>NW_005842025.1:1242446-1255326 GCF_000455745.1 Alligator sinensis | reverse complement strand
CAGCCTGGCAGCAGCCGCCCCCCCCCCCTCCCCCGCTGCCCAAGCAAACAAAAGGCAGGAGCAAGATGTCAGCTTTCAGGTTTCCAGTTGGTAGATTTTGCTTCTTTCTTGTAAAATGATGAAGATTTTAGTTAAAAATTGGCTAAATTTGATATCTTCCATGTTTCAGGGATACAGGTTTTTTTTAAATGAAGACTTCATCATTTTACAAGAAAGCAAAATCTACCACCGGGAAACCTTAAGATGACACCTTGCTCCTGCCTTTTGTTCAAACTAAATTGGCATTTTCACAGAGCTAAGAGAAACCTCAACACAATAGAAATTCCTTGCCCAGAAAAAAGTTCCATCTTAGATTCATTGATTGTAAGGCCGGAAAGGACCTTGGAAGATCATCAGATCCAGTCACCTGTACCAAGCAGGAAAGATAACTGGGGGTCAAGGTGACTGTCTAGTCTCCTCTTGAAGATCTCCAGGTTAAGTGGTTACACCACCTCTGGAGGGAGCTTATTCCACAGTCTGGACACCCTGACTGTGAAGAAGTTTTTCTTAATGTTGAGCCTGAATTGGTCTTCCAGGAGTTTGTGGACATTACTCCTAGTTTTTCCCTCAGGTGCCCTGGTGAACAGTTGCTCACTGAGCCCTTGATGTGCTCCTTTTGTGTAGCGGTAAGCTGCTACCAGGTCCCCTTCTCAGCCTTCTTTTCTTCAGGCTGAAGAGTCCCAGATCCCTCAGCCTTTCCTTGTATGGCTTGCCAAGAAAGACTCTGATCATACAGGTAGCTCTTCTTTGGACTTTCTTAAGCTTGTCCATGTCCTTGTTAAAGTGTGGTGCCCAGAACTAGACACAGCACTCCAGCTGCAGTCTCCCGAGTGCTGAGTAGAGCAGAAGAATCACCTCCTTGGTTTTGCTGTCAGAGTATCATTTGCCCTACTGGCTACAGCATCACACTGGCGGCTCATATTCATACTGTGGTCTATTATTACCCCCAGGTCCCTTTCATTCATGGTGTTAGTCAGTTTGGTGCGACCAAGCCTGTAGGTGTGTTGGGAGTTGCTTGTCCTGAGGTGGAGCACTTTACATTTCTTGACATTGGACTTCATCAGATTCCGATCCACCCAACTTGCCAGCCTGTTTAGGTCCACCTGTATCTGTAGCCTATCTTCAAGCATGACCATGCTTCCCCATAACTTGGTATCCTCTGTGAACGTGGCCAGTGAGCTCTTCACCCCTGCATCTAAATCATTGATGAAGATGTTGAATAGTACTGGACCAAGCACCAAGCCCTGCGAGACACCACTGCCCACTTCTCGCCAGTATGACACAGATCTCTTCACTACAACTCTCTGGGTCCTATCCTGCAGCCAGTTTCTCACCCACCTGACTGTCTCGGAGTGAAGCCCACAATCCTCCAATTTTCTCGTGAGGACATTGTGGAATACTAGAACAAAGGCCTTTGGGAAGTCAAGGTATACAGTGTCAACCTGCTCTCTCGTGTCCAGGTGGCAAGTTTCCTGGTCATAGAAGGAGATGGGGTTGGTAAGGCAAGACCTGCCTGCGATGAAGCCATGCTGGCTGTCATTCAGAATCTTACCTTCTGCAAGCTTATCACAGATAGACTCCTTGATTAACTTTTCTAGGATTTTAGGAAGTCAGGCTGCTTGGCCTATAGTTACCCGGGTCCTCTCTCCTGCCCTTCATGTGCATGGGCACAACACTGGCCCTCTTCCAGTCCTCAGGGTCTTCTCCAGAGTGCCATGAGTTGTGGAAGAGTTTCACCAGGGGTTCCACAATGACTTCAGCCAGCTACTTCAGCACTCTCGGATGAAGATCATCTGGTACCATGTATATATCTAATTTTTTTTATTGGTCATACACCAATTCTATGGTAATAGTAGGAAGACGATTATTCCTACCATGCTCTGTACTCTACCTGGCGTTGTTTTCCCCTTGGTTCAGTGAAAGACTGAGGCGAAGTAGTTATTTAGGAGTTCAGTTTTCTCCTGGGTGCCGGTAACCAGCTCTCCTGAGTTGTTGAGCAATAGCCCCACACTCCCATTTGTTTTCCTCCTGTTACCTATGTACCTAAAGAAGAACTTCTTGATTAGCAATGATTCCCATTGCTAATCTAAGTTCAGTTGCCACGTTAGCCTTTCTTATCTGTTCCTTCCAAATGCAGGCTGTCATGGAATAAACCTCCTTGGGGCCCACCCTGAGCTACCATTGTTTATAAGGCTCTTTCTTCTTTCTTAAGAGGATCATGATTTCCCTGTTTAGCCAAGATGGCTTCCCAGACCTTCTGTTACGTTTTCTCCACATGGAAATGGACTTCCTTTGTGCTTCAATGATTGTGTCCTTAAGGAACAACCACGCTTCATGCACACCTTTCATCTTTGATCCCTCATTCTGCACCAGTTCCCCTACTAGTGACCTAAGCTTGTTGAAATTTGCATTTTTGAAGTCCAAGACTTCAATCCCGCTCTCAGATTTGTCTGCCTGACATAGGACAGTGAACATGATGGTTTCATGGTCGCTGTCACCCAGATTTCCTATTATATTTAAGTTGGTCACCAAGTCGTCTCCTTTGGCCAGGACCAAGTCTAGGGGAGCATCACCTCTTGTTGGCCCATGCACCTCCTAACTTTCCTATGCAATATGAAACATCATAGCCAGAAGGAAGCATATTTCTACATCCTGCTTGCCACCAGACAACTCTGAGGTAAAAAGACTGCTCTCAGAAGCTGCAGTGATGCAAGTTCACATCTACGGCGCTTGGTGGAAAAATGTATTTACCTAAACTCTGTGGAATATTGAACCAGGAAGGTCTGAGAGCTGGACCTGATGTGGTGCTCCCTGTGAAACAGCTTGGCAGAGTGGTGGGAGGAGGCAGGGTCCAGGAAATGAGTGGGTGAGTCAGACCCAGGCAGAGCACAAGCAGAAGAAAGATGCTTGAGGATGTCAAACCCAGAAACAGATAGGACCTGGAAAGCCTGCAAGAAGGGCTCTGCACTACTGCCATTGCACAGTTCCTGCTTCCTGACACTGGAGGTTGCAAGGAAACCTCTGACCCAAAGCAACGGCCCACTTGAGGGGGTTATACTCTTGCTGCTGAGGGATGGGTTGTACTCCTGTTACACTCCCATTGTTGGGGGATGTGTTCCCTGACCCCATAGCTCCAGCCTCACAGGAAAGCATCCTTTCTATTCATCACCACAGGACCAGATTAACACATAGGCAAAGGGACCTAAATGAAGAAGGGGCCAAGTTGTGCTTATTTTACATAATATAATTATTGAGTGAAAGAAAGTTATATAAAAAATTAATCTTCAGCTGGGGGCCCACATGTTTGTTTGTCTAGGGCTCACTAAAGGGTTAATTCAGCCCTGCATCCTCCATGACAGCTCTGAGGATAAGCTGGCAGGTGCTGAAAGGAATAGACTCCCAGTAAGTCTGGCAACATGGGGACACATAGCTGTTGCAGTGGAACTCTTCCTCCTGTTGCACAGCTCAGTCTTAGCTGCAAACTGACTGCTCCCATCCATCTGCTTAATTTACCTCCACAATGTTTGGCAGCCTGAAGAGCAATAAACCCAATCCCGCTCCTTATTCCCAGGATCTTTAATTACTCCAACGCTGCTAGGTCCTAAGCTCCAGGGAGAAAAAGTAAATCCTAAGAATGATCCAGTCAGCCAATACCAGATTGGTGCTTTCCCTCCTGCTCATGAGTAAAACTCTACACTTCCACTGCAGCATGACTGATGGAGCAGGAGTGGCAGCCCACAACTAGACACCTGACTCCCTCTATATCATATAGGTCTGCAAGGCTGCAACAGCAGGGTAGTTCCCTGGCTATGTTTAGGTCTTCGTAGATATAGGGTGGAGGCAGGGTTGGGCTGCCCCCTGTGGACTCAGGGCTCCCTGCCCTGCTACCTTTCCCCTGGGAGCCCCCACTGGCCAAGTGCCTCCTACCCACCCAGCAGCAGCAAGGGGCACAACTCCACACCACTGCTGCCCCCTCTGCTGATGGGTGGGCAGGGGGTGCCTTGCCACGGTGGTGCAGCAGCATGGTGGGGTGGGAAGCAGAGAGTCTATGGGGAGAAGAAGCATGGAGGGTGGGGACAGATTGAGGCCCCCCCCAGTGAGGGAGTGGGGCAGAGACTGGGGCTGGGGGTGTTGCCGAGCTAGGGCAGTACATGGGGCTGGGGCAGGGGCATGGAGCAGGATTGAGTCACAGGCAGCTCTTCTGGGGGAGGCAGCTCCCCACCACTGCACACCCCCCTGACGGGTGGCATGGGAGGCACGTGCCACCTCCAGATCATTGATGAAGATGTTGAAAAGCACTGGTCCAAGTACCGAACCCTGAGGGGTCCCACTGGCTACCTTCCACCACATCGACACAGATCTGTCTATTAGTACTCTTTGGGTCTGACCCCGCAGCCACGTTCCCACCCATCTGATCATTGAATTATTGAGCCCATAGTCTGCTAGTTTTACCTAGAGAGCCTCATGGGACACCAAGTTAAAGGCCTTCCTAAAGTCCAAGTAAATGACGTTGACTTCACCTCTCTCATTCAGGTGGTGAGTAACCTGGTCGTAGAAGGAGATGAGGTTAGAAAGGGATAACATACCCACAACAAAACCATAATGGCTGTCATTCAGAATTTCACCTTCTACTAGCTTATCGCATGTGGACTCCTTGAGAAATTTTTCAAGGATTCTTCCTGGGATTGAAGTGAGGCTGATTGGCCTGTAGTTCCCTGGGTTCTCTCTCCTCCCCTTCTGAAGATGGGCACAACATCAGCCCTCTTCCAGTCTTCTGGAACCTCTCCTGAGCGCTACCAATTCTCAAAGAGGTTTGTCTGTAGTCCTGTGATGACTTCAGCTAGTTCGTTCAGCACTCTTGGATGGAGTTCATCCGGTCCTGCTGACTTATAGATATCCTTCCACTCTAGCTGTTCTTTCACCAGCTCTACATTGACTGTTGGTAGGTGATCATCCCTACTGTGACTATTCTGCATCATATTTGCATTCGGCAGGCTATCACTCTTAGACTGATGGAATACAGATGTAAAGTACTTGTTCATGAGTTCAGTTTTTTCCTTGGTGTCAGTGATCAGACATCCATATGCATTGAGCAGTGGTCCCACATTTCCACTGGTTTTCCTCCTGTTATCTGCATACCTATAAGACTTGATTTCAGTTGCTAACCTGAATTCGGTCACCGCTTTTGCTTTTCTAATCTATGCCCTACAGGTGTGGGCCAATCTTATACAGTTTTTCTGGATCTAATTAATAGCAATGACCTGGAGCTCCCTAAAGACAATGCTGGATAAATACCTAGGGTAGCAATAGAACCTGTCTGTGACTGGGCCTATGACCAGTCCCTTAGACAAATGCAAAAGGAGAAAGATGCAGAAGGAATATCATCTTCTTTTAAAAAGAGTTCCTTCTTTTCTGGTAAGCAAAACCAGAGATCCAGATTTCCACCCCCAATGCCATGCTATCCAGCCAGCAAGCAAGAGTGTTTGGACTCCATTTACATTGGGTTACTCAAAATTTTGTGAAAGGACAGGCACTCAAAAAAAAACCAAGGCTGGCAAGAAATGCTTGTGTTTCACATACAATGGGCAGGCTTTGCTGTCTCTGCAATATGAAACCACCACCCCTAGCAACAATAAACAAACAAACCACACAAACCCCCAGGCAGAGTTTGGACACAGAAAGGGCCCAAGTACTAGAGACTATTGCCATGAAAGTTATGGGAAAGGTGCTGACTAAGGCTAACTAACAGATGGACAGATGTATGGACAGATGTGTGCCTCTTTATGTCATATGGATTATATCAAGGATTATTCTGCTCACAAACAAGCATGTTCTGGGTGTTGTTTCTTTTAATAGCTCTTAATAAAGTCAGGTATTTCTGGACGGGGAAAAATTGGAAGAGCTCTGGCTCTCGACACTATTGTGCTATCAGAGCAGGGTTTCAGGTACCTCCTCTCCAACTGGAGATTACTTCAGGGAGCACCCAGTGTACCTCCTCATGGATTTCACTCTGGAAAGGAATGATTTGTAACCGTGTTGGGAAAAGAGATACATGAATGTCACATAAAAGGGAACCAAATCCTGTTTTGTTCTTTAAATAGCCATGCTTCCGGCTTACAAGATCAGGGGCAACCACATCATCAGTGGCAGGAAAGGTAAACCCTCCTGTGACGTGACAAAAGTGTGTGTCCTGTATGTATCCACACATGCTTGCACTTGATCCACATGCTCTATGCACCAGCTCACACATGTATTTTCCTGCATGCTCTGTAGCTTCGTCTGAAATTACCTTCACTCTTTGCTGCTGTCGCTGCAGCTGTGCTAGAAACTGCCCCTTGTAGGGGAGTGTACAGCAGTTCTCCCTGCACTGCTTGTACTTAGGGATGCAGCAAGGATGGAAGAAGCTCACCAACCCTTCCAGCAGTGCACATGCAGTGTCTACAGGACCCCTAGCCATTGATAAAAAGGCCCCAGGGCTCTCTACAGAGTGCTTCTGAGCATGGTTGACACACACAGCAGAGGGGAGCTGGAGTTAGTGAAAGAATCTGGTCATTTTCACTACCACTTCCCTTGTCTTTTTTCCCCCCACATTAATTCTTTCTTTTAACCAGCGTTCCTACCTCCAGGGCAGCCTGCATGAGAACCATGAGTGTCACACAGTCTGGCGGGCACAAGTCAGAACATAAGCACATTTGTTTTTGCCGTTTGAATTTCTTTCTCCCTCACCTCTTCTCACAGAGTCCCCCAGGCACCAAACAAGGCCAGAACCGTTGCCATTCAAGAGGCACATTCAAGCCACAGTGGTTAGGTGGGTCTGAACTTAGCCCAAAAGAATGTTCCTGGAGGTTTGTACATGCCACAATATTGGCCTTTAAAGCAGCTTAAAAGCCCTTTTGCACCACTTTAATGGCACTGCTGTTTACACTGTCAGCAGCATATTGCACATTAAATGACTTTGGGACGTAACAAAATAAAACATGTCCGAGGTGTTTTAGTTTGCTACCTTACAGTTGTGGAGGGAAGCACCGGACCCCGTGCAGCTCAGGGGCTGTGCAGGCAGCCTGTGCAGGCAGCCCAGTGGCAGCCTGTACAAGCAGGCTCCACTGAAGAAAAAAAAAAAAAAAACCCAAAAAGCAGGGAGCTTGATCAAAAAAAAAAAAAAAACCCAAAAAGCAGTGAGCTTGATTTTTTTTCTTTCCCCCCTCCCTGGAGCCTATCTGCCTGCCTGTCTGAGCCACGCGGAGGCCCAGTGCTTCCCTCTGCAGCAGCGGTGACCCCCGGGACTACCCAGGCCGGGTGCTTGCAGGCTGGTGCCGCCTGGGGGGGGTGCCACCGCTGCCATGGAGGGAAGCACCACCCTGCCCCACACAGCTCAGGCACCACTCAGCCCGCTGGCAGCTTCCCAACCCCCCCTCCGCCACCGGAGAGGCAGGTAAAGATTAGGCCCGACCCTTGTGTACTACTTCTGTTTAATTTGAAGCGGTGTTTTTAAAAACCCACTGCTTCAATTTAGGGAGAATCAAAGTGAAGTAAATCCCCATGGCACATACAAGCAGCCCGTCTCTAGCAGGTAGTGTGCCAGTGTGATGTATGTTTGTATGCCATGTGTGGTTAAGCGGGATGTACATGCATGTGGCAATGGATGCATGCCTAGTTTGATTGTCATCTGCATGTGTGCGCTTCCATGGGGGCATCTCATACTATGTATGTATGCATATACCACATGTCTATTCCCAACTGCTGTCCATGTGGCAGGACATTCTTATGCTTGTGACATCAAAGAAAAACCTTGCTGGGGTTTGGAAAAATAGTGGGGAAACATGAGACGAGTTGAGTGGAAACTATTTCAAATCATGATGTGCACTTACTTTGCCAAGAATTAAGTTCTGAAAACTTTTCCAGCGCTGCCTTTTTGATTTGGGTAGCTGATGAGGAGCATGTAAGGCTCTGATCTGAAGAGAAATGCTGGAGAAGAAGCCTAAAGTTTGACACTACAGTAACTAGAGTATTTCTTACACTCATTTCCAAGCCATGATGAATGTTCTGCCTGTGCAATTTGTTCTCAGACCACCAACAAACTGGCACTTCAAAGGCACTAGGATGCCAGCCAAAATAACTCCAGTATGGCCTAGCAGAGATGCTCTAAACACTCAGACTCCCCTGGCTGATACAGAAAAGAATAGTTTGTGTATGCAAATCCCCACATTTGTATTCATTTTTGTTGGAAAGGGATATCAGGTTAAAAGTACTGGAGTTGGAAAGAGGTTCACATGTCCAAAAGTCAATAAACCAGAGTCACCTTGCTCAAGGATAAACCTTCACAGAGCTACAGGATGACACATTTGTATCACAAGAGGAATTCACTGGGGTTAACAGCATCACACAGTGGTATAGGACCAACTGCAGAAGCTTCTTCAGCCTGATGAATGGTGTTTGTACCTGAAAGCTTGCAAAGAAGATTTTTTCCAACTATTTTAATTGGTCTAATAAAAGATATTGAATTTACCCAAAGAACCTTGCCTGGCAGCATCACACAAACACCCGAAGAAAGGAGTCTTTGCCATTTGTTGGCAATATTGTCTAGCAGTTGTAGTGGTGGCCCAGCACTCAGGACTCTTCTACAAATGCCTTTCTGCTACCAGCTTAATGCTTGACCTTGGGCAAGACACTTCACTTCTTGATAATTCTGTTTCCCAATACTATGAAGCATATTTCACTGGTGTTTCAAAATGCTTGGAGCAGTTTGAATGAAAGATGTTACAGAAGTGCAGAGAAGAACTATTGTGCAAGATAAAGAGCAAAAAGAAAAATTAAATTGATGAAATGCTATGAAAGAATGCCATTGTGTTTCAATACTAGCTAGCCTGTGGCAAAGCGCTGCACTTCAAATGATACAAAGGCTTTTCTTATCAGTAACTTCTCACTCAGACTGAATCCTCCCTGTGTAGGGGAGTAGGCCTTAGTTTCTCACAATCTGCCTAACATCCATCTGTGCCTAGGTTCACTTGAGAAACATAACTACAAAATTCCCAATATTCCCTCCAAGTTCTGAAACTCCTGTAACCTCCACCAGAACCTCAGCTCCTCCGCACACTGCCTGCATGCCATGGAGATGAGACAAGACTTTCTTTCAAAGCCCTTCTTTTTTCCTGCAACTTCACCCATGATCCCAGCAGAGTTTAAAATCTGGTGATTTGTAAGGAAATAAAGAGCTGACAATAAACTGCAATGATTTCCTACCCTATGGCACCAATTTGCTTAATACATAGGAGAGAATCCAATTTCACTTTATACACCCAATCTAGACTTATCCAGCTGCACTATGGCCAAGGAGGTATGTAGTTCTGTATGCATGTAATAGAGCATAAATCCCAAACTTGTAGTCTGACAAAACAGGAAAAGCAAGAGGTCCCTTCTACCTTTTAGCCCAATAGCCTTGGGCTAAAGAAAACTAAGAAGCAAGAAGTACAGGTTCTAGACCTCCCCCTTCCCTTGCCCAGAGATATTTAGACCCCACGTCTCTGACTTCACAGCACATTAATTTAATTACCAGGCTACAAATCAAGCATCAGCCAAACCCCTCTCCAGCCTCCCCCCCGTTGAAGCCAAGCCACTGCACCATGCATTTACTACTATTCATTACTTAAAATGGATGAAGAGCAATGGGGAATTTTTTACCCCATTGGGTTCAATGGTTCAAGTTAGAGCCAGGTTCCATTCCCTTCAGAGCAGCAGTCATCTCAATAAGCCACCCAGAATCTACCTTAGTATCTTGTGTCTGGCCCCCATGTCTCCATCTCTTAGCTTCCTGAGCTGAGGGGAAGCCTCAAGAAGGGGGCTATCTAACACCAGATATTCATGGGTTTTTGCTTTGCTAGTTTTGTGATTTACACTCACCCAGATACATGAGTACAGAGCCACATGCCTACCTGGCCAGACCACAGCCTACTGCACATGCTCTGTAATCATCTTTATACTTGAGTGTCCATATTGAACATGAGACAAGATTTCAAACTGTGCCTAAATGCACAGCATGGCACTTCTGTGGCTGGCTAACATCCATCTGTGTGTGTAAATTGCAATGAGATTCAGCCTAGGAGATTCCTAAGAGAAGAGCTGTGTGGGAGTCCTACAAGTTATTAGGATAAGCTCCACTATTCTTCCACCCTACTAATACCATAAGTAAAGCATTATCTTCGTGGATCTACTTTCCCACTGTCAGGAGGGCTGCTGGCTGGCTGAGAAACTAAAGAATTCACTTGGTAGCTAAAAACAATGAAGTCTTTGGAAAATTATTCTGATTCGCTATACAGTCTATAGAAGATACAAGCCTTTGGGATGTGACTCTTCTTTTGCACCTGTTGACATGACTCTACTGCCTTTCTCAGAATTACTCATGGTTCATGTCACTGAAAGGGACAGAAGAACAGACCCTTCACATATGAGAGGTTTTGCACTTCAGTGAGCTCTTTGTAGTACCTCCCTATGGGGAATCATCAACTAGAATAGAAAAAGCAGCCTGGGAAGCAGAGGGCAACAGTGTCACTGATGAACAAGCAAAAACAACAGTGCAGATGGGATGTCCATCACAAAACAGAAACCCACTGAGCTCCAGAGCACCACAGAAATGCACAAGGTGATGCCTAATGACACTCAAGCTAATGGCACACTATTTCACCAAACTACATGCTAGGTCTTACCATAAGAATATACTAAAAGCAAAATCAGAGCTAGGCCCAACCCACAGCCTGGCTCTGAATGCTGAACTACAGAACTGCTGTAAATGAACTTTGCAGCTAGCCAGTTCCATGAATGGGCTGAATCTGTTTCTTCCTCCATCTTCTGGATGTTCTGATCCAGACCTAAATAAAATCCAACTGTGATCTTGTTGGTTTATTTCTTTGCCAGCACACTGGGTACATCAGTGGTGATCAGCAGATGTAAGGTCTGCTCCAGGCCGTTAAAGACAAAGAACTGAAGTTTATGCCTGAATCCATGGCCCAATGGGTGAAAGTGACTGTACTGTTACATTTTTACCTATGCAGTTGGCCAAAGAGCATGAGTGCTCTTCCAGTGGCAAACAGAGCATGCGCACCCAAATAACAGTGGAGGAGCTGAAATTACCAGGATTAGTTGTGTGGAAGAAGGGAAAAAATGGAGTTGAATCTCCATTATGTGTAAAGGTGCAAAACATGTATTCAGCTTAGGCTAAAGTCAAAAAGACATGACCCGAAACTGCCAGACTAACACAGACTGAGACCATCCTGTCCTAGTCTAGTAAAAAACAAAAACTTAGCACAAAAGTAACCACAAACCAGCCTGCTGAGTCAGCCCAAAAAGGGAAGTGACCCCTGAGGTTACAAGTCAGGAGACCCTTAAATCTGCTAACAAAGATAAATTGAAGACCTGCGCATTACTAACAAAGTCATGGCAAATGCTGATTGGTATATGTCGTAGCTATGCTTATGATGTCATATTTTCTATATGAACTCGCCTCACCTGTTGTACGGGGTCAGACCTCTTCACAATTCTTCAACTGTGTATGAGTCTGTCCAGAATGCATTCTCTAATAAACCAAGCTTCTGCTGACCTGACCTAAAGTTTGCTGCATGTGTTTACCACGACAATTTCCTGGTGCCGTGACTCGGATCCACGACACGGATTGAGGAAGGAGGACCGCAGACTGCTTCCCCCGAACCCCATGGCGCCAAACTTAAGAGGTGAGAGACCTAATTTAAAATCTTTAATGGGGTTTCGAAGGAAGGCTGCCTGTAGGCTCCTGACTTAACCATGGTGACTGGATCCAAACCTTATTGAATACAGGTCAGTTTAGAACCTTACTGCCGGCTAGAATTTTTGTCTGGTAAAGGATCCTATCGTTGTGTCTGGTAACGTACGTTGTATTCGGGGAGAAACTGTTTAAAGCACCTTCATCCAACAGCACATCGGGCTTGTAGTTAATTAACTAAAGGCGGTGTGGGGGAGGAGGTCAGGCTGACTGAATGAATGTGTGTGTGTGTGTGTGTGTGTAGTCAGAAAAATGAGCCACTGACCAGGTCTGGGACTAAGGCTGGGTCTAGCCGCCCCGATTCTGCCTGATAAGGTAGCGTCGAAAGCAAGGGGGCCCAGCTGAAACCTCGTGACCCAGTGGACAGGGCATCTGAGTGATTTTGTCTTTTCCAAACCCCTTGTCCCAGTAGCTTCTGCCAAAAAGCAGAAGTGAAAGGAACCCTTTTGTGTTTCCCTCCCTGCTTCCACTGTATGAGCCGGTGTTGGGTCAGTAGCCTTTTGTCTGGGCAGTAAGAAACTGCGGGGCAGTGCACTGTGTGTGCCTGCCACTTTAAGGGCCTGGAGTTGGCAGCCTCCAGGTGCCTGACGTGGGCAGCCATTTTGAGGCAAGGACTGCCTATATAAACAAGGCAGTTTGGCTGCAGGAGGCCAGGTAGCAACATTGCCTGGCCGGAGGGCTGCTGAGATCACCTGGAGGTAAGGGGGAGCTGCAAGCGGTTGGTAAGGAGGCTCCTGGACATGACTTGAAACTGCACCCTGCTGGGAGTGGGTGGCCTGGTGGGGCTCTCAGTGCTGCGGGAGCCCCCAGGAAATGCCAGGCCAGTTATCACCCTGGTGAAAGGCGGGTTGGGGTGCCTTAACCCCTAGCTCCCACCACCGGGTGGGTAAGCCTGTTTGTGGAGGGGCCCAGAGGGTGGACCCCGAGAGAGTGAATGAGTACCAGGCGTGGTGCTGCGGTTGCCCCTGGGAGAAGGGGAGTAGTGGCACGGTGAGGCCCAGATAGAGAGTGAGGGGCTAGAGACCCAGCCCAAAGGAGAGAGTACCCTCGACT
>NW_005842025.1:1219316-1241832 GCF_000455745.1 Alligator sinensis | reverse complement strand
AGGCGGGGCGGGCGAGATAGGCGGGCGGCTGCCCAGAGACAGGTGGGCGGGCCGTGGAGATCGGCCCCGAGGTGGCCCCTTGTCACAACGTCCTAAATAAGCCTTTCCTGTGTCTTCCTGTGTGATTGAAAATGGGGATAGGTCAGTCAAGGAACTCTGGCATACTTTATGTATACACACTATTCTCCCGAGATTTGCAAGTATCTGGATAAGTGAAACCGGTATACTAGGGATGATCCCGTGAAGCAATTTCCACAGGAAGTAACATTTGATCAAGATAAAGTAGTGCACTTACAGGGGGCTTTAGAGTCCCAGAGATCTAAGACGTCACAAAGTCAGTGGAATGTTTTGTTTTGTCTTGCTTGTGTTGTGTTGTGTTGCTTTTTTTTAATGAAGAGATGTCCAAAAGATGTTCTAAATCAAAGTTTAAAAAATTTTAAAAAAAAAAAAAAAAAAAAAAAATTGAAACGGCAGTTAAAAGCTGGTCGGGAGAAACTGGCTGCTCCCCCAAATTATATGCCGGCCACCGCTCCGTTGTATCCAGCTTTGTCCGGGGTGCCCCCTTCAGAACCAGCAGAAGACATCCTTGACTTCTGTCCAAATCCTGCTCTTTTGGGACTCCCACATCAGCAACAACCAGTTCAACATCAGGCTGCAGCCCAGGCTAGTAACTCCTCAGCTGAAATTCTAATACCCACAGAGTCTGTTAGTCCAGACTCAACTACCTCTCCTGCTGCTCTGACATTCAAAAGGATGAATTTGGGCCTGGAGAGATCCCCTATTAATCTTAGATCTAGTAGTGCACCGGTTTATCCATTAAGACAAATGCCAGGCATCAGCACGAATGGAGCAAACATAATAACTGTGCATGCACCCTGGACACCAGGTGATCTTTACAATTTAACCCAGAAATTCCCTAAAATCAGGGAGGATCCAGAAAAATTTCAAGAAGAATTACAAATTGTTATAACCTGTTATAATCCAACATGGGCAGATATAGACCAACTTTTACAAGCCATTTTGCCCAAAGAAACTAAAAGGCGCCTCTATGCTTCCTGTTCATAGCCAAATGAAGACCCGGGAACTGGTCAGGACTTTATTGACAAAAGAAAAGCTTTGGTTCAGGCAATTACAATCTGCCCAAAGAGGGCAGACTAGACCAAGATAAATACTTGTAAGCTACTAAATTTCTTTTTCTACCTCATTCTCCTGAAACCGTAAATGCAGTTGGTATAGGTGGACAACCTATCCCACATCCCGTCTCTGAACCTGTAACTGTCTCTATTGGTCCTTTGTCTGAGAATCATGCCTTTCTTAGTCCCTGTGCTCCTGCCAACCTTCTTAGAAAGGATTTGCTGTGTAAACTGGGATGCGTAATTTATTGTAGCCCAAAGGGTGTTTACCTTGAAGTACCAGAACATAAGGAAACCGAGCTTGTGGCTTTGCTAACTCAGGTGTACTCTGATCCCGACACTTCCGTCTTGCAAGAGGAACTGTTGGCTCGGGTACCTCCACAGCTGTGGTCCACCCATGCGAATGAAGTGGGGCACATGCTGAGTGCTGAACCAGTGCGTATTACTTTAAACCCTGCCAAGCTACTTCCTCGTGTCCCACAGTACGCTATCTCAAAAGAGGCTGAGGAAGAAATTAAGCCTGTCATTTCCTCACTCCTTGAGCAAGGGATTATTGTCCCAATACGCTCCCCTTGCAACACACCTATCCTACCTGTCAAGAAACCTGGTGAAAACACTTATCGTTTTGTACAAGATACAAGACCTCCGAGCTGTAAATGCTGCTGTTTTACCCGCTTTCCCCGTGGTCCCTAACCCTGTTACTATTCTTTCCTGTATCCCTTCTGACGCTGCTTATTTTACAGTAGTAGACCTTTGTTCTGCTTTTTTCTCTATCCCCGTCCATGAGGATAGCCAGTATCTGTTTGCATTTACTTATCAAGGACTTCAATATACCTGGACAAGACTCCCTCAGGGATATACAGAATCTCCCACTCTGTTTTCCCAGGTCCTAAAAAAAGGACTTAGATTCTATCATGTTCAAAGGGGGGGGTCCACCCTTGTTCAGTATGTTGATGATCTGCTGTTAGCCTCACACACTTTAGAAGCCTGCAAGCAACATGCGTTGATACTCCTTACAGCCTTAGCTCAGAAGGGCCATGAGGCCTCAAAATCTAAACTACAGCTTTGTAAGCCTAAGGTACACTATTTGGGGCATGATATTTCAGCACAGCAGGAGAATGCCACCTTTCCTCTGGTAGAATTGAAGCTATCCTTGGCATTCCCAAACCTATGACTAGGAAATAATTGAGGGGATTCCTAGGTGCAATGGGTTATTGTAGACCATAGATCCCAAGTTATGCTGCCCTCACAAAACCCTTGCAGTCATTTACCCGTGATACCACTCCAGAACCTCTACCTTGGACTCCTGAAACTGAGCAAGCATCTGCAGCCCTTAAATAAGCCCTCACTATTGCTCCCGCTCTTGGACTCCCTAATTACAGGAAACCTTTTACTTTGTTTTGTCATGAACAGAAAGGAATCGCTTTAGGAGTACTTACTCAGCTGCATGATAAAAAGCATCGCCCAACTGCATATTATAGTTTTGCCCATAATCCTGTGGCTATGGGATTTCCCCCTTGCCTCCGTTCAGTAGCCACTGCCGCTTTATTAGTTAAAAGAGCCAATACTCTAGTTCTAAGACACTCTTTAACTGTTGCAGTTCCTCATGCTGTAATGACTCTTCTTCTGAAGGGCAAGACTCTGCATATTTCCAATTCCCGTCTTACTAAATATGAGAAACTTTTGCTGTCAGCTGCAAACGTAACCTTAAATCACTGTTCAATTTTGAATCTGGCATCACTTCTGCCAATTGCCTCTGATGGTGAACCTCATGATTGCCTATCTGTCACAACTCAATTGTTAACCCCTTGAACTGACCTTAAGGACATTCCTATCCCAAACTCTGACCTTGTTCTGTTTGTAGATGGTTCCTGCCTTAGAAATGATGCAGGCAAACTGGTTGCAGGATATGCAGTATGCACTCAGTATGCTGTTTTAGAAGCCTATTCCTTACCTCAAGCTCATTCTGCTCAAGTTGCTGAACTCATTGCTTTAACACGTGCCTGCATCCTTGCAAAAAATCAAATTACAACCATTTATACTGACTCTAAGTATGCTTTCGGTGTTGTTCATGATTTTGGACAAATTTGGAAACAAACAGGATTCCTCACTTCATCGGGAGCCCAAATTAGTCATGGTTGTTATGTCAAAGAAATTTTGGAAGCTGTTCAATTGCCCTCTGCTATTGCCATAGTTAAATGTAAAACTCAAGAAAAACCCTTTGATGATGTCACACAAGGAAACGATCTGGCAGATCGTTCTGCCAGAAATGCGGCCCTTTCTGGCCCGCAGGCTCCTAACTCTGTTTTCGTTTATTTTTCAGCAAACCAGTCTCCTCTGGCTAGTCTCTCAAACCTAGCCTTTCTTCAAGATCAGGCCACGAAAAAAGAAAAACATGACTGGTTAAGAGCAGGGTGTTCACTGCACCCTGACTCTCTGTGGCACTCCCCAGATGGCCGCCTGGTAGCACCTAGAGAGCTTTTGCCATACCTTGCTCGTCTGACTCATTCAGAAGCCCATACCAGCAAGGGAGGCATGATTGCTGCAGTACAAAAGGATTGGTTTGCCCCAAATTTTCCTTCCATGGCACAACAGTACTGCAGCTCCTGTCCCATCTGTTTAGCTCACAACATTGGGCAACGGGTAAAAACGACACCCGCAGCCCATCCCCCTCCATGGGGACCATTTCTGAACTTGCAAATTGATTTCCTGCAACTACCTAAGTGTTGTTCTTATGAATACATTCTTGTTGTTATTGATATGTTCTCTGGATGGGTAGAAGCCTACCCATGTGTACATGCTGATTCTATTACTGTAGCAAAAAAAATTGCTCAAAGAATTCATCCTTAGGTTCGGATTGCCCCTTGCAATAGATAGCAACAGAGAGTAAAAAACATCTGCCAAGCACTCAACATACAGCAACATCTACACTGCAGTTATCATCCACAGTCAAGTGGTGCTGTAGAACGTAAAAACTCAGACTTGAAAACACGCATTTCAAAGATCTGTGCTGAAACAGGTCTCAAATGGCCTGATGCATTGCCCATTGCTCTTATGCACATTAGAAACACCGTCAACAGAAAATATTGATTAACCCCTTATGAAATACTCATGGCACGACCCATGAGAGTGCCAGCTACACCACCTGTAGCCCCACACCAAGCAAACCTACAATTGACTGATAAAACTGTGCTAAATTATTGCAAAGCATTAATGAAGTATGCTAAGTCTGTTCACTCTCAGGTCCAAGAAGCTTTACCTCAACCACTGGATGTTCCTTGTCACAGCCTTGAGCCAGGAGATTGGGTCTACATAAAAGTTCATCAACGGAAAAACGCACTCCAACCCAGATGGAAAGGGCCCTTTCAAGTGCTTCTGACGACTAACACTGCTGTTCGTTGCCAAGGTCATTAGCTGCGGACTCGCGCCTCGCACTGCAAGAAGGTATTACCACCAATGGACCCCGAGGCAGCTGTATTTCAACCAAGATTGGAACCTTTCCCTGAGGCCAAAGACCAAGACCGTCAGGACCTCACTCAAGCAAGTGAGGAGTATCAAGGCGCAAGTGATAGTGATCTCATTGATAAACCTAACACCTTGATCCAACTAACCCCATCAGTTAGAGAGCCAAAGTATCATCTGCGTCCTCGGAAGACGTAAATGTTTCCATTTGGAAGATCCCCACCTCAACCCAGATCCAGAGCCGAAGATATCAGCCGTCTAGGCAACCTAAGCTCAGAAAACGAGAAGAAACTTTGGTTGCCATCTTGGGTGTGGTTAGTAGTAGGATTTGTTCTACTGGTGTGGGTATTATTCGCTGTTGAAATATTTTGTCCTTTTTGTCTTTAAGACTGAATCAATGCTATTAGCATCAAGGTGAACAAATAGACAACAAAAACCTGAAGAATTGCCTGCAGAGACAAGCCAAACAATACCTGCCAACATGTTTTGTATAATAAGACTGTTCGTATTACTATTAGCCTTGCCATTGCCAGTTTATTCTAATGTTTATCTGCATTTCCTACAAAGGGTAGCTATGGCCTTAAATGCTGCTGACTGCTGGATTTGTGGACTTACCCCCAGAGCCCATGATGAAGGATTTTTAATGATACCCGCGGCCCTTAACTTTCATGAACCTAACTGCACATCCTGGGAGTCTCAACAATAAAACCTGGAATGATGCAGAATACCTTAAAGTAATTCCAGAACAAGGTTATTTTTGTTGGGTCTGAAACCAATCCCAGGTTCAGAACTATTCAGTAGGAGTTAGCAGTTGTAAACATTATTCCACTTCCAAAGGTATTTGGATGAACAATCACACACGTAACAGAACATGGTGTATGAGTTTCATAAATTGGTATTCCTTGTACAATGAATCACGCCCTGGATATTCAATTAACTGTACCAAAATCCCCTTACCCAATGTCACCCTGTGGGATTGCTCCCTACCAGGAGGACACTGCTTTCGAAATGGCATCTCCCGTGAGACTGATATATTGGGCCGTCCTAGCCCCTTCAGCGGATGGTTTGTAAAATATGTGAGCTGGAGGGTTGATAAACATACAGCTAACACTCCCTGGAGAGCCTTAAAGGGAACTTATTGGGTATGCAGCACAAAGGCTTACCATTTGTTGCCAAAGAACTGGTTTGGCTCTTGCTATTTGACCTGGTTAACTCCAATGGTAAGAGCAACAAAGTTAATGGAGATAGAAGTATGAGACTGTTAAGTCTCAAAGGGGGGATTGTGGAAGAAGGGAAAAAATGGAGTTGAATCTCCATTATGTGTAAAGGTGCAAAACATGTATTCAGCTTAGGCTAAAGTCAAAAAGACATGACCCGAAACTGCCAGACTAACACAGACTGAGACCATCCTGTCCTAGTCTAGTAAACAACAAAAACTTAGCACAAAAGTAACCACAAACCAGCCTGCTGAGTCAGCCCAAAAAGGGAAGTGACCCCTGAGGTTACAAGTCAGGAGACCCTTAAATCTGCTAACAAAGATAAATTGAAGACCTGCGCATTACTAACAAAGTCATGACAAATGCTGATTGGTATATGTCGTAGCTATGCTTATGATGTCATATTTTCTATATGAACTCGCCTCACCTGTTGTACGGGGTCAGACCTCTTCACAATTCTTCAATTGTGTATGAGTCTGTCCAGAATGCATTCTCTAATAAACCAAACTTCTGCTGACCTGACCTAAAGTTTGCTGCATGTGTTTACCACAACAGTTGGATGACTCAGGATTTCCTGAAACTGACCCAAACAACGCCATTTGCTGCTGCTTCCTTTGCAGCTACATGAGACTCCTCTGCTTACACTGCTTCTTTCCAGCACAGCCCCTCCAAAGCGTCCCCAGTTCCGGGGGTTGGTGCGGACCAGAAGGGCTGCTATCTCACCAAAGGGGGGGAAGGGGGATGGGCTGGAAAAAATTCCATTGCAAGGAGCTACCACTGACACGTTTTGCTGGGCAGTGCACATTGGAAGCCCTGTTCCCAGCATCCCTCTCTCTTTCTGCCCAATGCTGATTTAAGAAGCTTCAGTGTTGATGTTAAATACTGAGGACCAAAGGAGAATGACCAGAGGACATCAGCCCAACCACGCACCTACTCCACACAGCTAAGGCCCCAAGCTGGCAGGACCATTCAGGGCATCTAAACCATTATCCCCAGAGAGGCTGGGAGAGCACACGATGACGCATCCCCACCACGGTTCCTCCACTCTGGTGCCAAGGCAGCAGGCATAGGGGGGCATCAAGGAGTGTTTTCCCCCAGGAAAGCAAACCAGACTGGTTCTGGACTGACAGTGCTGTGTATGTGTAAGACCCCACTGGGTCCAGGGCACTGCTCTGGGGTCAGGCCAGTGCAGCAGGGGAGGAGAGAGCTGGGCTGGAGCCAGGGGAGTCGGTCCTTGCACCCTGAAGGGACTGAGGCAGTAAGCCAGAGCCTCCTCATGGGCTCCTGGGGCATGACCCCCCCCACCCCCAACCCACAAATTTGAAACAAATCCCATCCTCACTTTACTCTGCAATGCACAAAGGCACGGGGGAGTGGGGGACTTGCCCATGGCCATGCAGGATGGCAGTGGCAGAGCTGGGGCCACTGGTTTGGGGTCCCAGTAAGAGACTGAAATAGCCCTAGTCTGGGGTCACAGTAGGAGACTGGAACAGCCCCAGGCTGCATTGACCCATGAGCAGCAGCCACATGGCTCTGCCCAGTGTCTGAGAGCTCAGGTCTGGAAGAGAGAAGCTCGTTCCTCCCAAAGATGATGTCTGAAGGCCAGATCACCTCAGATCCCCCTCCCACCACTCCCCGGTTCTCTGCAGGGGCCAGATCTGGATCTCCAGTGCCCAAGCTGCTCAAAACCATGCCCCAGCCCCAGCCTCGCAGTTGTGAGCCCAGAAGCTCTGGGACTGGAACTGACCAAATAAACTCAGGAATAAGGTTCCTGGGCTCTGGGCAGCTGCAGCCGGGAGGCTGCAAACAGCTGCACTGGGCTCCGGAACCCAGTCATCAGCTCTGTATGGGGGCGTGCATGCATGCCTCGGAGCAGACGGTGGGGAAGGGGCCTGAGGCAGTCTCTCCCCCACTCCTGGCACAGAGCTAATGACTGGGCTCCGGAGCCCCGTGAAGCTGTTTATAGCCAGCCTGGGCTCTGGGCAGCTGCAGCAACAGGCAGGCTGCAAAAAGCTGCACCAGGCTCCACAGCTCCAGCATAAGTTCTGTGCTGACAGCGACTGAGTGCACACCTCGTGGTAGACATCAGGGCAGTGCAGCAACGCGCCCATACAGAGCTAATGACTGGGCTCCGGAGCCCAGTGCAGCTGTTTTCAGCCTCCCAGCTGCAGCCAGCCCCAGCTCTCTATAGCTGCTGCCAATTATGGAGCCTGGGCTGTTGGCAGCAGCCTTGGCAGCCTCCCAGCCACCTGCTGGGAGCAACCCAGGCTCCATGACTGGCAGCAGCTACCCAGAGCCAGGGCTGGCTGTGGTATGCTGAGCAAAATGGCCTCGCGTGCCATGCTTGGCACACGTGCCGGGGGTTGCCGATCCCTGATCTAGACAGAGACAGAACATTTTTTTCTGATAAATGTATGCAGATGATACAAAGATTGGTGAGAGAAAAACTAAAGAGGATCACAGGTTAATGTTACTGACCAGTCTGAATCACCTGGTTAAAAGATCACAGTCCAACTAGATACATTTTAACACAGTCAAATTCAAGGCAATGCTTCTGGAACCCAAAAGCAAAATGGAGGTTCTGGCTTGAGAGCAGAAACTCAGAGAAGAACTAAGGGACCATAACAAATTATCACCTACACAAGAGCTCTCAGTGCATAGCTGTAGTGGTAATCCTTGACTACATAAAAAGGAACAACAAGTACAAAAAGGAGAGTACTCCTGCCTCTGTATATGACTGGTAAAAGGTAACTGCTAGAATACTGTATGCAGGTCTGGCATCTGCAATTTTCCAAGGAGGTGGAAATACCAAAACGGGTGCAAAGGGTACTACAAAAAAAGATTCAGAGGATGGAAAATCCAACTTATCAGAGAAAAGGTTGAGAAGCTATTTGATCGCTAAGTATAAAAACTTCTACATGGAAAAGATACCTGATAGTAGGAGCATTTCAACCTTGATGAAAAAGGTATAACCTCAGTGGCTCAAAGATTAAGTCAGATAAAATCAACCTTGAAATAAGACACAAGCTCCTAGCCACGAACGTGTTTACATTTTTGAACAGCCTACTAAAGGAATCACCATCGCTGGCAGACTTTAAGATGGGAGTGTCTATCTTTCTAAAAGATATACCTTAATCTAGCTTCTTGGAAAACTGTCTGGCATATGTATACAAGAAATGTGACAGTCAGTCACAGTGGTCTCTTTGTCAGAGTTAGAGTCTATATGACTCCTGACAGACAATACGCTTAAAACATGATTAGCGGTTAATTTTGTCTTAAGTAGTGACTTGGCCACACATTCAATTAGTTAATGGTGTGATAAAATGAGTAATAAGCCACAAAGTTATTACACAAAATTTGTGCAATAACTTTGTGGCTGGTTATCATGTTTTTAATTGAATGTCTAGCCAATGTCCAGCCTTTGAAATACACAGGAGCCTGTCAAGACTACCCATGTGCTCCAGAGACTAGAAGGCCCCTCAGCTGACTGATGCTCCGCTGGATAGAGCTGTTAGATCAGATGCAGACAAAATATAGCTCGTGGGCTGGATCCGGTCCACTAGGCCATTCTATCCGCCTCATGGGGCCCCTAAAAGATTTAGAATATTAATATTTATCTGCTCCTGCCTGCCTATCAAAGATGACAGGAGCCCAGGGCAGTAGGACCCAGGGGAAGCTGGCAGCAGAGCCCAGAAGCAAGGCCCACCCAGCCCTGCTCCCCCAACCCCACCTTCAAACCCCGCCCTCACCAACAGTCTTTACCTAGCAGAGGCTTCTGGCCAGGTACCCTGGGGCTGTTCCTGCCTCCCTCTACCAGAGAGGGAAACTCAGATAAGAACCAGGGGGGGAGGCAGGAGCAGATTGCAGGCAATCACCCCCTGCTGAGTCCTGTGGTCATGGCCATGCAGCTGGGAGCCACTTGGTGCTGGAGCAGCCAATGACTGGCAAGAAAGCAGGGAAATGGCAGCTACAGATGGGGAGGAGGGGAAGGGGCAGCAGCACAGTGACAGCTGGGCGGGAGCACGGGGCCCAGGACCCCTGCCCCCACTCCAGCACAGCTGGTGCTGGACCCTGCACTCCTGCCACCCCACTCTGGGCATGGCCAGCTCTGGGTCCAGGACAGGAAACTGGCACAGGCCCCGCACTCCCACCCAGCTGTCAGTGCATTCATGCGCACCTGGTCACTACCCCTTCCCCTCACCTGCAGCTGCCATTTCCCTGCTTTCCTGCCCGCTGCCGGTAGCTCCAGCACCACATGGCTCCCAGCTGCGTCACTGGGCCATGAGAGAATGGGGCCCACACCGGTACCCTGGGGCCAGGAGCAGAATGGGGCGGAGGGGTGTGTGCAGATGCAGGGAGGGAGGAACAGAGTGAGAGAGTGTGTGTGTGCGCGTGCGCGCGCGCTCATAGGGTGAATCCCACATGAACCCCACCATACATATGCATCCACACCCCCCTCACATTGCCATACACGCAGACCCCCATACCCCCTCCCCCGCCCCAGGCACACTCCCCCCACACACACAGCCCCCCACAAACCCACACCCCACATATCCACACACAAACACACACACTCCCTCACCCCACACCTGCACCCACCCCCACAAACCTATACCCACCCCTCCACAATATACAAGAGTAAGATTTCATTTTAAGATATTGTGCAATCACCTCTATGTACGCTACATAAACACATGTAAATCAGGATTAAAATATTTTTTGAAATCAAATTAATGAATATTGTAGATGTTAGGTATCCAGGTATCCAGCTATAAACTGACTGCCCAGAGGAGTTTTCCACCTATTGACTCCTCTGTGAAATCCTATGAAATATGAGCTTTCATTTCTACAAGGAGAACTTTTACAATCTTTTCTCCAATGTCTGATGAAGGGTGTTTGCGCCCGAAGGCTTGCAATTAAAGAAAATTTTTTGCAAAAATCTTGGTCTAATAAAAGATATCATCTCTACTACAAGTTCTGATCACCTATTGTAAATGTTCGTTTTTTTAGAATATAATTGTTCTGGTTCTGAGAAGGCAAAACCCCTTGCTGAAAGGAGTACTTCTGGGGGAAAGGGGAAAGACTTCAGGTGGCAAAGTGGTTAGGGGCTGGGACTTCTGGTCACAAGATGGCAACCAGGGGGCGGGGCACCTGTCAAGGGGCGGGCCATCTGTCAAGGGACGGTGCTACCCATACGGCCCTCAGCACCTTGCCAAAACTCGGTAAATGGCCCTTCACCCGAAATAACTACCCACACCTGTGTTAGATGGGTGCACTCAGAGCCAAGCTTCCTACTTCCTGGTGCAGGAGGAGCCATGTGTAGCATGGCAGGAAATGTGATTGTTGGGATCCCACATCACATCCCATCATGCCTTTACTTTATCATCCATCAGGAGCCTATGAATCCATGAGAGTTGGTCTTTATGGCATGTCATGAGATAGGAACAAGGAAAGACTGAGCCAGCTGGATGCCATCTTTAGGGTTGTGAACAATTTTTAGCAATATCCCTAAAGCCCTGGCTCCTGGAGTCAGGTGGTTATGTGAGACTCTCAGCTTTCAGTAGATAAACATCAATGTGCAGCTATCATGGGTGTAAAAAAAGCCAAAAAAATTTCACGCTAAAGGCTCAAAGCCAAAAGTCAAAGAAAAAGAGCCCAAATGTATCATTTAAAAAACTATAACGCTCCCAATTCTTAAACTAACTCTGTAATTTCTGAGGTTCTTTTTCCTGGTTTTAAATGACATGGGAAGGTGAGACCAGCATCCTTGACTTGGCATGTCCTTTAGATCCCACCTCAAGGGCATGCGTAAATCACCATTGCCTGTATGGCTCAGGTGTTATCTGTGGAGAGGGAAAAGATCAGCAAAGCTATTCTAAACCAGTTCCCTGGGCAAACACTCCTTGCCAAAATGAAGGTGGCTTTATTTTGGCATCAAATCACTTTTATTCTGGGATGGAATCCACCCAGCTATCCACCCTAGAATAAATAAATGATGGCAACAGTTATCCCAGAACAGCTCTGTCAGGCAATTTTCTCCATGTAGACAAAGCCTAATTTCCAGCCCTCTCACTGTCTACACAGTTTGTGACAAAAGCCTGAAGTGCTGGGATGATACCAGAGATACACCTTGGGTTTGTATAAGCTTCTTGGTTGCCCACTCTACTGAATGAGTATGAAGAAGTTATTAATGTGCCCACAAATCATGCTAAATCTCCAGAATCACCAGAAATCCCCACTAACAAAGCATGGTGGAGCCTGCCACAGTAGTGCCTCTGCGCGCGCGCGCGCGCGCGCGCGCACACACACACACACATGCACACCCCACCTTAGAGGAAGGAAAGATAAAAAGCCATAAAAGTAAGTATGCATGTAAAATGCTTTACAAGGGCAGGTCAGTATGAACCTTATTCTACATATGAAGAAACTGAAGTAGAGGAAGACAAAGCAACATATCCAAGATTACAGTAGCAGTCAGTAACAGAGCTGAGATTTCCCTACCCTGTCTACCAGACCATGCTGCCTCCAGTTACAGGCCTCCCTGTGACACACCATCTCCTGTCCCCATCTTTGCTACCACCAGCCAGACTCAGAGCAATCTCACATTCTCTCCCTCACAAGCTCTTGCAGAGGTCCTTTTTACTTTTCATCCAGCCAGGTGCTTGCAGCAGCCCTTTATGAATGACCACAACATCCAAATGCTTCCCAGACAACTTCTCCCTCTGCTTGTGTCTCTGTGCTATCATATGCAACCTCCCTCAATTTCAGAGTGTTACTGCTAACACTCATTATCCTGGCATGTTACTATAATGGCCCTGTCTCTTTGTTTCCCTCTCCAGCTCCCCTTCTTCACTGCATCAGACACAGCCATTGGTTTGTAAGGCCCTCTATAGCCTAGCCTAGCCTTCCTTGCCAGCTATTAGACAGTACTAAATCAAGGGTGCCTGCCTTTGCTCTGCAATGCCAGGCCTCACTACTTTTTCCTTCCATGTTCCTCT
This sequence comes from Alligator sinensis, assembly GCF_000455745.1. Lineage (NCBI taxonomy): Eukaryota > Metazoa > Chordata > Crocodylia > Alligatoridae > Alligator > Alligator sinensis. The sequence continues at coordinate 1,229,022 of NW_005842025.1, read as the reverse complement.
CCAGCACCCCTTTTTGTGAAGCTCCTCCCACAGTCCTCTTTGCTTGGAAGAAGCCATGCAAAACAACCAACATGCAGTGCAGTGAACCTTTGCAACACCTCCCTGGTTACTGTTCTGATGCCTCAAACTCTGATGAGGGCAAAGCAAGTGGGCAAGAGTGTAAGTGAGATGTGCTTATGGTGCTACTCAAGACTGTTTCATTGTTTGCTTTGTCCCATTCCCTGCACAGATTCTCAGCTCTGTGGGGCAGGAACTGCCTCTTTATTATATTGGTGTCATGGGGCTTGGTTCATAGTTTCATAGTTTCTAGGGTCGGAAGGGACCTGGGCAGATCATCTAGGTTCCCAACTGCAAGTTCCAGCTCTTACTGTAATAGAGACCCAGCTGGGCCAGGAAAGTCATAATGTATAGTTAATCAGGTTACTTTCCTCTGGGAATATGTCTGGGTAAAGAGCAGGAGAGGTCACAGGCATGTCATGTGGTGAATCAGGGTAAGTGTGTTCCCCTTATGATTGATGTTCCTAGCGAGGCCCGCATGCCAAGCGTGATGCCTTTTGGAACATGCCCGGCGTGACCTGATACACTGCCAGAGAAAGGGATGATCTATAAAAGGAAATGAGCCTGTGAGGCAGCTAGATCGAATTACTCAAATGTCCCACTACCTCAGGGTGGAGCAGAGTGCTTGATGAGGCGATGTCTAGGCTGGGATCCTCATGTTCTGTGCCTCCTGTTATAAATAGCAGGCTCCTGCTCTGAGACATTTGATCTGTTCTCCAATTTCTCCCTTAGTCATTAATCTTGGCAGATAGTACCTGTCAACAGCACAGTGCCTGGGAACTAGCAGGGTTTCAAAAAGAAAAAATTCACATTTTGAAACAAACAGAACTTTTAAAACTGCTCCAATGAATGGCATGGCTTCCAAAGGAACCCAGGACTTCACTGTGCATTTATGCTGGTGTAAATCAGGAGTGGTTTTACTGAGGTCAGGAGACCTACATTGGTGTAAGTGAGATTAGAATCAGGCCCACTGATGAGAAATTAAAAAGTGGAAACAATATGCTAAGGCCATAGCCTTCATCTATGGACTCCTGGGGGAGTCTATACGTGAAGGTAACACTTTGATGTGCAAGAACACAAACACAACTGCACGTGTATTTGCAAACACAAATATTTAAATTGCATGTGCAATCAGCCATACCACCAGCTCTTAGTGAAGGCAGGTTAAATGAACCGAGGACTCACCATCAGCACTTGAGGAGGAAGGCTAGACAGGCAGCTGTTTATGTACATAGTACATAATTTTAAAACATTCTGTTTCCCATGTTAGCTAGACATAAGGAAGCATCCTATGAATATTTAAAGGGAAGGAATCATTTTACCATGAACCAACTCTTAAGTTTCCGAAGATTTGCTGTTTTCTGCTTCACAGAGGTTCAGGAGGAAGTCCAGGGTGTAACTCATGTTTTTCGAGTTACTGCTTTCCATTAATGAGGCTTTCAAAGAACTGTGTTAAGTCCACAAAAAATCTCAGGGGGAGAAAAATGATGGTAGAATCATCATAGAATATAGTAGTAGACCTGGAAGGGACCTCAAAATGTCATCTAGTCTAGGGGATGGCCCATGGTCCACATCCATCCCTTGAAACAACATTATTCAGCCATGGAGCTTGGAAGCTTCTGTGGCATTTTGGCAATCAGGGATTTCATCCAGGCAGCAGGGAGGGCAGCACTATGGAGGGGAGGGTGTGGGACAGCAATGACTTCAGCTCCACATCTAGCTCTTGCAGTAGCGGTCTGGGCCAGGTTGGAAGCATCATGCGTTCAGAGCTAAGCTCTGTTAAAGCAACCCCCTTTCCAAAACACTGACAATCCTTGATCTAGTCCAATCTCCTGCTCAAGCAAGGATCATCCTTGACTAAACTATCCCAACCATGTGTATGTTGTTAAAAATGCCCAAGGGCAGAGATTCCACAACCTCTCTGGGTAGCCTTTTCCAATGTGTAACCACCCTCATGGTGAGAAAGTGGTTAAAGGCTGCTATCAAATCCTCCCTCAGTCTTCTCTTCTGCAAACTAAGTAAATGCAGTTCCCTTGGCCTTGTCTCAAGAGTCATGTGCCCCAGCCCCCTAACCATTTTCACTGCCCTCTGCTGGACACTCACGAACTTGTCCACATCCTTTCTGTAGTGGGGGCTCCAAACTGGACGCATACTCCAGATGTGGCCTCACCAGCGCCAACAGAAGAGAATAATTACTTCCCTCGGTCTGCTGGCAATGCTCCTACTAATGTAGCCCAGTAAGCTGTTAGCCTTCTTGGCTACAAGGGCACAATGTTGACTCATATCCAGCTTATTGTCCATTGTAACCCCCCAGGTCCCCTTCTGCAGAGCTACTGGTTAGCCAGTCTGTCACCAGCCTGTAGTGGTCCATGGGATTCTTCCATCCTAAGTGCAGGATTTTGCACTTGTCCTTGTTGAACCTCATGAAATTTCTTTTGACCCAATCCTTCCAATTTGTCTCAGTCACTCTGAAACCTAGCCCTGCCTTCCAGCATATATATCTACTACTGCCCCCAGCTTGGTGTCATCCGCAAACTTGCTGAGGGTGCAATCCATCCCATCCTCCAGATCGTTAATGAAGATACTGAACAAAAGCGGCTCCAGGACTGACTGCTGAGGAGCTCCACTTGATACCACCTCCCAACTAGACCTCAAGCCATTAATCACTACCCATTAAGCCTGATGATCCAGCCAGCTTCCTATCTATCTTTCATCCAACCTATACTTCCTTAGCTTGCTTGCAAGAATGCTGTGGGAAACTGTAACAAAAGCCTTGCTAAAGTCAAGGTATATCATGTCCACTGTTTATCCAAAGACCCAGTCATCTCATCAAAGAAGACAATCAGGTTGGTCAGGCATGACTTGCCCTTCTTCTCCTCCAAGTGCTTATAAATGTATTCCTTGAGGACCTGCTCTGTGATTTTTCCAGGGACTACAGTGAGGCTGACTTACCTGTAGTTCCCTAGATCCTCCTTCTTTCCCTTTATTCAAGATGGGCACTATATTTGCCATTTTTCAATCGTCCAGGACCTCCCCTGATCACCATGAGTTTTCAAAGATAATGGCCAAAGGCTCTGCAAACACATCAGCCAGCTCCCTCAGCATCCTCATAAGGTTCCAGCAGGATGATTCAACCAGTTACGTATCCACCCTACAGTACATTCATCTCTTCTGCAAATCTTTAGCTTACTAATGAGAATGTTGTGACAGACAGGGTCAGAAGCTTTGCTAAATTCAAGATATGTCATGTCCACTGTTCTCCCGTAATCCATACAGCCTTATCATAGAAGGAAACCTTCTTATGCCAACTGCCTCACATGCATTTCATGTCACGTCTTCTGGCGTTGGCTTTATGGATACAAACAAGAAGTCACAGGCATTAGCTCTGCAGAATCAAGAGCATGAGCTGGAATTTCTTCTTGTTCATGCATCTCTGGCAAACTCCACTCCACAACAGTTACATTATGAAGGATGCTTAGTCCTGGAAGGGACAAGGAAGGAGAGTCAAATCCAGCCCTGAGGACTAGGGACCTGAGTGTAAAATATTAGCTGAACTGTCAGAAGAAATCTTGCTGGAACCTTAAGATCCTCAGCACTTCTGGGTGCTGCAGGACACCATTTTAAATGAAAATCCCATGTATTTATTCACTGTTATGTTATCAGGGAGCAGTGGTGTTTGGCACATCCTTCAACAGCTTGTCGCAAATAGGGTAGAAAGTGCACAAGCGACAGATCTCTAATAGATGATTCTATTAGAATCAGCCCACAGAGCGCATGCTATCAAAGGCACTGGCAACTGCTGCTGCTGTTAAATCAATGTGTAGGATTCTATGATACAAGATGTTAATGACTTAAAGCCACTTATAAAGTACAATGTAGTTTAATATATAATAAACTGATTCTAAATGGAAGAATCATCAATGAAATCCGCCACTGACTTCTAATAGTGAGACACAGATAAGGACTGCAATGAAAACTGCACACTGCAAGACACTGCTGAGGCCAGCCAGCCAGAGTAACAGTCATTGATGAAGGGGACTCAACCAACTCACCTGAGATGAAAGGGGTAAGAAACACACCGTATCTCCCTCCCCAAGTGCTCAGGAAGAGGCAATCCCTGAACAACGTACCCCAGGAAACAAGACCGTACCATGTAATGGCAATAGCTTTCCCCTGCCTGGATCAAAATGCACAAGTTGCCATGGAAGCGGCCTCAGGTGGACTGTCTATGCCTGGCACCTGCATCTGCTACTGAACTCCATATCTATGCCAGGCAATATGGAAGCCGACAGAGAACCACGATACACAGAACCTCAGAACAGGGAGCAGGTGGTGACCCTAGCAGTGGGCCCTTGGCTACAGAAAGTTAACAGAGGCACTTGTACACATGACAGGGCTTAATCCTCATTAAATTAAATAGGTTTACTAAATTTGAAATGGTTTATTTTAAAACATTGCATTAATGTTTGCACGTGATAGCCTCTACAACAAATTAAGCCTGGTACACAATTCCCAGTAAATTCCAGTAGGGGGAGCCACATACCAGTCCACCCCCTGCTGTCTTCGGTGGTGCATTTAAACCAGTACTCCCAGGAGGTAGCCAGGTAGCCTGTTCCCCAACTTGCACTGCAGTCGACCGAGGGGCACCACATTTATCACACTCAGGCCGAGCTTCGTTCTCCTGCTGCAGCAACAGGAGCAGTTGATAGAGGGGTTTGTGAAAAGTTTACCACCATTCTTCACCCCCCCCCCCCCCCCCGCGCCCTTTTTTTTTACCCCTCCGCCCTTCCACTTTTGTGAAATTAAGTCTCATTACCACTCTGTGTCTGAGGCAAGCCAGGGAATGTTTGACTTTGCTTTCATCCCCCAACAGTCCTTGCCCAGCCTGCCCCAGGCCTATCAGAGTAACAGATGGACACAAGCAGGGGCAGGAGCCAATGTTCCCTTACTAATCATGATGTGCCTGGACTTGACAGAGCCAGCTAGCATGGACCTTGTGTGCATGCTGATGCTGTCATCCATGGCAGCCCCCTGTCATTCATGACGGACAATGTGTGAGAGAGCCCACTTCACAGTGTTCAGCTGACATGCTTGATGAATAGTGGGTTAGAAATTGTCTAGATTCACAGATAGTAAGGGCTGGAAGGGACCAGGAAAGATCATCCAGTTCAAACCACCCTACTCAAGGCAGGAACACTGCTGAGATCAAATGCAGAAAGACATATGTCCACGGTTAGGGACTTCCAAGGTTGGAGGCTGCACAACCACTTTGGGTAGTCTATTCCAGATTCTGGTCACTCTTACAGTAAACAAGTTCTTCCTTACATCCAACCAGAAACCAACCTCTAACAGTTTAGGGGGCATTCCTCCTTGTCCTCCCCTGGGTGGACATGTGATATAGCTAACATATTTTAATTCATTCATTCTTATCTTGACTCACTGCCTCACCAGAAGACTGTGAAGAAGACAGCACATGGGTGACTTGTGGTAGCCCTCTGTTGCGCCATGGCCCAAAAGGGACCCTGCGGGTGACCCTCCTTGGCATACCTGTCAGTACATGGCTCATTTTTTACCTACACAGATTGTAGGCACCTTTTTTGCAAAAAAGTATGGACAAAACAAACAAAGTTGCCAGGATGGTGCCAGCATGTCTGCTGTATAAACCTTTTGCACCAAAATTGGGATGGGGGGGAAGGGAGGTGAACTTTTCCTAACCTGCTGAATAGGAGCCCTATAAATTGATGGCCCAGGGGCCCAGGTACGGGTACCCCTTAATGATCTGAGATGTCTGAGGCTGAGGAGAGAAGACAGCAGACCAGGGGGAGAAGAGAGCCAACCAGGGCACATAATACTAGGACAACTTGGTCCTATGAAGAAACTAAGAGCCTGGTACAGGTGCTGGGGGACCCTGAGGTGTTAAGCCAGTTTGGCATCAGCAACAGCCTGACTATGAACTTGCATATCTACCTGGATGTTTCCAGGAGACTTGCCCACCAGGGGCCCAAGACAGTAGTCCAGTGCAGGGTGAAGTCCAAGAATATGAGAGCTGCTTTCCAATGTGAAGTAGCAAGATCTCATTGAAATGGCACCCCCATGCGTAACATACAGCATTATCAGTACCTCCAACCATTAATGAATCTACTCAAACACCAAGCAAATAGTGACTAGAGGTATCCAGGCCATCCTCTGCTCCTGAGAGCTCACCGACCATGAATCTGACTGAGTCCTGCTGCCTCAAGCAAGGAAGACAGTAGCAGTTCACTAGAACAGGATGTTGATTAGTCCGCCAAAGAGGAGAAACCAGGGACATCAGCCTCCACAACTGATATGTTAAGCCGTGGGGAACCAACATCTGACATGACTTCACACCTCCTTACGGCAGTCTCCATGTACCGGACTCTACAAGAACTCCAGGACAAGATAAAGTTGCTGCCTTCTGGGAATCCACCCTGTAACAAGAGCACAACTTGTGCTCTGTTACTCACAGGGGCATGGGCAAGCAGCATAGCAGCCTGCAGGTGGCTGCACTCCCAATCAGGCACAATTGCCTGATTGGTAAAAGAACCCAGCTGTTTGTGATAAAAGCAGACCCTGAACAGTGGAGCCAGCAGTTTGCTGCTAGAAGCCAAAAGGAGAACATCACGTGGCCAGAGCTGCTGCTCACATAACATCTTGGAGGTACAGGGCAGGAACTATGGGGATGGCAGGGGGTTCCTGGTTCTGGGGCATGACCTAAAACTACACCCTGCTGAGGCTGGATGGTGTGGTAGGACTGTCGGTGGCAAGACAGTCGTCAGGAAATAGCACATCTGTGCCTCCCCAATGAAGGGCGAGTATGGGGTGCCAGAAAACCTCAGTCCCCACTACCTTGTGGGTTACCCCATAGAGGGGAAAGGCTAGGGGAGCACACCCCAAAGACAAAGCAAAGGCACAGGGTACTGTGTGGAGTCTGAAGCAGGATCCAGGTCAGGTGAAGAGGCCAGAGACAGCCCAGGTCCACAGCAAGGCCTGAGGCATATAAAGGGTGTGAGGCCCCAAGGGCAAGGGGATTGAGGCCCAGTGTCAGGTAAGGGATGAGGCCCCAGCAAGGGGGCTGAGGGGACCAAGAGTGTCCCAAGGTGGGCAGGTAGCCTAAGGAAAATGGAGGGGCTGGGAGTCATGAATGGATGAGATTGTGAGGGCATGGGAGTGAGAGTACCAACTCGAGACAATGGAGTGAGAGTCCTAGAGTGATGGCACAGGATTATAGGCTAAGTGTTAGATCATGTAAGTGAGAGGCCAAGTGTTAGGCCATGGATGCCACCTGCAAGGCATGGGACACAGTATAAGGGGAGGTTTAGAGCCATGTATAAGCCCTTGGCATCAGGGCAAGTAAATGGGGAGCCTCCCGTCTGGTTAACATCTTCCAACTAGTATCATGAAAGGTATGGCAGGGGAAGTAGGTAGGCGCTTAGCCCTGAGACAAGTCGGTGGGCCAACAACTAGACCGGCCTTTGGACACCCCCTTGTTAGGCACCCCAATGCTGAAAAGCTGGGAATGAGTATGTGACAGGGGTGGGCAATTATTTCGGCTGGAGGGGCACTTAATGGGGGCCACTTAATGAGTCCTAGGTGGGACCTGTCAAGGGCCATATCCATTATTGTTTCTCACTCTCTTTTCTCTGTCTCTCTCTACTCTTTTCTCTGTCTCTCTCCTTCTCTCCACGTCTGTCTGTCTGTCTCTCTCCTTTTCCCTCACTGTTTGTTCTCTCTCTCTCTACTCTTCTCTGTCTCCCTCCTCTCACACACTCTCTCTGTCTGTCTTCCCTCATTTTCTATGCCTTGCTCCTCTACTCTCTGTCTGTCCATCTCCTTCTCTCTCCTCTTCTGGCTGTCTGTCTCCCCTTTTCTCTCTCTCCCCTTCCCCCCTTCCAGAACCCAGCCAAAGCTGTATTTCACCAGGAGCCCCAGTGCTCAGCTGTGGACCAAGGCAGGAGCTCCTGGCGGTTGGTATCAGCTTCAGCTGGGTTCTGGAGAACAGGGAAAGAGAGGGGAAGAGAGACAAAGAGAAGAGACACGGAGAGAAATGCTGCCATCCTGCCTGGGTCCACAGCAGCAGCTCCTGCCTGGGTCCATGGCTGACACCACTGGCAGATTCTGGGTTGGGGCTCTAGACAGGAGTTTCCACTACACTGGGAGGGTGGTGGGGCAAGCTGTGGGTGCCACCGACAGGTTCTGCATCCAGGCTCCTGAACCTGCCCACAGTGTCCACAGCAGATGCCGCCACCCACCTGATGCGGGGAAGCCCCTCCTGGGTCCACAGCTGATGCCTGATGCTGCTTGACTGAAGCAGTCCCCCCAGCCTGCCTGGCACCACATGGCAGCTGAAGCCTTCGGCCGCCCACAGGCCAGATCCAGTGAGGTGGCAGCTGCCCACCTGTGGGCTGGATCGAATCTGTTGGTGGGCCAGATCCAGCCCACAAGCCATATTTTGCCCACCCCTGGTATATGACATGCCCTAGTGGGGATTAATCAGCCCCAGATGCAGCTGCCTTTCTCAGCAGGGGTTGGATCCAGCTCTCCAGGCTTAAATTCCCTCAACTGTGAAGTTGAATACTCATTGCACAATCCCTCATAATTTGCAGTTCACTATGATGAGTAACTTCAAGCTGTCCTGAACAAAATCTCCCCCTGTATTATCAAAGAGCTGTGGTTTGCCACAATCCATACAACCTCACTACTGTGTGACTCTCTGGGCCAGAGAGCAGGAAGGAATTATTGCTCTGCCTGCATGTGGGCTAGTCCAGCCCCATTTCTGACTACCCACTGACCACCACAGCACATTTACAAAAAGGATCAGTGAGACACATGGGAAAAGTGATTCCACTGGGAAGAATGGGGCAGATGGTACGCTGCTTGGTAGAACTCAACACTCACATTGTTATAACCACAGCCACACTTGACTCTGCAAAGAAATACCAGGAAGAGTACCACCCATGCAGCCATGACTTAGGGATGAAGGAAACCCAGAGAGCCAGGTGCCTGCAAGTCCAGTACCAGGCCAACAATCAGCTGATTGTCAGCTCTGGTCCTGGGACTGCACCCAGGTCTCAAACTAGCCCTGATGTGGGTCCAGGGCTGAGGTCAATAGTCAGGTGACAGTTGGCCCTAACCCTGGACCTGCCACATGTTCAGTGTAAGGCAACATACAAACCAGCCACAAAAAATCTTCTACATTATATGCGGACCATTTTTATAGCTGGGTTGCCATTTTATGGCACCTTAAATTGGATGCACATGTAGCAGCCTTGCCACTTATGCTACAGTTACCACATGGCATAAATGTAATGTATAGAGAGAGCCTCAGTGTTACCTGCCCTTGATTTCACCATTGGAACTCAGGGAGATTGTGCTGCCTGGGGAACAGTCCTTGCTGTTCCATAACCACGTGGATCCTATGTGAGATTCGCTGTTTGGCAGTTGTTTGCACAGACAATTAAAAACAACAAGTGAAGATGTGAAGCTATAATGAACTGACTCTCCCACCCTCTCCCTTGGCCTCTGCAACCCCAGAAAATGTCCACAGTCAGCTTGGGATGCTGCCCATCTTTGTTGCCTTGCATATCTGCAAAATGCCAAAAGACAAACAACTCCTACTGAGAACAGGCAG
>NW_005842025.1:1219021-1219304 GCF_000455745.1 Alligator sinensis | reverse complement strand
CACACAGGCTGGGCATAATGCTGGCACTGGCAAGGCACTCCCCAGGGAGACTACTCCCAGCACAAAGGGTATGGAGGCATGCGAGATGCACCCAGAAGGGAAGGAGCATAGGGCAGGAAGAAAAGAGAGAGTTGATCCAGCGCCTAGAGTTCTGGCCTACAAGTCAGGACACCAGGCTCCAATTCCCTGCTCTCCCATAAACAGGAAATTGGAACTTGGTCTCCTGACTTGCACCTCGGGACCTCTGTTCCCACCTATATAGTGGGAATAATAATGTTCCATG
>NW_005842025.1:1209465-1218990 GCF_000455745.1 Alligator sinensis | reverse complement strand
GGAATGCTGCAAGGTGGAAAACACTGAAGGCTAAAGAATTGTGACAGAACAGAGGGGAAGACTGAGTACAGGAAACAACAGTACTCCCTGGCAGCAGTACCAGTGATGGGGTATTGAAATCAGGCTGCCAGCACAGAACAAGAATGCAGGTGGCTATGGTGGCTTGATGTTTCATAGGTTGTGTGCCTAAGAAATCATCAGATGAAGGGAGAGCACAGCTTAACAGGCAAATCCCCACCTTAGATCATTATGAGATCCTCAGCTGCAGGACACTGCATAAATGCCTGGTGTGACTAACACCCTGAGCTGATGTCAACTCTCATTGCATGAACCATATGGACATGAGCTCACCTTGCTCAACACCATTCTGTAGCCCTGTCGGTGGGGGCACAGGCACAGAGAAGCTTGCAGGTAACCTGTTCACCTCTGTCCAGCCCCTCCCCCACCTCCCTCCCCCCACTGGTCATTGCCTTGCCCCTTCACTCTCATAGAAAAACCTGGCTTTAAACCACTTCACTAGCTACAGTAGGCTTTGTACAGGGTGTGGTGCCAGAGCTGGGCTCTGCTGTGACTAGGGTCTGATGGAAACATAGGGAGAAGATGGTTGCTCTGACTGAGCTCCAAAGGGCATCAGCAAGGGTGCGCTGCACCCCTGCCATTCAGCAGTATTCCAAAGCTCAGGGCAGCTGGCTCAAGATCATGCAAGGGCAGTACAGCAGAGCTGCACTGAAAATATACTCTCAGTCTCATGGCTCCTAGCCCATTGCCTTTGCTTCTGCTTTCTTCTCAGGAGTAGGAACTATAGCAAGCAGGCAAATGCCCAGAGAACAGCCCTTTATGTCCATTTTGTTGGAGCAAGTTCCCCTGTTGGCTACAAATGTCCAACTCAGGATCCTTAAAATTCTGGTTTATTAGGCGGATTGAAACACTGTAATGAAGTCAAATCATAAACCTTGGGGCTGGTCCCCCCACACACACACATGCACATGCACACACACAGTAGCAAGCTACAAGAGTCAGGTATACCTATCCCACAGGCACTGGAGTCTGCCGTCGATGGCCATTCGAGGCTTCTTTCAGCATGGTGTTATCCTCCAGAAGGGGGTTGCCAGCTGGTCCTTCTGGCTGGACAGGTCGGGTGCTGGTCAAGTTGGAGATCAAAAGGGCATTGCTGAGGGTCACTTTTCACTGCTTTTTATCTGTCCTTGGCAGACTTTGGTGACTCCCCAGTTTTCAGGTTTGCCCAATCCAGGGGTCGTTGACCCTTGAGGGACTTCCCCCTCAGTGGCTACTGGATGGCATCTGTCAGCCCCAGGGGTCGTCCGTATGTATGTGCAGGTTTGGAAGTCCGTTGATGAATTTCGAATAGGGCTCTGGGAGTGGTCGATCTGGAGATATTCAGCCCAAAAGTTGGTCCCTGGCATTGATTAACTCAGACCAGGGCTTCTAGCCCTTGAACAGTGAAGTTTAGAGAATTCCCGGTTGCTACATTGTCTCCTATTGATTTCTTCCTTGGTTGATCTGCGGTTTTCCTAGGTGTTAATCACTGCCTGCTACTGTGTTACCCATTCAATCACTGATTCACTCGCTCTTTCAGGGGCCTGCCTGATACAGGGAAGCGGCAGTTTGATTCCTGCCCTTGTTAACATTGTTACAATGTATAACTTACTTCTGAAACTAAACACATTTAGTTAAAAGGTGAGGAGTATAAAATATAAGCTACAAGAGTAATGCCATGGCACACAAATAGATAAAAATACCAAAATACAAGGGGAGATACAAAATACACACATACAAACTTTAAAACACAATTCCTTATCTTATACTGAAAGAAAGAGGAAGGAAGAAAAGGTAGAAGAAGAGAAACATATCCAAAGAGGGGAGACCAAATGCAGGCAAGAGGAAAAGGGGTCTTTCTGCAACATTATTCCCCCTCTTCTGCTACACCCCTAGTCAGTGTTTCTGGAATAGAAAAAACTCAAGACTCCCTCCACTCATGGTTATTACCAAGTTAGGAATGCAATGGCAAAGTATGTTTGCTATCATTCAGAGGTGCTGCAGCAGTGATGGCATTTTGAAATCTGTTGTACACCAGGATGTGTTCTAGTTGGATTCACAAGATTATTGTTTATGACCGAGCTCCACAGGTTAATGCGCTTAACCGGTACTATGCACCAAAATGAAATTACATGAAGAAGATCCTGCCTCCCTGTGAAAGACGCTTGTATCATATTGTCCACTGCCAAAAATGCCAAGAGAGACAATGCTGGCTACAATATGGGAGTACAGCCATGTGGCATTCTGCCACTCATAGAAATGGGGGGGGGGCTGAGACTCTCTCACTGTGCTCCCAAACCATTTCTCTAATCTAATTCCCTGCACACGTTTCAGTTCTTTGAAATACAACCCTTCGAACACAGGACTGTTGCATTACTAAAGGATCTACATTCATTTGATTGCCAGACCTCTTCTGGATGCTTTGATTGCAGTCCTTCCTCATAAAACACTACTTCTCCCCATAAAAATTTCCCCCATCTCCAACCCAAATATAGGCTAGTGGACAATTCCTTAATACTGTTCTGTAGCAGTATTGTTCCAAGCTACAAATCAAAAGATTTATTCAAACAGAGATGCACTAGAACAGTGCTTCTCAAAGTGGCGGTCCGCGGACCAGTGCCGGTCCGCAAACCACCGGTCACCAGTCCACAGCGAGTTGCCAGGAAAGAAAAAATATATTCGCCGGTCCACAGCGAGTTGCCAGGAAAGAAAGATATATATTTTCAAAAACATAACATTGATATGTCATAGCGCCACAGTTCATACGTTCCAACACTCCAGGTGACGTCACATTGTGTGAGGTGAGGAAAGAGAAAGAAACAGCCGGTCACGCATTTGTGTAGCGCTGTTACATGCAGTTGCTGCCACCGACTGAGCCGGACACCAGTCCCTGACCCACTGGAAAAAAAATTGCCGGTCTGCGACATCAGATAGTTTGAGAAGCACTGCACTAGAACATGCACTGATCTCATTAGATTTATGCTATACAGGCATCCTAACTCATTACTATGCTTATACCTTGAGTCTAAAAAGTAGTCTGGAAAAACAGGGCCCTTCCCAGCCAACTTCTTCCCCACACGTAAAGCTGGATGTGGGCTTTATACGAGTGTAGGTGCTGCTGCAATTGGAGTAGGATGCAGAATGCCCCCTGCAGGCTGAGGAAGACTGACACAGCTGCTCTGTGGCTGCTACACACAACTTTTTTATTTATTTATTTATTTTTACTTATTTTAGATAGAATCAAAAAGGACAGTGGACGAGAGCAGTGATGCTCAACCTTTTTGGCCAGCAGGTTGGATGGTCAGTGCCCAGGCTGTCTGCAAGTCGGATCTGGATGGTGGTCCCAAACTGGCATGGGGCAATTGTGGCAGGGCCCTACCTGGCCGCATGGAGGGGAAGGGGGCATCCCTGGTGGGAATGGGAGAGGGAGGGACATGGCCCAACCCTACAGGGGAAAGGGGCATGGTCCAGCCCCAACCCAGCCCCGAAGGGGAGGAGGCACGGCCCAGCCCAAACCCACCCTCCAGGGTGGAGGGAGTGTGGCTCAGCCCAGGGGAAGGGGTGGAAGGGGACATGGCCCAGGCTCAACCTGGCCCTAAGAGGGGGGACAGGGGGAGGGGGCTTTAGTCAGCCCCAACCTGGCTCCACAAGGGAAAGGGGGCACGGTCCAGTCCCAACCCAGCCCCATAAGGGGAGGAGGCATGGCCCAGCCCAAACCTACCCTCCAGGGTGGAGGGAGTGTGGCCCAGCCCAGGGGAAGGGGTGGAAGGGGGCATGGCCCAGCCTCAACCTGGCCCTAAGTGGGGGACGGGGGGAGGGGGCTTTAGTCAGTCCCAACCTGGCTCCACAAGGGAAAGGGGGCATGGTCCAGCCTCATCCAGTCATGGGGGTGGAGGGAGGGGACATGGCCTGACCACCACCTGCTGCATGGGCTAGGGTTTGCGAATTTGGTAGCGGGGGAGGGTAGCTGTATTTATTTTGGTGAAATTGAAGCTCTTGTCACTTGCCCTGCTAACAGCATCTAGGAAGCTGACAAAAACATCAATTTCACTAAGCAGCTCTAGGACTCTCCCATCATCCCTGGCTCTAGGACAGGCCTGCTAGGTGCCTCCATCCTGGAGAAAAGGACACAGCTTCAGTGGTCCCCAGCTCTGAAGCAAACCAGACTGCAGATGTGCCAGAACAGGAGATCCTAACACTTCCTCTCCAGGGCAGACCAACCAAAAATTCAGATGCAGGTTCTGGAAATTCTGCCTTGATTTCAGGGAAAGATTAAACCTATGATATACTGAACAAACTATTTCAGGGCAGTAAACTAGCATTTATATGAAAAAAACTGGCAAGAAAATCTTATACCAGCTCTAACAGAGGATACCTGATGAAGGGTGCTTGTGCCCGAAAGCTTGCAAATAACTTTTTTCCAACTTTTTAGTTGGTTTAATAAAAGATATCACATCTAGCCAAAGAACCTTGCCTGCCTGTACCTTTGACATTCATTTGCTATAGAGATGATTGTGACATCACAATCTGATAATAAGACTAAACATGTTATAAAAGCAGAAGCTGAGGCTCTAAGGTAAAGTTAATCAAAAAAGTCAAGAGTTTTTCTTTATGGTTCTTTCTCAGCAAAGTGTCCTAACCACTAGTTCAATAGTGAGGCAAGACCAATAAATCCCTCCACCCTTCTAGTGAAGCAGGGCTGAAACTGATACCTTGGGATCTACGGGGAGACACCCTGACCTTTATCCACAGTACATATAATAATCCTAGATGGTCCAGAGAATAAACAGAGTTAAGAGAGAACAAAGCAGGCAGCCACAAATCTTCAGGGAATGTATTATTCCAACAAAGATATATTGTTGGATCAGCCAGAGAGACTTAGCCTTCCTGCCAGCCGCCAGAGTTGCACACCATTGTTCTGGAGTATGTTGTTGTTTTCCAGTACCTGTTTTCTCTCTTCATGTCAGTTAAAGCCATTATGCAAGACAGAAACTTAACTGTGTTTACTGGCTCTTGATTAAAGCCCAAGTGGCCTCCAGTACAAGCGTGAAGTGAAACAAAGTAACCACAGGATTCACTTAAATCTTTAATGGCTTATTCAGCAGTTAAAGCCAAATCAACAAAATAAACAGTACAATGCTGCTCTTGCAGATGTGCTATTCAGTGAGTCTAGGAAACTCTTTAATGAGGAAAGGTAATACTTGAATAATATTCTCAAGCACAGGGAAAGCATCTAAACTCAATCATTAATAAATAGAAAATAATACTCAAATGGATAGAAGTCATCATGATGTAGATTGGTGACATAAGCAAATCACCCCACATGTAACACCACCTGTTACAAAATATTCTATAGCAGTGTTTCTCAACCTTTTAAGTAGCAAGTACCCCCCTAACTTCTGAAAATTTTAATAAATACCCCAACACTCAATTTTCTAGGGGATTTTATATTTACAGACATATATATATATTTTACATATGTGCCATATGTTGGAAAAAGGGCTGTGTATATAAGGCCGTGATATGACAGATGTCCGATCTGCTGTGGGTAGGGTTGCCACCTTTTATGCCAGGGGTGCACAACTCAAGTATGTACCTGGGCTAGAGGTGATATTGGCCAAAGCTAGGAGGGCTGAATGCCAAATTATTACTAGAGGATTTAAAGCGCCACACACCAAAATTTTTCCCATAGTTTTGAGAGAAGGAAGGGATTAGAGAGAGAGGAAAAGAGAGTGAGAGAGAGAGGAAAAGAGAGCGACACAGAGAGAGAGTTTTGGGGTACCCACATACCCCGCCTGTGTCTCGCATACCCCCAGGGGTATGCATACCACAGACTGAGAAACTATGCTCTATAGTATTTAGAAAGCTATGTAGAGATGCATGTGGCAGTATAGCAGAGTTTTGGGAAAGAGAGATGGTATCTGACAATTTGGTTATCATGGTCACTGCAGAGAGGAGACTCTCTGGTCCCATCTACTTCAGGTAACCCTGAGTTGTAACCTGAGCTGGATATATTCCCGAGGGAGGCGGGAAACCTGCTCCCTCTGCCTACGTGACTGGCATCACATCCCTGGGTGGGGGCCTTAAACTTCTTATTATTCTAAGATATGCCAACTTGACTGGGAAGGGGCTAAAGATCCTGCCAGTCTACCCAGCAACCAGTGATGCATTTCAAATTGGTTGGCTGGCAGCCAACAGTTGCTGGCCTTCATTGGATCAGGCAAATGAGATCATAAGGGCTATGTAAGTGAAGGACTGCCCAGGAGGAGGGGCAATAGCCATGATGAGAACTCAGAGAGAAGCTGGATTATCTGAAACTCGCTCTCTCTCTTGAAACTCATGGTCAAGGAACTGTTTGCCTCCAGAGAAAATCTCCACCTGCCTCTGGATGATACTTGTCTGTAAATTACCTGATATCTAACTAGATATATAGCTTGCAGTAACTCAGATGCATGATCAAAGGCTACCATTCCACTGTTTGCTCTAAGGTATTTCTACGATATTGCTCTAATCTGTACCCTATTCCAAACCTACTCCTTGTAACCAATAAATTTCTCCTTTGTACCTAGCGTGGGAGAGGGTCTAGATTATGCCTTGGGGTCCCCTTGGTTCAGCTGACTGAGGGAGACCACTATTTGTGTTTCAGACTGAGGGAAGCACCCCAAGTTCTTGCAGTAGGTCAAGTACCCTCAAGGACTACTAGGCCTGTGTTTCCCAGAGGGCGCAGGTCCCAGATCAGTCCAGACTCTGGATGGTGGCAGCGTTACCCCCAGGCTTGTGGGTGTGTTTCAGGAAGGGAGTCAGCCGGATGTGAGGCACCCCCAGGGAGGCACTCGGAGCCTGGAAGGTGGTCGGGTGCAGTGAAGTGGGTGGCTCAATGCAGGAGCACCCTCTACTGGCCCACCACAATGCACACAATTCATGAGACAACACACAAACTCCAATAATCCAGTTGATGAATTATTCAGAAGGCAAGTTTCTCTATGGCCTAAAGGCATTTCCGAATGGCTCACCCAACCAAGCAGGTAGGAGCCTAGTCATCAAATGAAATAAAACCAATTGCAGAAGGTCAAAGCTCAAAGCTGTCTGGCAAATTATACACAAAACTCAGATTCCATGTAACACATTTCTAGTCGAGGTGCCAGAGGTCCATTCTTCTCACTCACAGGAAGCATGGCTCTCTATCAGAGGGTAAGCGCAGAGGCAAAGTAAAGAGTGCCAACCCAAGAGCTTGGGTTTAAATCCTGAACGAGACTGTAAATGGATGTGAACGTCCCAAATGGAAGTGCTACCTTTCCCTGCCCCCACCCAACAAGGTCCCAGAGTGTGTCACAAAAGCACCTCCCAAGTTGTAATTGCTGGCTGTTAACGAGGAGATGGCCAAAACTGGGAGAGAGTGCAACAGAATTAAGTTAACTTAATGTACATCACAAACTACTTCAAGATCGTTTCAGGCTGGACATAAGGAAGAACTTCTTTACTGTCCGAGCCCCCAAGGTCTGGAACAGCCTGCCACCGGAGGTGGTTCAAGCGCCTTCATTGAACACCTTCAAGATGAAACTGGATGCTTATCTTGCTGGGATCCTGACCCCAGCTGACTTCCTGCCCTTTGGGCGGGGGGCTGGACTCGATGATCTTCCGAGGTCCCTTCCAGCCCTGATGTCTATGAAATCTATGAAATCTATGAAATACATTCCCTATCACTGATGTGAGATATGGGGATGTATTGAATTTGCATGTGTGAGTCTAAAGTTGCTTTCTGTTGAATCTGCAAATACCAATGCAGGTATAGTTTTACTTCAAGTTTACAGCATACGCTGTGCCTACCAATCTGGCAGCACTTTTTCACAAACACATGACATGCCTGGAGTCATATTTTTATGGAGGCACTGGAACAAACATAACTGACTACAGTGCAAAGCTTCAGG
Organism: Alligator sinensis; assembly: GCF_000455745.1. Lineage (NCBI taxonomy): Eukaryota > Metazoa > Chordata > Crocodylia > Alligatoridae > Alligator > Alligator sinensis. Next base: position 1,211,005 of record NW_005842025.1, on the reverse strand, counting down.
TCTATAGGTTGGCTGTATAAAGTACAGACATAAGATGGTAGTGATGATGAGAAAGGTTCCTCCTGCACCAAACTGTCAGATATGCAGAAATACAACATTTCTTTTCTTCAGTCTACCTGCTTGTATGAAAAGACAAGCCCCTGCCCCAGGGCTGCCACTATCCCATCCCTTGTGCTCTGGCCAGTTTACATGCACTGAGATTTCTAGACACAATGGCGAGATCCTGCCAAGCTACTTGGGAAATCAAAGATCTGCTAGTCATCTGATCAAACAGGGTTAGGACCCATCCTAAAGTCTGGTAGTTTTAACTGTCTTCCAACCAAGTCACAGACTGCTTGGGGGCTCGCCCTTTATTTAGAGGAAAGAGGAGGAAAGGGCTGGTATGCAACTGGACTTACAGAACTCTTGATCTGGTCTTTTAAGGCTGTAGAGGTGTAGACTCCTTACACACAATCACATGTAACAGAGTGGGGCTATGAGGTTGCCCCACCTGATGTTATACCCAGGGCCGTACCAGTTGATGTCACTCCACTTCCCTACTTTTCAAACACATTGCAATGTAGCAACTGGGTGATATTCCCTTCACTAGTCACACTGAAAGTTTAGGCGCTGATCAGCAAAGCATCTGGATTAGGAGCCTCCCTCTCCAGTCTGAGTGTTGGAATATAAAGGTTTCCGGTGACCTGGGACAGAAGAGGCAGCTAAAGCTGGAATTTTCTGATGTTTGCTCCCTCTTCCCAAGTAAACAAGCTCTTCTATATGAAGAAGCCTACTACAGTTTTTACAACTGGCCTAGCTCCAGTCTTCTCTCAGGAACAAGACCCAGCCATGTATTCAGCATGAACACATTACATTTCATTGTCTGGGAAATGCATTTTGGATCTGACTGAACCAGAAAAACTTGCTGTGGAAGAGAGCAAGCTCTTCCCAAACTGAGATCCCAGGGGTGGAACTCACTGCCTCCTGGGAAGGAGCTGTGCAGGTTGCTGGGAGCTAAGCTCACCAAACCAAGCAAGCCCAGTCTAAGAAGCCATTATTGGAGGAGCATGGGAGCCCCCTCCAGTGCTCAGCAGCGATGATGAGGTTAGACAGATGGGAAGCATGGCTTTCACCCATTTGAGTTCATGCTCTAAATAACAGGCCTACACACAAGCTCACAGAGGCCTAAAGACGAGAGCAGAAATATATTTGTCACTCAGAGAAATGCCCTGGAAGAATGTGAAAGAGATTAACCCTTCCATTGCTGGTCCTTGGCAGACTGCTGGCTAGATGGGCATTTAGGAGTATTTAGATGGGGCCCCTCTGAGGCAACATCAGCATCTTTCACAGTGCCCTTCACTGCAATGCTATGCAGCAGTGAGACTTGGCCTATGACTCCACAAGGCAATTAATGTGTACATCTCTGAGAAGCCTGAGGTTCACAGAAGCTTCTTTTTATTCTGCCTGGATCAGACAGAGTACTGACTGCAATAGTCAATCACACTAGGGTGGTACTGCCCCGTGGACCTGCCAGTGGCTTTGGGAGGGAAGAAAAGAAAGG
>NW_005842025.1:1202150-1209381 GCF_000455745.1 Alligator sinensis | reverse complement strand
CTCCCCGGGGGCCCTGCCAGTGGCTTGGGAAGGAAGAAAGAGAATGGAGATACCTTCCTGACCCTAACAGCCAGATGGGAAGAAAGCAACTCAGTCTACAATCCTTTAAAATGGTCACATGACAACTCCCTCCCAGGAACTTTGCTGGTTTAAAGCTAAGGTTACATACCTACAAAATGTAATCACACAACCCCTGAAAAAACAAAGACCTGTCTAGGCTTGGGTTCTTCCTTTTATCAACCACAGACTGGATTACTTTGCCATTTTCACCAAGCAATGCTGCAGAAGATCTGCAAGGTCCCTTCTGACCCTACATCTATGAATCTATGAAAGGGAAAAAAGGAGGGAACTCACATTTCCTCTCTAGTGCCTGGGGATACTTAAGTCTCAGATGAATCACCACACAAAAGCAAAGCAGCAGTATGAACTAGAAACGGGATGCACACAGTAGTCATACACTAAAACACTTTCTGAAATGAATGAGAAGTACATGTGGAACAGAAAGAAGGAGGCCAAAGGAGGAAGGTAGCCAGAACTGCTCCATATATTAGTCTGTGAGAGTATTAGTTAGAGTAACGCACCTTTCAGCAGTACCTTAATAGAGTAAGAATTTAATAGTCACACAGGCTGGCAGGAGAAAGAGGGGAACATGTGCTCTGGGCTTCACACATTCTGCTTTATTTTAAGGTACATTCCTTTGCTAGCAGAGTAGGAAAAATAAAGCTCCCTTCCCATACAGCTACTTAACTCAGGAGGGGAACAATCTGCAGATACAAGCCCTTGTTCTGATAAGGAATCAAGACTCAAGAGTTTCTCCTTCCTGCATTGTTCACACAACAGTAGCCCTTCACACTCAGTAGTGTGCCTTGATAGGCAAGGGAATAGATGGGGTGGAATCCATGTCACCATTCCTCTGATCAAAAGGCAGCAGCTAACTTTCTCTGCAGTACACATCAGTTGGATCTTCCTTAAAAGGAAAATACTGTACCGGTGCCATGTAACATTTTCTAAGTACCACATCAAGGAGAGTAAGGGCAGTGACAGATGCATAGCTCCTCACTTTCCTCACTCCAATCCACTTCCCCGACCCCTCCCACCCCCAGCCCAGGCTGGGCAAAGCCTAGCCTGCAGCTCCCTTCCCCTCCCTTCCTGCAGACAGCACTGAGGGAGAGGCTGCAGCCAACCCTGATCTTACACAAAATCAGACAAAAGTTAAATGAAAATGCTCCACTTTGGAGCGCCTTCTTCTCAACCCTCATTACATAAGGGTTAATTTGACATGTGATCGGGCACTTTTAAAACACTCTGCAGCCATGCACTTCTGTCAGGGCACAGCTGTAGAGTCCTTTCAAGGGGCTGATCACGTGACAAATGTCACTTCTATCAGTGCCCTAAGTCACTGAACATACTGCTTTTTTAAAGATTATAAAGAACAGTCATGCAGGAAGCTGGTAACACCAATCTGATGCTGCCAGTCAGGCAGCCCAACAGAAGTAAGGACAATTCCTGGCTTGGATCAGTTTTGTTTTGAACAAGGGAGCTGCTGTCCTTACCACCACTTGGAGGGTCAAACTTTTAGAAATAAATACCTGAAGTCCATATACCACTAAGCTGTTCAATATCAAACACTTCTGACGTGTAACTAAATCAGGTGGAGCCATCTAACTAGATACACCTGAAAACATACCTCTTGGTGTACGTACCCTGGCTACAAAGGGCTGGGAAACCCCAGAAATTTCCAAGGACAACTCCTTCCATTTTTAAATAACTTAGGGGAGGGAGTAAATGTCCAAAGAATGTCAATGAGGAAATAGAATATCATAGAAACAAGTATGTGATTAAGTCAGTTGGAAGCAGGGAGCTCAGAGACCCTGTGCCAAAGGTTTTTATCTCCCAAGACCAAGAGCTGGGTCAAATACGATGGGTATAATACTATTTCCCTTTGTGCATCTAAGTGGCAGCTTTCTATCTACCTGGCCATTTTGGGCCCTCACTTTATATGGTGGATGTAGACTGAGCATGTGCAATATGACTATGAACTGGGCAGGCATACACGCAACTATGTGCACATGTACCTGTACACAAGTTCCACAGAAATAATGGGGGCACAAGGACTGTCTCATGTTTAGGCCCTAGAACTGGGTGGTTATGGCACCTGTCCAGGAAGTTTCTGACCATTTCTTCTACTTTCCAGTGTTCTAGTCACCGCACCACAAGTTCAGCATTATCCAGACCCATCTCTAGCACTCTTTTTGAAGCTGAGGCACTGCCCTGGCATTTATCAGTCATAATCACTAGGTAGAATGGATGGAGCGCAGTGCAGTGGAGAAGTCTGCATGTCACTGGAGACACTGGTACAGGATAGAACCCTGGGCCTGCTCCCTTCCAGGCAAGCATCTATCCCAATAAGCTTAGCTTTCCTTCCTCTTGGACCTACATGTCTCCCTCTCTTGGTTGCTCAGGGGGCAACATCAAAAGGAGAGCCATAGATGGGTCCTCCTCTTCCTAAGTCTATCACCAGATAGTAACAGGTTTCTCATCAATGACATTTTGGAAACTCCATGAACGTGAATATCCAAAACGGGCATATGTATGAAGCTACATATGTACCCAACCACTACCAAGGGCACTGTACAAGCTTGGTCTGTAGGTTACACATCCACAATTGAGGGAAAATAGAATCACTACCTGCACGTAAGTGCCAAAAATGCCACTTAGATGGCTAGAAAGCTTCCATTTAGATGCACAAGGGGAAAGAGAATCCCTTATGTCTCTTCTTGGTTAATATTCATGCTTAATCCATGAGAGTTTGCACAGTGTTTGCTAGAGCTGCATCTAGCTTGGAAAAGGCCAATCATGTCTGCCAGTGGCCATGGCACTGGGGCTACACAAAGGACAATAAGTCTCCCCTGAGGACTTCTAAGCCATATGTTCTCAGACTGAAAATTCAGCAGAAAACAGAGGATTTTTGTATAAAAAAGACATCTCCCTATCAGCAAGGACTGAAGGACTTCGTTAATGGGGAATCAATCTGAGCCATGAGCCAAGCCCCCTGCCTTTCCATTCCTAACTAACGGGAAACTAAATTTTCCTTCCTCCCAACTGCTTGACTTTCAAGCTACTTCCAGCACTGGAGATCTTTTCTTGTGGGTCTAAATCCTAAACAGCTTTGAGAGAGACTCAAACCGCATCCTTGGATAAGGAGCTCAGCTCTGGACCCTCTCCCAAATTTGCTGGCTGGCTCATAACTGCATAACGGGCGGATCAAACCAACTAGGACAGCTCAACGAGGAGCACCATAAAAGGCATCAAATTAATCCTGTTCCAGAGCTGAACTCCAAGTCTAAGGCGTTTGGATATGGAACTCTGCAAGATACTCTAACCCCTGGGGAATGCCATGCAATAGAGCACTGCTTTACTTTGAAACCTCCTCTTTCCAAGTGGTTTAAGTCACATATTATTTCTTTCAGTGTCACCAGTATTCTAGGAGTATTTTACATTAAAAAAACATGCCTTTTCCCCCTGCTCTCCATGGCATTCTGCAATTCCCAAAACTAATCCAATTAGCCTAGAAGCACTGTATAATCCAGTGGTTCTCAACCTTTTTCAACTCAAGGCACCCCTCAACAGAATTATGGCATCCCATGGACAATGCCAGCTCTTCGTTTTCACTCATTTTTGACTACAGAAAAATAATAAGGCAATTCTTCTGTTGCAAAGAATTCAGAAAGAACACAACAGGGCAAAATGTTTTTTAACATTATGGATTCCTATTTCAAATCTCTAGGCTTATCTTATGAATCACATTTGCATACCTAACATTGTCTGGCACCCTGCAGTCCACCAAAAAACGGATCTCAAGGCACTAGAGGGTTCTGTAGTACCCTGGTTAAGAATCACTGGTGTAACCTGAGAGTGTCCCACTCTCCCCAACCTCACATTTCTAACCACTTGGCCAGCTAGGGACCTGTGATCATTGATCAGTAACATGTAAACCAGAGGTGGGCAATTGGGCAGAGGGCTACTTACTGAGCTTTGGCAAGCCATTGAGGGCTGCATGACAGGCAGCCAGGGGCAGATATATATTAATTTTCTACATTTTTTAGGGACCCTGCAGGCCAGATAGAATAGCCTGGCGGGCCACATCCAGCCCGCAGGCCGCATTTTGCCCACCCCTGATGTAAGCCTAGTATGGAAGATCTGGGCTGCTGCTGCTGCATGTTTTCAAGCACAGACCATGTGAAAGACAAAGAGCCACATTTACAAAAAGGGGTGAAGAAATTGGCAATGAAAGCCACGTGGACACATACATGCTCCCAGATACGTGTGCTAGCAAAAGGCTGATTAAACTTCTGCTTGCAAACAACCTGCTTGCATACACAGATACATGATCTGCTCAGATTTCACAGGTACAGCTCAGGCACCTGGCTTTGAAAAGGTGCCTCTTAAATTTAATCCAGTTTTGGAGCATATGTCCAAGTTCTTCCACTTCCATTAAGTCTAAACTTACATGCGCGCGCACGCACGCACACATGCACCCACCCTTGGGCACTTCACAGCTGAGTACTCTGTTGATCAGCTCTTGCTTTTTTGTGAAAATCTACAGAAAGTCTTAGTTTGATCCCATTGTTTCAGAGGACAGAAAAATTATTTTCAGTCCACCTCTAATCTGACCCCATAGTAATGATCACTATCTTCCCAGAAACCAATAACACATTATGCTCAGTCACCATTTTTCATCCACATTTCTGGTACATACTGCAATTTAAAAAATATTATATATACAGCTATCAAGAGCTGGGAGAGAGTGAGATCACTACAAAACTGAGGGGAATGTTTTTTGGGTACAATTTTTTTCTGGGAATTCCATCAGCTACAGCCTAATTAAGGATGTGCATATCCCATCCTTAAACACATGGTTGCCAGCTTCACCTCAGTCCCCCAGCACAGCAAAGAATGCCCTTACCAGCCCGGAACACCAACCACTCAACTTCTACTTCTCTCTGTGCCCAGAGGCAAAAACATTATCTAACAGTCACTATTCCAGGATGAGTCAGACCTAATGTGCTTTACCCACATACAGGCAGACCAGAACTCTCCACACATCAGTACTTTTTTAATGGAACAAAGATACCACAGCATAAGACAAGGACAGAATGGGCAGATACACTGGGTCAGAGTTAAGGTTAGTTATGGGCTTATAAAAGATTTTCCACATTGAAACATGCCTTTAAGATGATCTTGTAATAATGGTATATTCACTTATGGGTTTGGCTCTTATAAGGTTTTTCTAAATTAGGTATCATCATGGGACTATACATGCAGAGACAGTGTATTTTAGGAGAGTATATACAATCTGTCTCTTTAATGGCAAGGAGTCTGGTTATGGGCAGTGAGGCAGAGCTGCTCATTAGGGGTCAGGCTCCATGGTGTGTGGGCTGACATGATTAGAAATTGCAGAGAGCTGACTCAGGTTTATTTTTGCTTTGCTGTGTATCATTATGGAGATGGTGTGGTCTTGGGCGCATACGGAAAATTTTCAAAGTTAATTAAAAAAACATGGGGCTGGCATGGGAGTAGCACAATGAACTGGAAAAGGAACTTAAGCAGAGCCCTCCTGGAGCTGAATAGGTGAGGAGCTGGAGGCACGCAGGGGGAGAACCTAGTCAGAGAGCAGCCACCTGTTACAAGTACCACTGTGCCCTTTAAAGCTGCTTTCACAACATCCCAATCCCTGTGTCAGCTCCATGCCACAAACAGTGAACCTGTAGTTCCCACACCAAAGCTACAAGCCAAGGGGACTGCCCAAGAGGAAAGCTAAACTTTGAATACTGGCTCCATTTGGTAGGTGCCAGAAAAGTCAAGTGATGGGCCTTGTCTATACCAGGAGCTTGTATAAAGAACCACTTTTGAAGAAGATAACCTCATCCTTGGTCTGGCCACAGGAGACGACCTGATGACCAACTTAAACATAGAAAGCAGCCTGGGCTATAGCGACCATGAAACCATTATGTTCACTGTCCGTTGCAAGGCAGACAAATTAAATAGTAGGCTCGAAGTTTTGGACTTCAAAATTGCAAATTTCAACAAACTCAGGTCACTAGTAGGGGAACTGCTGCGCGACTAAGGACTGAAGGGCAGGACCAGGGACTGAAGGTGAAAGGAGTACATGAAGAGTGGTCGTTCCTTAAGGACATGATCCTTGAAGCACAAAGGAAGTCCATTCCCACAAAGAGGAAAGGTAGCAAAAGGGCTGGAAAGCCCTCTTGGCTAAACAGAGAAATCATGGTCCTCTTAAGAAAAAAGAAAGAGACATCCAGACAATGGAAGCATGGGATAGGCCCCAAGAAGGACTATACATCAATGGCCTGCACTTGTAGGGATCAGATTAGAAAAGCTAAGGTGGTGACTGAACTAAAATTAGCAACAGGAATCAAGGACAACAAAAAGTCCTTCTTTAGGTATATAGGGAACAGGAAGAAAACAAATGGGAGTGTGGAGGCACTGTTCAGCAACTCAGGACAGCTGGTTACCGGCACTCAGGAGAAAACTGAACTCAGGAATGACTACTTCACTTCGGTCTTTCACCAGACCACAGGGAAAATCATGCCAGATAAAATACAGAATGAGCAGGGTAGAAATGACCACCTTCCTACTATTGCCATAGAACTGGTATGTGATCAAAAAAAAGTTAGACATATATAAGTTATACCTTCATAGTAGCTAGAGCCAGGAGGGACCTGAACAGATCATCTAGCCTGACCCCCTGCTACAGGCAGGAATGAATGCTGGGTTCACAAGACCCCAGACAGGTGATCCTCCAACCTCCTCTTGAATTTGCCCAAGGTAGGGGCGAGGACCACTTCCCTGGGAAGTTGGTTCCAGATTTTGGCCACCCTAACTGTAAAATATTGCCTGCTGATCTCTAACCTAAACCTGTTCTCCATCAGCTTATTACCATTGTTCCTTGTCACCCCAGGTGGTGCTGGGGAGAAAAGGGCTCTGCCTATTTGCTGTTGATCTCCCCTGATGAGTTTGTAGGCAGCCATCAGGTCCCCCCTCAGCCTCCTCTTGCTGAGGCTGAACAGGTTCAGGTCCCTCAGTCTCTCCTCATAGGGCCTGTCCTGCTTCCCTCACCAAGCAAGTGGCCCTCCTCTGAACCCTCTCCAGGCTGGCCACATCCCTTTTGAAGTGCGGCGCCCAGGACTGGATGCAGTACTCCAACCGCGGG
>NW_005842025.1:1182963-1201958 GCF_000455745.1 Alligator sinensis | reverse complement strand
CTTTTGTAGTCTGTCTAAATCTAGTTGCAGCCTCTCTCTCTCCCTTCAAGTGTGTCCACCTCACCCCACATCTTAGTGTCATCAGCAAACTTGGACAGCGTGCTTTCCACCCCCTCGTCCAAGTCGCTGATGAAAATGTTAAACAGTGCGGGCCCAAGGACTGAGCCCTGGGGTACCTCACTGCTCACTTCTCACCGGGTTGTGTACAACCCATCCACCACTACTTTCTGGGTGCGCCCCATCAGCCAATTTTTTACCCATTCAACTGTGTAGGCATCAATGCCACAGTCACTTAATTTATTGACGAGGATGGGGTGAGAGACAGTGTCAAAGGCCTTCTTAAAGTCTAGAAAGACTATGTCCACAGTGACACCATCATCCAAGGATTTAGTTACTTGGTCATAAAAGGCAATCAGGTTGATCTGGCAGGACCTGCCTTTGATGAACCCATGCTGATTTCCCCTGAGTATGATCTCCCCTGCAGGCCCCCCACAGATGTGCTCCTTGATGATACTCTCCAAGATCTTCCCGAGCACCAAGGTGAGGCTTACAGGCCTATAGGTACTTGGGTCCTCCTTCCTCCCCTTCTTGAAAATTGGGACCACATTAGCCAGTTTCTAATCCCCTGGCACCTGGCCAGATGACAATAAATGCTCATACAGCTGGGCCAAGGGTTCCGTGATGACCCCTGCCAGCTCCCTCAACACCCTTGGGTGGAGGGCATCTGGACCTGCAGATTTAAAAATGTCCAGCCCTTCCAGAAGATCCCTAACTACATTTGTGCTGACTGAAGTTTTGACAGAGCTATCCCCAAGATCGTCCCTACCTCTGCTAGTTGGAATATCCCAGTCCCTGTTCAAGAAAACAGACGCAAAGAAACTTAAAAATATTAGCTTTCTTGTCTGGCATGGCCACAAGATTACCGTTTGTGTCTTGCAGGGGCCCTACATTGCCTGGTGCCCTCTTCTTGCTCCCAATGTACTTGAAAAAGACTTTTTGTTGTCCTTAATCCTGGATGCTATCCTGAGTTCCATCTCTATCTTGGCCTTCCTAATAGCCCTCCTACACTCACGGGCCGAGGAGGTGTACCACTCCTTGGTGATAGCTCCTCCCTTCCACTGGTTGTACGCCCCCCTTTTAGTCCTCAGGCATTGCTGAATGCCCTTGCTGAGCCAAGAGGGTTTCTGAGCACTCTTACCCCACTTGCTTCTCTCAGGGACTCTTATCCTTTGGCCCTGGAGGATTGCCCCCTAAAGGTACAACCATCCCCCGTGGACTCCCATCTCCTCTGCCTTCTGGGCCCTCAGTGCCTCCCCAACTAGTCTCCTAAGCTCATTGAAGTTGGCCCTTCTGAAGTCAAGGGCTTTAGCTTTGGTGTAAGCCCTTGACACCCTGCATTGGATAGTGAAATCCAGCAGGTGATGATCGCTATTGCCCAAGTGGTCAAGGTCCTGCAGTCCCCTCACCAGGTCACCCCCCATGGCCAGGACCAGGTCCAGCAAGGCGTTACCCCTAGTGGGGCTGTGCGCTTCCTGGATAAGGTGAAGGTCCTGTAATACAGCCAGAAACCTACACAAGCTGTCAGACCTGGCTGTCTGCTCCTCCCAGCAAATGTCTGGGTAGTTTAGTTCACCCATGACAATAACATAAGAAGTCAGCAGGACTGAATGAACTTCATCCGAGGGTGGTGAAGAGGCTGGCCAAAATCATCGCAAAACTCCTAGGGAAGCTCTTCCAAAACTTGTGGCGCTCTGGAGAGGTCCCTAAGGACTGGAAGAGGGCCAATGTTGTGCCCATCTTCAAGAAGGGGAGAAGGAAGGACCTGGGTAACTATAGGCCAGTTAGACTAACTTCTATCCCAGGGAAAATCCTGGAAAAATTCATTAAGTACTCTATGTGCAATAGGCTTGCAGAAGGTAGGATTCTGAACGACAGCTAGGATGGCTTCATTGCGGGTAGGTCTTGTCTTACCAAACTCATCTCCTTTTATGATCAGGTAACTCACCACCTGGATAAGTGAGAGGAGGTTGACATTGTATACCTTGACTTCCAAAAAGCTTTTGATCTGGTATCCCATGATGTTCTCATGAGAAAATTGGAGGATTGTGGGCTTTACTGCAAGACAGGTGGATAGGAAACTGGCTGTGGGGTAGGACCCACAGAGTTCTAATGAACAGATCTGTGTCATCTTGGTGAAAAGTGGCCTCAGGGGTTGGTGCTTGGTCCAGGACTATTCAACATCTTCATCAATGATTTGGATGTGGGGGTGAAGAGCTCACTGGCCAAATTCACAGAAGACACCAAGTTATGGGGAAGCATGGTCACGCCTGAAGATAGGCTGCAGATACAGATGGACTTAGACAGGTTGGCAAGTTGGGTGGATTAGAACCAGATGAAGTTCAACATCGAGAAGTGTAAGGTGCTGCACCTGGGGATGAACAATCCCCTGCACACCTACACACTTGGCAACACCAATCTGACCAGCACTACGAATGAAAGGGACCTGGGGGTAATAATAGGCCACAGTACAAACGTGAGCTGGCAGTACAATACCATAGCCTGCAGGGCTAATAATAACCTGGCATGCGTCAATCGATGCATCTCCAGCAAAATCAAGGAAGTGATTCTTCCACTCTACTTGGCATTGGTGAGACTGCAGCTAGAGTACTGCATCCAATTCTGGGTGCCACACTTTAACAAAGCTTGAGACAGTCCAGAGAAGGGCCATCCATATGATCAACGACTTACACGGCAAGCCATACAAGGAAAGGCTAAGGGACCTGGGACTCTTCAGCCTGACAAAGAGAAGGCTGACAGGAAACTTGGTAGCAGCTTACTGCTACAACAGGGGCACACATCAAGGGCTCGGTGAACAACTGTTCACCAGAGCACCCTTGGGGAAAACTAGAAGTAATGATCACAAACTCCTTAAAGACCATTTCAGGCTCAACATTAGAAAAAACTTCTACACCACTAGAGTGTCCAAACTGTAGAATAAGCTCCCTCCAGAGGTGGTGCAATCACCTACACTGGAAATCTTCAAGAGGAAACTAGACAGTCACCTTGCTGGGGTCACCTAACCCAAGCTGTCTTTACTGCTTGGTGCAGGGGCCTGGACCCAATGATCTTCCAAAGTCCCTTCCAACCCTACAATCTATGAATCCTGCTTCCTGCTATCTGTAATGTGGATGACAGTCCCCTCCTGGTACCCTATATAGGTCCCACCTTGGGTTCTAATCACAGTAAATGAGAGAATACAGATATAGGAAGTCTGACCCCTAAAAAGGGAATGCCAATTACCAATTAGCAAAAGTCCACACCAGTGTCCAGACACCAGTGAGGAGACACACCTAAAACTCTGGACCAGATGTGCTCCATTGGTCAGGTTCTTCCCTGAAGGTCAAGTTCTTCTCCCACAGGTTCTTCTCTGCACTTGATCCAGGAAGGACATACATCTATTTCAGACACAGCCAGAGTGACTCTTTAGCTTACACGGTAAGAGATTACGGGGGATTTTTAGGCTCAATGGTTGCAGGTTCAACCCCCGCATACAGTCATGTTAGCAACATCACAAGGACATGAGTAGTTTCTGTATTACTCAACAGACAAGACACCCACACAAACTGTTCCACATTGTTTGCTAGAATGGAAAGCGAGCAAACCACTCCCATCCTGAGATCTACCATGGCCAAACAAATATCTGACCCACTAGACCATCAGCTAGTAGTGGATGTGCCTCATACTGGAGGATAACTAAAACTGCTGCAAAAGCAGCAAGACACCAAACAGAGGAAACAACTAATACAAGTCTGTCAGAGTCCCTGAACCAGGTAGATATCATGGTGGATAAGAAACTGGCTTGGACACAACAAATCCTTGACTCATTCCTCGATGCACTCTAAGGCTCCAGAGTCTGCTTAATTGTCATTCATGTTCAGCTCTCTAATGCCTGAACCTGACCTAGAGAAAGGGAAGCAACACCAAACAAAGTTTTCTGCAAGGGTGCCAAAACACACCTGAGGGAGCACCGGAAATCTCAACTTATTTCTCTTCCCGTGTGGCTCCCAGTCACATTTCCTGCAGATTCTACAGGCCAATTATTCTGAATAAAGCACAGGTCAGAGCCAGATCTGAGCCAAGAAGCACAGGTCCAGATCTGAACTGCCCCAGAGCTCAGATCCAGGCTCTTCTATTGAGAAGAATCATTGAAACATCTGTGGCTACTGACAGCCATTCTCTTATTTAACTCCTCAGGCATTAAGGGCAACCTGCTTCCACTCAAATATCACAACCCTACACAGTGAGTGACAGTACTCTTACAGCAGCAGCTCTGCATGGGACTGGATTTTGATTCTGTTTTACCTTTCAGCACCAACTAGTTTGAATCAGGTGGTTAAATAAGCCTGCCTAACCCCTGCCCTTCTGCTCTGCACAGAGCACGCACAGGAACCTGAGACTTCGTGGCTACAGCCAACCCTTCTGCATTCAACGCATGGAGGCTGAGCACATTTTCTGGCAAAGCCAACAATTCAGCAGGTTTGCTTTCCTCTCCCTCTTGAGAGATTAACCCAGCACTCTTAGCTCTCCTGCTTTCAGACAAACAGCGCCTTTCAGAAGGCTGCAGGCTCCCATCTGCTAGGCCATGCCTGAGAAGGCTCAGCGAACTGAAAGCACTTGCATGATATTAACATCACTGTTACTTTTCTTTCAGCTTTGGAACAAACACAGGGCACAGCTGTAAAATCAGGAAGCTCCTCTCTTCAACACACTTCAGCCTACACAGTTCAGCAGAGCTCTCAACAGCTATTTGAGCCAGCCTGGTTCACTGCCCCAGCTTCAAGTGTCCTTGCCCTGCACAGGTTGTTGGCCTGTTGCAGTTATAAAAGGGGATTACTTTACATCCCTAGTTTCCGTAGTGGATATGAAGAACAGGTGGTATGGACAAACAGTTGCGACACTGCTAGTGACACCAAAGATATAATTTCATCTTTGGAGGCACAGAAAGAAACTGCTTGGCCTAGAACTGTCTCACACTGCAATCATTGTATCCTCACTTGTGATGGTCTGGCTGCTGTGTGACGAGCTTTTTTCTACTCACCATGGGCAGAATACCACACTCCAGAAATATGACGACTTTTGCCCCTTGTTAGAATCACTAGAAGGAAGCGAATAATGCGCTGCTCATGAAGTGCTTGGATATCCTGGGATGGAATACTCTGCAGGGACACTAAGTGCTTTTGTCAGAGGCCCACTCATGCACAAAAGATCCAACCACTTGCCGGCATCAAGAAAATTATGCTATCTGAAAATCTGGCCGACTGGGCAGAAGGAAAATGATTCCCAAACTAAACCTAAAGCTACTGACTGGATTCCTCCACTCCATGGCTAGGGACAGACATTCAAAAAGCCTGAGTCTGAATTGATTCAATCTTTGCAGGTTAATCTAACCTGGCTAGGCTGACCCAATTTGTAACCACACACACATCCCCTCTGGACTGAGGAAATTCAGGCACATGCCTGCAGTGGCTCAGGCTAGAAGTTGGGAGGCACTAGAGCAGCCCTCCCTTCCCTTATACAATGCTAAGCTGAGGGGGACATGGCCAGGCCCCAGCAGGATGCTCTGATTAGGGAGGGGTTCCCCCCACCTTGTTGATAACACTTATCTAGAGATGCACCAATACATCGGTCCAATATTGGATTGGTACCAATATAAAGAAAATTGGCTGTATCAAAAATCGGCCTGAAGTGGCTGATAATTTGGCCAATAAGTTCCCGTGCATGCCTCCCACACACTGGGAAGAGCCCGGACTGTGCCAGGCGGGTAACGGCGGCACTGGAAGCGGGGCTATGGCAAAATTTGGGGTGGCGGCAACCCCCTCCATAGACCCCCTCCCAGTGCCACCACCACCCACCCCGACCCCAGCCCCAGCCGAGGAGAACCCAGCACAGCCCCAACTCCAGCCTACATCTGCAGCCCGCCTACCCCACCCCATCCCATGCAGATCCGGTGGCACACATCCCACCCCTATTCCCTCCCAGGATGCACGCAGCAGCAGGAGCCACGCCCCCCTCCGACAAGCTGCAGCTCCATCCCACACCCCGCCCCACCCCAGCTGGGCAGCTCTCCCTCACTGCAGGGGGCATTGATCTGTCCCCCCACCTCCCCTCCCTCCACCACAACAGACTTACCAGCTGCTGTATCAGAAATCGGATTGGTATCAGCCAATATGCCTCCTTAAATATCAACTATTGGTATCAGCCCCCAAAATCCCTATCAGTGCACCCCTACATTTATCAGATCTGTTATCAGCACTTAGCACCCCATCAGAAAAAAAGCCTCTTTCATTAATTCAAGCTCTGCCTAAACAGCTTTTTCCAAGGAAGGAATGGAGGGACATTACCAGATGACCTGTTGATTAGTTCCAAAAAGCCCTAAGCGGACACTGTCCTGTCTGCCGTTAGTCTGTCTGCCTTACACAGACACCTCTCAGCATTAGCTAGCATACCACATGATGGCAACAGTCCGTGTTGTGGGAGAGAGGAAGGAGGGGGGATCCCTGCTTGTGTAACAAGTGGTGAGGGTGGGGATGGGACAGAGGGAAGCCAGGCAGAAGCTACTGTGCCTACAAGTTTCTGCCAGAGCTCCAGCGAGGGAGCAGAGGGGGAGGGGTCAGCCCAGCTCTCTAAAGCAGACAGCCCAGCACAGCCCAGCCCAGCCAGCATGCTGTGATGGAGGGAGACTCTGGGTTTAACTTAAACCAGGAAGGGTCTGGGACAGACATTGCATAAACCGATTTGACCCACATCAGCTAAGTCTGGTACTACATTCAACCAGGTTTATCTCAAACCAGTTTCAGCCATTTTCAGACTGGTTTATATGCGCTGAATGTCTGTTCTGTTACAGGTTTAAATCAGTTTCTGATCACTTAAACCAGTTTGTGTGTAATGTCTGTCCCTAGCCCATAGCTTCACAGTACTTCCCTGGAAGGAAACTAAAAACCACAAGCTTCAACCTACTACTTTCTTTCATGTGTTTAGGGAGGGGATCTTCTGGAAAAAGAATTCAGTTTTGACTATAATCTAAGACACTTGCTTTCTGCCTGCTACCCAGGGACTTATCACTAACCAGTTCATTAAGAAGACTGCACCTTCCTTAATCACCTCCCCACCCTTTTTAGGGCTGTGTAATATTTAGGACTTGATTTAGAAAGAATAACTGAAAACAAAACAAAGCATGTCTTTGTTTAACATTCCATTGGTAGCTGTACAATCTCAAACCGCAATCTCATCTGATCACATCAGCTATGCAGGGATGTGCCTTGACAGAATGTGGGTAGGAGATGATCTGGAGTGTAGCAGGTGGAGAAAGGCATGTGATGCTATTGGGTTTAAAAGCAATGAAACTGCTGTCCCAGCAATTCTCATTCCTGACCCTCTCCTCCATGCCACCTTCTCTAACACAACACTTTAACTGTTCAGGGAGAGGCAGATCTGAATAAAGGCCAAATATTGCACCTGCCCCAAAATCTCAGACTTATAACAAGGTTATTTAGTGGCTCAAAGTGCTGGAGCTGTCACACCAGGCTTTGATATCTCATTAATGTGAACACACACAGAAATGAATGTACATTGAACTTAGAAACCTCATCTCCTCCCAGTTCACTCCAGAAATCTGAACTGGATCTTCCTTGATGAACTGAACAGGGAAGAATCATTGAAGCTACCTACCTCCAGCCCAATTACACTTCAAAGGCACACTGCACCAAGGGAAGCCAATTCTTTCTACTGCTTAGACAGAGAGGTGGCAAACTAATCAAATAAAGATGTAAAGGCCCCTGAATGTGGGAGCATAACCATTACAGCTTCTCTTTGAAATTTACCTGCTGGAAATTTTAATTTATTCAGGAAGTCTAGTGGGGCACATCTGATCTTAGTGAACTCCAGCAAAACCTTCTCTGCAGGTGCCTCATGGGATTGGGACCCTGTGCTGATTTCTGCTCATTTTTGGTGCTGTCCTCTTATCAGTAAGCTGTTTAAGTCTGGGAGGAGTCCCCTGTGATTTCTGTTTCTGTAGAGAGAAAGCAACATAGCCCTGCTCCATCCAGAACCTTTAAAAGAAAAGGGAAAGAAATCCACGCCAAAGTAAAGAAAGAGAAATAATAGAGAGAGAATGGCTCATCCCCAGCGGCTTGAGGAAGGAATGTCATAGGCTCTGAGAGAAAGAGGTTCTTGTGTTTCTCTGTGGTTAAAAAAAAAAAAAAAATCAACTTCTAAGACCTGTGCAGAGCAGCACATTCCATGGAATGATGTGTGGTTCTGTGGGTTCCAGAGAGGGGACAGCCCAAGCAACAGAAAGGGCTGAGCAAAGCTAAAAGGGGTTGAATAAAACAATTGGGCAGTGGGGGTGGGATGGAGAGAAATGAGTAGGAGGCAAATCCAAGGAACACAGAAGGCATTTGGAACAGAAAAGGGTAACGCTCCCCTGGAGCACTCCTTGTAACTCAGCACCCGTTTAGGCTCCCTACTTAGCAGTTTCCAGCCCAAAGACCTCATATTCTCCCTTTTCATCTATTCAAGGAAGATCCAGCTAAAAAAGTGTATTTAGATGTGCATGGAAAAAGGCCCTGTTCCTATTCTGTGCTGTCGTGTGGGGCTGATGGGACACAGATGGAAACAGTATAGTTAGTTTATTGTTTCACAGACTGAGAACCTGAAAACAAGAGAGTCCTTTCCTCCCACACACCCTTAGCAGGTTTTATAGAATCTCCACACAGCTTCTGGTCCACTAGATCTCCTCCCCTTCATTAATCGCTGTGGTATTTCACTTGCTAAATGCCTCTGTCCCATCAAACCCTTGCTATACTTAAGATATATTGATGACATCTTCATCATTTGGACTGAAAACCTACAATCTCTGATTGAGTTCCATCAGAAATTCAACAATCACCATCCCTCCATCCGACTTTCTTTAGAATACTCCAGCACCAACATCTCCTTTTTAGACACAATGATCAGTATCCAGAAGGGTAAACTACAGACCACAGTATACAAAAAACCCACAGACCAACATACATATCTGCACAGAACCAGCAATCACCCTAAACACACCAAAAAGCTGTGATATACAGCCAAGCCCTCAGATACCACCGCATTTGTACTGAAGAGAACACCCGGGATTGCCACCTCACCAATCTTAACAAGGCTTTCACCCAGCAAGGACACTCGTCCAGAGAGGTAGATCGCACATTTGAAAGAGCCACCCGGATACCACGTGAAGAACTGCTGCAGTACAGAAGAAAAACACCCACAAATCGCACACCTCTGGTTACGACATATCACCCCTCCCTTGAACCTGTACAGAAAATCCTCAAAAAATTGCAACCCATACTAGGCAGAGACCCTATTCTTAAAACGATCTTCCCAGAGCCACCCATCCTAGCCTTCAAACAAGCACCGAACCTTGCCAACCTCATCACCAGAAGCAAACTTCCTCAAGCCCAGAACACACCAAAAGGATCCAGACCGTGCCAGGACAAGAAATGCAAAACCTGCCAAAACATCTCCACCACCCCCGCAATTACTGCACCCCACAACAGAGCCATCAGCATCCCTGGATCTTACAGCTGCACCTCCAGAAATGTAATATACCTCATCCAATGCACCAAATGCCCTGATGGAAAATACGTAGGAGAGACCAAACAACAACTGCGCACCAGAATGAACACACACCGGAAATCTATCAAAGACAGAAATACCCAATTACCGGTGGGGGCACATTTCTCACAGGAGGGCCACTCTCTCTCCAATCTCTCAGTCCTGATCCTCAAGGAAAACTTACACAACACTTCCCAGAGACGAGCCTATAAGCTCCATTTCATCAACCTCCTGGATACTAGAGATCATGGACTAAACATAGATGTTGGATTTTTGATATATTATAATTTGCCTGGCAACTGACTCCCCAGCCCAGCCCAGCCCAGCCCAGCCCAGCCCCTGGCTTCTTTACTTTTCATTCCATCCAGGAAGACCACACACCAACTGCCGAAACTTCTTTAGCCTGACGAAGGGTTTTTGAACTCGAAAGCTTGCTTATGAACTATTCTCCAACTATTTGGGTTGGTCTAATAAAAGATATCAAATTCACCCAAGGAACTTTGTCTGCCTCTGTCCCATCTATTCACTTAATAGGAACCACTTCTCACTTATGCCATTTATTCATTGTTGTAAGAACACATAACAAGGAGGCAGCACTCCTGGATTTTGTTTCTAGCTCTGCCAGTGAGTGACCTTGGGCAAGTCACTTCATTTCTTGTGCCTCCAAAGGGATACAGCAAAAATAGAATAGGTAGGCACAAGGAAGCATGAGGAATGGGATGAGAGGTCTAGAAAGACTGATGTGAGAGGATTTAATTAAATAGCTCTTACTTCTTATGGGAAAAAGAATGATAGGGAGATACAAAATAATGCCTGGTATAGTGAATACATATCTCAGGGGTTTCCATTAGCTTTTTGTTATATTACAAGAATAAGGACTAAGAGGCGCACAGTATTAAAAGGGAATAGTCTCTTTATGCTACACTTAATTAGCCAAATGGAACTCTGTGCCACAAGCTCTAGTTCAGGTGAACAGTTTAGCAGGATTCTGGAAAGCACTGGATGTGTACATGAATGATAAGAGAATTCACAGCTACACCTGTGGGGATTACAAACAAATCAGGGATCTCAGATTCATGGCTCAAGATGGAAAACAACTGGGCACCTGGAGTCAAAAAAGAAATTTCCTCTACAGTTTGTCAGTGTCAGGTTATCTTTTACAGGGGCACACTCACTGGATGACATAACACCATCCTCTGAAGAGTGGATACTCGCCACTGCCAGGATCAAGATACCAGGCTAGATAGAAAGTACTGTAGAACTTAAGTGCAGTAGAATTGTTGTTGTAGGCCAGTGGAGTACAATCTTCTTGGCCGACGGGCCAGATGGGCAGTCCCCAATCCCTCCGTAGGTAGGATCCGGCAAGGCCCCATCCAGCTGCCGGAGGGGAAGAGGAGCAGCCCAGCTCCAATCTAGCTGCATAGTGAAAGTGGGCTTGGGCCAGCCCCAACCTGGACCTGCAAGGGGGAAGGGGCCACAACCTGGTCCCAATCTGGTTGTGGCTGAGCTCTGCCCTGCCCCACAAGCCTTGGGATTTTGGCAGTGGAAAGGGGTGCTAATAGTCACTGCTCCCCTGCCACCAAATTTCCCAACCCATGGGATGCTCTGCAGGTCTTATTCCAAGGCTCCACAGGCCTCATTTGACCACAGGCTGGAGGTTGAGCACCCCACTGTACATCGTGTTGCTCCCAGCTTGTCCCTACTTCTGGACACATTGCAGGGTGATGAATTGGTGTAGGAGCATGACCAAGCACTGCTGCCAGCTAAGGCAGTTATCCTTGGGCAAGTGGCAAAAAAAACTGTATTTCTGGGGCATTCTCTGCATCCCAGAGATTCATCATATCCCGACCTGAGCTTTTCATCAAGCGTGCAACCACAGACACAGTCTCTAACTGCCATGGTGCTCCCAGAGGGGCCCAAGCCCCATCAGGAGAAAGATTACTCATAAAGGCATTTAAGAACTAAGCCAGAGAGTTCTCTCAGGATGTGCACAAGGAAAGGACACCCCAGGACACCCCTATTTGCCTCTGTCTGCAGGGAAGCTGGGAGCACCCCTTCTGCAGCACCATGCCCTGTCCCCATGGAAGGCTTTCCAAGTCTCCACATGAGTGGCAGGAGATGCACAATGATCATTCTCTCCTCTGGAAACTGGAGAGGAACCTTTACAGAAGGTTACTTTTCCTATGGCTCTGTCTGTCTGTGGAACCTGGCTCTACAGAGAGGCAACTCCTTCAACAGCATGCCCAAGCCTCCAGTGAATACCTGGGGAGCCACAAGGTCTCAGGTCCCAGGCATCTACTGGTTCATCCTTTGAAGGAACTTTCCTCCACTGAAGTATTTCTGGTTGGTAAAAGGCTTAGACCTTCTGGATTAGCCATTCCTCTACAGCTTAAATGGAATACTGTCTCCAGATCAAGCAGACAAATGACAAGGTCACAAAAGCCACTATCTCTGCTTGTCCTCTCCACACCTGGACCCAGCAGAGACCAGAGACTGAGCTACCAGTAGGGCTTGCAGAGCCAATGTGGCCACAGTGCACTTTTATTCTGTCAGAGGTCTCTGATGCATGCTTGCAGGATGGTATGACACTGCTGCTACACATGCCATGCTGGGGTTGGGTATAGATAGAGGCTTCTTCTGCCTGACAGGATGTCACACTCAAGGACTTAGCTGCAATTTTTAGCATTTATACCAGAAGTGCATTGATAGAGATTTTTGGGGCTGATACCGATGGCCAATTTTTAAGGAGGCATATCAGCTGATACCAATCCGATATCCGATATGCAGCCCGGCAGCTTGAAGAGCAGCGTCCAGCTGATAAGTCTGTTGTGGCAGAAGGAGAGAGAGAAGGGAAGGGGCATGGGGGGGGGGCAGATCAAGTCCCTGGTGGTAAGGGCGGGAGTGAGGCTGGGACAGGGGCCAGGGCAGGCGCTGCACAGCCGGAACAGGGCAGGTTGTGGGATGGAGCCGCAGGTCATCCGGGGGACACGGGGGCGGCTCTCACCACTGCATGCACCTCGAGAGGGCACGGGGGGCAGGTGCCCCCAGATCTGCACGGGGCAGGGCTTGCTGCCACTGCAGGCTGGGGCCAGGGCAGTGCCGGGCTCTTCCTGGCAGGGGTTGGGGCTGGGCTGCACTCAGGGTGGGTGGCGGCAGCGCTGAGAGGGCAGCACCTGCTGGGCAGCACATGCTCCAACCCAGCCCCACTCCCTCCCTCACTGTGGGGGCCTTGATATGCCCCTACTCGCACCCCTTCCCTCCCCCCTCCCCTTCCACCACAACAGACTTACCAGCTGAATGCAGCTCTCCAAGCTGCCAGGCTGTGCTCCTCACCACCTACATGCTGCGCTGCAGCTGGACACATGCACACGGCATTTATCGGGCAAATTATCGTGCTGCATTAGACAAATAAGCCAATTGCCAATACAATCGATTATCTTTATATCAGTGCTAATCCAATATTGGACCAGTGTATTGATGCACCTCTAATTTATACCCAGGTTGGATTCTATTTCCACCTGTGGCAGAATGAGACTGCCCAAGTATGCACATGCCTGTCAAAAGTTCTGGCCCCAGATTCTGCCCACAGTGGGCAGGATTTTGTCCAAAGGTTTTATCCAAATAAGGTTAAGTCAAAGTGCAGCACAGTCATCATAGACCGAGACCAGAGCCTAGGCTCCTGCCCTTCCAGGTCAGCAATTAATCTCAGGTTATGGACAAATGTACCTTGAAATGCTTTAAAAGTTCAGGGAAGCTAAACTCAGGAATGTGCAGCAGCTGTTACAGTCTGCTACCTCTGAATCAGCATGAAGCCATACGGGTGAACTAAACTGCCCCCATTTTGACCCCAAATAAAACAGGATTAAAGCTGGAGCCATCTTCCTACATTTGTATCACCACAGAATCAGGCTTATGCTTCAGGATGATGCAGAGGAGGGATGGAAAGAGCTCCAGGCAAAGCTTGGGCCCCACAACTTGTTGGTTACAGAAGTGATTCTCAACATTTTTTGTGCCAGGACCCATTTGTAAACATCAATAACCAGTCCCAACCCAGTGCCCCTCATTCCCAACCTGCTGCCTCCTGCCTCCAGACCCCAGACCCCCAGTGTGTGAGGCAGGGGGTGTGTGTATGGGATGAGGGGCCCCAAGCAGCCCCTTGCAGGCTGGAACTCCGATACCCTATAAGGGAAAAACCACAGTCTCCCATGTTTTTCATTTTTAAAGTTTCCTGATCCATTTTTAAAGTTTGTTCATGACCCTTTCAAATATTCTTGCAACACACTTTGGGTCACAACCCACGAGTTGAGAAACACTGGGTTAGAGCATTTTCTCTAAAACGGGAGATACAGGTTCAAATCCCCTCTCCATGAACAAGTCTTAGAACCCAGGTCTGCCACTCCCTGAGCAAATACCAAACTACCGGGCTAAAAGAAGAGAAGATGGCTACCACCACCTCCAACACATTTTCTGCAACTGAAGTTTTGGGACTTACCCAACATCATGCACACACGCAGGTGAGTCTATTCCATCCAGGAGCCTATGTGGCCATAGTACAGCCTTCTAGATACTCAGAAAGGAAAGAGAGACTGAGAGTAGCAACAAAGTGGAATGAGAAGCCAAAGTGTGTATAAATTGCAGTTAGGTGATTATGTAAGTGCCACTTCAGTGCATAAAGGTGAAAAAGGGGTTGTCCTAGTTCACTGCTCAATAATTCTGGTTTGCTCAGGAGGAGGCAGGGACTCACTCACTCCTTTACATGCAGGGCAGACCAATTACTGGAAAGCACAGACACCAAATACTAAATGATCTCAGCTCTTCCAGCCCACTGCCTAGAGAACTCATGTTTCCAACTGATACAGTATTATTGACCTATTCCAGCTCCCAGAGAATATACAAAATCCCTCATTTGTGTACCAGTCACACCACATTTGACACTAGTCTCTCTCCACCAAGTGTAGGGTTACACTTCCTGCTGCCCAGCATTTCAGTCCAGTGGCTCCAGGACTACCTCAAAAGCCATATTGGCCGATACCGATCCGATTGCCAATATGAGGGGGTGGGGGAAGGAAAGGGATGAAGCAGGGCAGATCGAAGCCACTGTGGTAAGGGAGGGAGTGGGGCTGGGGCCGGGCTGGGGCTGCATAGTCAGGGAAGGGCATGGGATGGAGCGGTGAGCAGCTCGTCCAGGGTGTGCAGGGAGGGAGACTGGCTCCTGCAGCTGCACGCACCTACAGAGGGGGCTACGAAGGAGGTTGCAGCCACCCCAGAATTCAGCGTAGCCCCTCGCAACCACCCTTCCCAGCACTGCCACTGCTCAGACAAGTCACTCATGGCTCCATCCCACACTCCACCCCAGCTGTGCAGCACCTAGCCCTGCCCCAGCCCCACTCCCTCCCTTACTGATGGGGCCTCTATCTGCTCGCCCCCCCACACCCCTTCCCTCACAACAGATATACCAGCTGGACCCAGGTGCTCTCCATGCTGCCAGGCTGTGCTCCTAGCTGCCTGCATGTTGCAGCTTGCTTTAAAACTAATATCACCTCAACATACCAGATTTTCATTCCCCAGTTTCCCTTCCCATGGGGGGCTTGGGGTTGTTTTTTAAACTTATGCTTTTTTCAGGTATCAAAGCCAATCTATTCATGTTGCTGTTAGTAAGAACCAGTGAACAGGTTGAATATTCAGGAGGAAAGTTGCTGTTTAAATGTCAAACATTAAGGCTATCACTTCCATTATTAAACTTTGCTTTTCAAGGGTTTTTCATTTGACATATTTATGCCATAAGCCCTAAAGACCCAAGGCTATAACCAGGGGTGGGGATGACACGAATTGGGGCAACTGCCCCGGACCCCACGATTTGGGGGGCCCCGCAGAGCCAGGCAGAACGGTGCTGATATCACCCCACACAGGCTGATTTGCCCCAGGCCCCGCACCCTGCTCGGGTTGTCTGGCTATAACCCACAAATTTGCCACATTATCTGAAGTGTCCCCTGTAGATTGTGGGTCAGATTCCATCCCCTGCAACACCTTTACACTGTTCCCTTGGTGTAGGGGCCTGTTCCTCCTGTCTTTGGCAACTGCTAGCATGGGGGCCTGCCAGTGTGGGATGGGGCAGGAGCAAGAGTGGCTAGCCTGCTCTGTACTCCAACTGTTCTGAGTCTATCCTGGTTTGTTTGTTTTTTAAAGTAGCAACAGATCTTAAAAGTCTATCTTTGGATGTGGACAAACTGCTTTAGGGGAGCTGCTGCTCGGGAAGGTGGATCCACTGTTTTGATGGCATGTATGCATGATTGTGTAATGATGCAAGTTAGATAAACTGACTTACTCCGATCCTGAACAAAACAGGGTTCAGGCTGTAGTAGTCTTGCTATATTTGTATCGGTACAGATGCATTGGCTGTATCATATCAGCTTGCATCACTAACCACATAATTGGTACAAATGTCTGTGCCCTTTCAAGCAGTGCTTGGAATAGGGAGCTGACAGGCACACACAGGGCACTTTGTTTTCACTTGTGAATTGGTTCAAATCTCACCAGGTCACACACAAAAATGAGTCTAATGGTCTCAGAAAGTCTTGACAGTGCTCACTCTGACTGCAACTCCCTCTGTGACCTTGGGATAGTTATTCTCTTCTCCACTTCAGTTCATCTCAGAGTAAAAGGGGAATAACCTTCTGACCCTACCTCTCAGTGCTCTTGGGAGGGCCTGTTATTTCATGTCTGTGAAACACTTGAAGACAAAAATTGATATCATCATTTCCAGATGTTTATCTCAAGCAAAAAAATCCCAGGGGCTATGGCAGGTCAGGCCTGGGTAGTGGCGGTGTGCCAAAGCTAGAAGAGTAGGGGAACTACTGGTGTGGATTGCACTGGAGACAACAGTAAAACCAAAAGGCAGCCAGCACTGCAACGTCAGCAGATTAAGGTGATAAAATCAGCATGGTAAAATCAGATCAGGAAGATAAATATCCCAAGACTTGAGGTGAACAAGGTGACGGAGTTAGACCTGGAATACTGCAGTTGACACAAAATGCAACCCTAAGCAGCTTGCAATTCCACTAGTATCTGCAAGAAAGAGGACAAAGCTGTAACTAAGGATTTTACTGATGATGGATAAACAGAATAAGCAATTCTCTCTATCTGTTTGGGGAGAAGTCAGCAGTTAGTTCCACTCTCAGGATAACTTGTATATGATCCTTTTTAATTAAAAACAGTATGTAAATATAAATAGATTAGGTCCTCAGGCTCCAGACAAAATACCCAAGAGATGTTGAAAAGACTAGATACCCTGGCTACTTCCATACTGTAGCACATTTGGCATGTAAAATCCCTTACTGTTCAGGCTGCATCTCACTAGCCTACCCCAGCAGGATGCCTCAGCACAGGGCCCTGTGGCTTTGGCAGGGACATCAAAACCCCTGGTGTGTTCTGGATGGCAAGGTAGCTGTGTGGGGCTTCCTTTCTATCAAGCATCTCAGAGTGGATGCTTTGTTTGTCACTGCCAACCACTTAACCATTCTACCTTTGCAACTGATCTTGCAAGGACCAAATGAGACCTACATGCCCTGCAGTTTGGACAATACTGTTCCTTGCCAACATAAGCTTGGGGGGGGGCTACGCATATACCTGTCTTTTGTGCAGAAATACAAGTTAATAGAAAATGCCCTTTGGTTATAGTGGCAAACTTACTGCATGTCCAACAACACCTGAGGATAGGAGACAAGGATCTACAGAAAAAACATACATGTTCTCATTGAAGCATTTGTCACACGGAGACACAAATCTGCTCTTGTGCTTACCCTCAAGGATAACCTCCTTGCCAGTCTTTTTCAGTGCTTGCACAGCCTCATCATGCGTAGCCTCAGAAAGATCGGTCCCATTGACAGAGAGGATAGCATCTCCCACATACAGCGCCTCAGTCTGATCTGCAGCCAGCCCCTTAAAAATCTTGGAAATCAAAATGGGCATTTTATTCTCACGTCCACCTTAAAGCAAAGAGAAAAGAAAGAAAGCAATTACAGGTCACTTTACTTATAAATCTGCATGCAGTGGTGTGACAAATTCTACTCTAATACCAACCTGGCTAGATAAATCTGGGCCTCTGTACAGAAAGGTGGCCACACTGTGGTTTGCAAGCCACGTACAGCTGTCAGGTAGTTTAAATGCAACTCACAAAGAAGGTTGTGTGACAATTAATTGTTACCTGAGGTGATGTACCAGGCACCTGATAACTGACTCTAAGACTGAACCTCTTGAAAGTTGTGTCTAAACACTCTTGATCAGGCTAAGTTTTGGCTTGCAGTTTGAAAGGTAAGAAGGTTGGCCACCCCAACTATATACGAAGACTTAGCTCATTTTTCCCAGTAGCAAATATTTCTGTCAATTTTTAAGGGACTGTAAAAGGGAACCCTAGCCCTGTTACCAGAAGGCAGGTCGGCCCCTTTAAGACCAGAACTTTCTGGGCACAGCGTGCTGGTAAGGTGAGGGTTAAAAGCTGAGCCAGGCCAGCTAGTCAGGTGACCAGAAGGGGGCAGGCCAGAACTATAAAAATGCTGGGCTGGGTGGCAGTAGAGGGGAGCAGCCAAATGGGAACGACTGCGTATAAAAGCTCCACGGAGAGGCTTGGTGAGTGGTCCAGCTGCTGGAGGAGGGGAACTATTGAGGACCCCAGAGAAGCAGCAGCATCCCCAGAAAGGAGGACTGTAGCAGATTGGGGGTGGGGGGGGGAGTAGAAGCACGAACCCCTGAGAAAACGTAAGCTGGTGTGCTGCCTTCTTTAATTATATTTTTTGGTGGTGGCTATAGCCCATGAACAGACTTATATTTTTTTGATTTCATAGATTTCATAGGCATTAGGGCTGGAAGGGACCTCGGAAGATCATCGAGTCCAGCCCCCTGCCCAAAGGGCAGGAAGTCAGCTGGGTTCATAGGATCCCAGCAAGATGAGCATCCAGTTTGCTCTTGAAGGTGTTCAATGTAGGCGCTTGAACCACCTCCGGTGGCAGGCTGTTCCAGACCTTGGGGGCTCGGACAGTAAAGAAATTCTTCCTTATGTCTACCCTGAAACGATCTTGTAGTAGTTTATGACCATTCGACCTAGTCGTCATCCCTTAGGGCGCTCTGGTGAACAAACGTTCCCCTAGATACTGGTGGTCACCCCTGATAAACTTATAAGTGGCCATCAGATCACCCCTGAGCCTGCGCTTTTCCAGGCTAAAGAGCCCCAGGGCTCTCAGCCTGTCATCGTAGGGTCTGCTTCCCTGACCTCTGATCATGCGTCTCTGGACTCTCTCAAGCTTCTCCACATCCTTTTTGAATTGTGGAGCCCAAAACTGGAAGCA
>NW_005842025.1:1168501-1182889 GCF_000455745.1 Alligator sinensis | reverse complement strand
CATAGTGCTAGCCAACATAGCACTGCCGAGCCTATAAGGATGCTGCGGGTTTTTTTTCCCAAGGTGGAGAACCTTGCATTTATCGGCGTTGAACACCATCAGATTCTCGTCCGCCCACTTGCTGAGCCTGTCCAGGTCAGCCTGGATCACCTGCCTGTCTTCTGGTGTGGATGCTTTTCCCCAAAGTTTGGTGTCATCAGCGAAATTGGCCAGTCCACTTGTGACTCCAGTGTCCACATCATTAATGAAGATGTTGAACAGATTGATTAACACTGGTGGTTTGGGTGAGGCTTTTGGGGAAGGAGGAGGCCTCATTGGGGCCCCACTATAGCGTGGGGACCCCGGTGCCAGAGAGGGCGCAGTATTCAGGGTGCACAGGCCCCGGCACCAGAGGGTGCAATCCTAAAAGGCCAGGGTGGCTTGGTGCACGTGGGTGTTTTTTTTTTCCTGGCTGGGACAATGGAGGTTCAAGGCCGTTGGCCAGCTTTGAACTTGCAACACCCTGGCTGTGGGGCCGGTGGATGGGCTTTTGGGCCAGAGAGGCTGGACTCCAGATCAGAGCAAAAAGGAGGGCCACGAGCCCCAAGACTAAAGAGCTAGAGCCTCAGAGTCAAACCCTCTCTGGTGGGTTTAGACAGGGAGGCCTAGCTAGAGAAAGATGGGGTCAAGGCCTGTGGTGGCAGAGGACCCCAACATACAAAAAACAATAGGCAGTCTCCTGCTTAAAAGAACATCGGTATAATATTTCCATCAAGACGTGGCAGACAAGTAGAAAGCGGGACACGAGAAACCTTAAGGGGACTCCAAGGGTGCCCCACGTAGGTCGCGGATAACGTGCAAGATGGTGCTGGGGAGGGCACCCTGTTACATTGGTGCATTGGCCGGGGAACTTCCTACGGTAACGTGTACCCTGAGAGGATGGTTTGCCCGAATGAAAGGAAGAACTCTTGGGTCCAAAAAGAAGGCAAGAAAGATGGTGCAGACCCAAGCCTCAGATCTAGGGCAACAACAACAGATACTGGAACTCCTGTGTCAAGCAGTCTGCAGGAACAAACAAAAAGACAACAGGCATTGTTAAAAAAAATGATGAGGGGCATACAGACAAACCGAGTCCCCCCCTATGAGGGTGTTTGTGGGTATGGTGCCAGGGTTCACCCTGAGCCAGGAGAGGAACGGCCCATACTAATGGTGGATATGAGGCTTCAGGGACAAAGGATACAGGCTATGTTGGATTCTGGCTCATCGCACACAATAGTGCGGAGAGACATGCTACTAAGAACACAGAGGGAAGTAGCAGCTCAGATAATCATTCAATGCTTGTGCCGGGAGGCCCAAAGACAAGACAGAGTGTGGGTTACTCTGCAAGTGGGCGAGAAAGCACACCGAATGCTGGTCGGAGTAGCTGAGCACTTACCTTATCTGATGATGCTGGGATGTGAATGGCTGGAGCTTCTGACAGGCATAGCCCAAGCATATAGTTTGAGAGGGGCGAGAAAAACTGAAGGTGCCCCACAATGCTACCCCATTCGGACTAGGGGGAAAACCTCTGAAGAGAAGTCAGAGGTAGGAGAAAACCCCAGATGGAGACTGCTGGGAACAGGAAAAAGAGGATGTAAGCCAGCGAGGTCTGAGGTGGTACTTGAGGCTAAATGACCTCCGTCAGATGAAGAAGCAGAACAGGTGTATGTGGCGCACTTGTGGGAGGATGAGCTTTTCGAATTGGAACAGAGCAGAGAGGAAGGGTTTCAGTATGCTTTCTAGGAACACCTAGCCCAGCAAAATGGGGAGGTGCTACGACCAGAGCTGATGAAGACCACCCTACAATTCAAAGTGAGGAACAATCTCCTATATAGAGTCAAACGTGGAACACATGGGGGAGAGGAAGTAGTACAATTGCTGGTACCTCGGCAATACCGGAAGGCCCTACTGAAAGTAGCTCATGAACTCCCTATGGGCAGACATTTGGGACAAGACAAGACCAAAGCTCGCATTAGGGGAAGATTTTTTTGGCCGGAGTTAATACGGGAAGTGGCAAAGTACTGTGCATCTTGCCCCGTGTGCCAAAAAGTAAACCCTAGTTGTCCCCCAAGAGCTCCATTAGTACCACTACCTTTGGTGGAAGTCCCCTTTGAGCAGGTGGCCGTTGATATTGCGGGGCCACTGCCAAGAAGCAGTGCTGGGCACCATTTTATTTTGGTCTTCCTGGACTATGCAATGAGGTTTCCAGAGGCCATACCTATGCGGACGGTGTCTGCCTCCAAGGTGGCAGAGGAGTTATTGAAAATATTCTCCCGCGTGGGACTCCCTAAAGAACTGCTGACTGACCAAGGAACAAACTTTACATCTTGTGTGTTTGAGGGAGTGTGTAAAACACTGGGAATTAAACACCTAAAGACCACAGTATACCATCCCCAAACTGATAGGCTAATGGAGCAGTTTAACAGGACTCTGAAACAGATGTTGAAGAAGTTTGTGGTAAAGAGCCCCCAGAAGTGGGATCAAATGTTACCGCCCTTGTCGTTTGCAGTAAGAGAGGCACCCCAAGCCTCAACAGGGTTTTCCGCTTTTGAACTATTATATGGACGGCAACCAAGAGGAATTCTTGATTTGATCAAAGAAAGCTGGAAAGAGAAACAAAGTAAAGACTGGAACCTGGTTCAATACATGATATAACTGAGAGAACGCCTGGAGACAGCACAGAAAGAAGCTTTAGAAAATCTGAGGGGGGCCCAAGAGCGGCAAACAACCCATTACAATTGAGGGGCTCGAGAAAGGAAGTTTGAAGTGGGAGACCGCGTATTTGTTCTTTTGCTGGACCAGGAGAGTAAGTCACTAGCACGATGGCAGGGCCCTTATGAAATAATATGCCAAGTAGAGCCTGTAGATTATGAAGTGCATCAGTCAGACAGCAAAAGAAAAAACAGGTATACAACATTAATATGCTGAAGGTATGGCAAGAACGAGAGTGCCTATACTTGGCCCTTCAACCGGATGAACCAGAACTGGGACCCTCCCTGAGGGAGAGGGATGGGAGAAGTGAAATGGAAGTGGCTCCATGACTCTCTGAAGAGCAGAGGCGATAGGCAATGGAACTAGTGAGAGAATATGGAGACGTATTCCAGGAGGTACCTGGGGAAGCTCGGGGAGTGATGCATTGAATAAGGACCCCTCCAGACCAGGTGATCTGCGAAAACTGGAGGCAAATCCCACAAAAACTTCAAGGACAGATAAAAGAGGAACTTTAGATGATGTTAACAAAGGCATAATACAAGAATCCCGAAGCGACTGGAGCAGCCCCATTGTGGCAGTGCCAAAGCCAGATGGAAAAATTAGGCTCTGTATTGATTTCCGAAAAGTAAATGTGGTGGCTAAGTTTGATGCTTATCCGATGCCAAGGGTGGACAAAATGGTGAAGAACATAGAGCCAGCCAGTTATATCTCTACACTGGACTTAATGAAAGGCTACTGGCAAGTCCCCTTAGCACCCGGGGACTAAGAAAAGACAGTCTTTGCCACACCATAGGGCCTATTCCATTTCCGACACATGCCATTCGGATTACACAGAGCCACTGTAACATTTCAGCAGCTAATGGACAGAGTCCTAGCTCCGCATGGGGGTTACGCAGCGGCTTATATAGATGACATTATTGTGTATACCACAGATTGGTCAGGACATTTAACAGCACTGTGAGCGGTATTACAGAACTTAAGGAAGGTGGGGTTAACCGCCAGCCTAAAGAAGTGCACAATTGGGAAGGAGGAAACACGGTACCTTGGGTTCCAGGTAGGAAGTGGTAAGGTATGACCACTGTTGGATAAAGTACAGGCATTAAGGAAGTATCAAACTCCGTGAACAAAGAGACAAGTGAGGGCTTTCTTGGGACTGGCAAATTATTATAGGAAATTCATTCCTCACTTCGCAGATTTAGTGGTGCCTTTGACCAAGATGGTAAGGGCTGCAGCTCCAACTAAAGTGTGATGGACACCAGAGACAGAAACAGCATACCAAAGGTGAAGGATGCACTGTGTACACAGTCACTACTATATACACCAGACTTCAATAAACCCTTTTTGGTATTCATAGATGCATCAAACTGGGTTATTCGTGTGGTGTTGGTCCTAATAGAGGAAGGAGGAGAACGTCCAATAGCATACATAAGTAGAAAGTTGCACCCACCTGAAAGGAATTATGCTACAATAGAGAAAGAATGTTTGGCGATCAAATGGGCCATAGAAACACTCCGATATTATTTGTTAGTTCAGAAGTTCACGTTAAATCAAGGACCACACCTCCCTGCGATGGCTACAAAGCATGAAGACTGATAATG
This sequence comes from Alligator sinensis, assembly GCF_000455745.1. Classification (NCBI taxonomy): domain Eukaryota; kingdom Metazoa; phylum Chordata; order Crocodylia; family Alligatoridae; genus Alligator; species Alligator sinensis. Next base: position 1,178,561 of record NW_005842025.1, on the reverse strand, counting down.
CTAGGCTGATGAGATAGGCTCTCAGTCTTCAACCATACCGCTTTGTGGTGAAGCATCATCCAGAGACCAAGAATGTAAGTGCCGACTTCTTATCTCGACAATATGCAGAAGAAGAGAATTCAGAGGGGAAGGAAAGACCCCAGACAAAAGAGAAGGGGGGGGCCTGTAACAGGGAACCCTAGCCCTATTACCAGAAGGCAGGTCGGCCCCTTTAAGACCAGAACTTTCTGGGCACAGCGTGCTGGTAAGGTGGGGGTTAAAAGCTGGGCGAGGCCAGCTAGTCAGGTGACCAGTAGGGGGCAGGCCAGAACTATAAAAACGCTGGGAGCAGCCAAAGGGGAAGGAGTGTGTATAAGAGCTCCATGGAGAGGCTTGGTGAGCGGTACAGCTGCTGGAGGAAGGGAACTACTGAGGACCCCAGAGAAGCAGTAGCATCCCCAGAAGGAGGACTGTAGCAGATGCTGGGGAGCAGAAGCATGAACCCCTGAGAAAATGTAAGCTGGCATGCTGCCTTCTTTAATTATTTTTTTGTTGGCAGTTATAGCCCATGGACAGACTGTTTTATATTTTTTTTGATTGATTAACACTGGTGGTTTGGATGAGGCTTTTGGGGAAGGAGGCGGCCTCATTGGGGCCCCACTATAGTGTGGGGACCCTGGCGCCAGAGAGGGCACAGTATTTGGGGTGCACAGACCCCAGTGCCAGAGAGGGCGCAGTATTCAGGGTGCACAGGCCCCAGCACCAGAGGGTGCAATCCTAAAAGGCCAGGGTGGCCTGGTGCACCTGGGGTGCAGCTGAGTGTTTTTTTTTCCTGGCTGGGATTGTGGAGGTTTAAGGCCATTGCCCCGCTTTAAACTTGCAACACCCTGGCTGTGGGGGCCAGTGGACGGGCCTCTGAGCCAGGGAGGCTGGGCTCCAGATTGGAGCAAAAAGGAGAGCAATGAGTCCCAAGACTAAAAAGCTAGAGCCTCAAAATCAAACCCTATATGGTGGGTTTAGACAGGGAGGCCTAGCTAAAGAAAGACAGGGGTCAAGGCCCATGGTGGCAGAAGACCCCAACATACAAAAAACAATAGGCAGTCTCCTGCTTACAAGAACATCGGTATAATATTTCCATCAAGATGTGGCAGGCGAGTAGAAAACGGGACACAAGAAACCTTAAGGGGACTCCAAGGGTGCCCCACATAGGTCGTGGATAATGCATAAGATGGTGCTGGGGAGGGCGACCTGTTACAGGGACCCATTTTCATTACTTATGTCATTTTATTATTTCCCAACCAAATGCAGTTCCACTGGGGTGACCTGCCTGTGTACACACATGGAGTGAGTGACCGACCATTCGTGCTCTGGAGAATTCATAAGTTAAATGGAGAGGAGAGAGTACTGGCTGGAGAGAATAACTGGGCACAGAGAAGGAAAGTCACTTGGATATTTGTTCTTCTCCATACAATACCTGTATTTGCCTGCTGCTTGCCATTTTTTAACCAGAAATGATGCTATTCAGATCTTACTGCAGCTCAGGTAGCAACATGCATGTGACTTTTTTAACCTGCAGAGAGATTTCTACAGCATTGTTGTGTGTCCTGAAGAATAGTTATGCAATAGGTCAGGATGGTTATTTGTTATATCTTTACTCTGCTTTTGCATGTTACAAGAGAAACAATATTAAATACAAATATTGGAATAGAGTAAAAGAAGCCCAGAGGTCCAAAAATGCCCAGCATCTAGAAAGAGGACTTGATGGGCATCATATCTTTTGTGATCGAATTAAGTGAAGCTCCCTACAGTGCTCCAGAATAAAACCCAAACACAAACCAGCAAACCCATCTTGCCACTGCACATAAATCAGAGGAGCAAAAACATCAAATCCCATTAAATTCTAAGCAATCACCTTTTCCTTGTTTGAATTTCAAGAACACTGTTGTTACCACTGTCAAATTGCTGCTTGAAGAAATCCAGATGCTGGCTGCCTTTTTGGAAACAAGATATCCCTTAAATTGGGTTTCAATTGGTTGCTGAATATATCATTTAACAGTAATGGATCATAACCCATGTTCTAGGAAGTAGGAGTGGGACACACATAGGCTCCTATCACATTAACAGAGCATCTTTTAGACTCTCAGAGGCAATAGTTGCTGCTAAATGTACCCCATGTTATGACTCTCTGGACAATTTCCTGAAGAGACATACGTGGCAACCATTAATCCTCCTGGATCACGGTGTATGCATGAGGGCCACCCAGACCTTTGATGCATATACCTGGGCAGAAATTTTTTTAGAGGAGTGGAAGCTGCCCAGCATCCTCCTTTTAGGGCACTGAGACAGAATCCAAAGACCAGACTGAGTCCAAATGTTTGCTACCTCCATGGCTGTAAATGTATGTGTCTGGGAATCAAACCCAGGTCTCCTGTGTGGTAGACAAGGATTCTACCACTGAACCACAGGGGACTCCCTGAAAAAACATAAATAAAACCAAAATGAAGAGAGCACAACTCTGCCCCCTTGGTGACTGCCTTGTGTGCATCTCCAATCAGAGTTTCTTTAGCACAAGTTCTGCTTGTGCTAAGAAATCAGAAGGTTAGCATATACACAATGGCCTATATCAAAATGGGAAATAACCAGAAATCAAGAGCATTAAATCAATGACCTTAATGGTAATGAATTAAGCCCTTAGCCTACGAGCTCTTCAGGGCAGGGGACAGTCTCTTTGGACATGCTCAGTTATACAACCCTAAGACACTAGAGTCTAATCAAAACTGAGGCTGTTTGGGGCCTGTTGAAAGTAAGTTGCATATAACAGCAACCAAATAGATCAGGGGCAGGCAAAATATGGCCCACCAAGCACTTCCATCCAGCCCACAGTGCCCAACAATGAATTGCACCCTGCCCAGCCCTTCTGCCCGCAAGGGTGGGAGTAAAGTGCCCACATGTACACACACCCCCAAACATACCCTACTGTGCCTCGCTCCCACCCTTGTGGGCAGAAGGGTGCAGCCCAGCCAGCACACGGTTTCTGTGCCAGGCTGCTGCTGCTGCAGCCCCCAGAGACTTGCTCAGCTTCCCTGGTCTCCTGCTGGCTCTGGGCAGCAGGTAGGGAAGTAGCGGGAGTGAGGCTGCAGCTGGGCAGTAACGCGGAGAGTGGAGCTGGCGGCAACACAAAGCCTGCACCAAGGGGGTGGCAGCAGCGAGGAGCTTGGCTGGGCAGCATGTGGATGTGAGGGAGGGAGATGTGGGGGCCCCTGCCAGCAGGCAGTGGCAGCAGCAGCTGGTGGGGTACTTAGGGCACAGGTGTCCGGCGATGCGTGACTCCGGCCAGTGCTGCACATCGTACCCCAAGGGCCACAGCCTCTGCCAAGCCGCCTGTATCATCGTCACTCCTCACAACTCTCACACAGCCCCTATACTTGCCAGGCACAGGAAGAAAGCCCCAGGCACCAGAACTGGCTCACTTCCCCCCTGGAGCTGCGCGGCAGAGGAGGGAAGCCCCAGGCACCTTCCCCTGGGGGGCAGAGAAGGCAGCCAGCTCCAGTGCCTGGGGCTTCCCTCCCATACCTGGAGAGTGCAGGGGCGGCGCATGAGGGGCAGGGAGCGCTGGTGATACGGACTGCCTGGTGGAGGCTCGGCCCCTCGCTGAGATGTGCAGCACTGGCTGGAGCCATGCCCCGCCAGGCACCTGCGCCCTGAGCACTCCACCTGCTGCTGTGCCATGGAGGGAAGGTGGGGGGGGTCCCCCACACCCTCCCTCACACCCACACCCTGCCCCCATAATCCCCCACATATACACCCCCCCAACATACCCTATGCCCCCCCTACACACTGCCACACCACCTCACCACCCCCCCCCACAATATAGAAGACTAAGAAATTTTTTAGTTATTACACAATCACCTCTATATACAATATGCAAACACAAATCACGACAAAATATTTTTCATAATAAAATGAAAACATGTTATAGTAGGTGTTTGATTTTTAGTGTATGATTTGTTTTTTTTCTGGTTCTAAGATGGCAAACACCGCCCCCCACCCAGGATTATTTCCAGGGGGCAAGTGGGAGGAACTTCCATTGGCAAAGGTCAGGCATTAGGGGTTGGACTTCTGGTCCCAAGATGGTGACAAACAGGCAGAGCACCTGTCAAGGGACGGGGCTACCCATGTGGCCCTTGGCAGGTCACCAAAACTTAATAAGCGGCCTTCCAGCTGAAATAACTGCCCACTTCTGAAATAGACAGATAGCACTGTGTCTAGGAATAATATAGACACTGACAAGAGGTACATATTAGGTATATATATCCAAACAGTTGCATCTAGTGCATTAAAGCCAAATCATTTTCAGGTTGATTCCTCAATGAAGACCCAAGATAGTAAGATTCATTGCTGGTTCTTGGTTCCTCCATAGAAAGCTACCACCCTTGTTGCTAAGACCTACTGTGGGCTAGACAGGAAGGAAGATCTGGTTGTTAAGGTTCTAGCTAGGGTCATGGGAGGCAAAGGTTCAATTCCCTGCTCAGCTACAGATGAAGTGATATTTAACCCTAGCTCTGTTTAATCATCACTGACAAAACATGTGCATACTCTCCTGCTTCTGGCAGTCCCTAATGAATCCTGCCTCATGAAGGCAGGCAAGTGTCTGCATGTGCCTTTAGCCAGCTGCAACATAGTGGGAGAATCATACTCCACCTTCACTGAATGGAATAACAGAATAGAGTCCAGATTAGGGTAGCCAGAGAGCTGCCCTAATTAAAACGCTGCAGCGTCATGTGTATTAAGCCCCTGCATGTTTAAAAATGGCCTCAGGATACTAAAATTAGTTAAAGCGCCCCAGCGAACATTTTTAAAGCCACAGGGACTTATGCACATGATGCTGCGTTGATACTAGAGGATTCTAATTAGAACACAGAGCAGACTCAATTAATCAAGTCTGCTCAGATACGTTCTAATTAGAATACATCAGAGCACGTCTATAGGTACCCATTGTTGGCAATCCTAGTTGTAAGGCCAAGGAATGAATGGGTCACAGAAGCTGAATTACACTCTTACTACCAGAAAAAAATCCATCCAGATTAGTGGATGGATCAACTGGTGGGTCATTGTGGGTGGGTTCAGCCTGTTGCTACCTATGCCATTTCCTCCCAGTGGATAAAGAGGATTTCAGACAAATAAAAACTCTACCCATTGCTAAATTAAAAACAAATGCATCAGATGATATCTAGGTACAGCTCCCTGCCCATTGTTAAATGTATTTGTTAATTCCTTCATTCGAGTCCCCCAAAAATAAACCAAGTGCCGTATGAAAAATAAAATCAAACAAAACATAGTTTCTGTCTCAAGAAATTTACAGTTTAAAATTTACATGTGACACTAAGAGTAAAGAGGCTGGGGAGGGAACAGAGATAGGGAGGACGAGGGTTATAAAAATAAGGCTGTCACTGCTCCTGCATTCAAGAATGTACATCCTAAAGATTTTGGCAGACTTGTTTCAATCATCACGGATCTGGCATGGATCTTCAAGAACTTGGGGCACTCAGGCGAAGTGCCCGAGGATTGGAAGAAGGCCAATGTGGTGCCTATCTTCAAGAAAGGGAGGAAAGTAGATCCGGGGAACTACAGGCCCATCAGCCTGACCTCCATCCCAGGGAAGATCTTGGAGAAAATTATCAAAGAGACCATTCTTGACAAACTGGCTGAAGGCAACTTCTTGAGGGATAGCCAGCACGGGTTTGTTGTGGATAGGTCTTGCCTGTCCAATCTCATCTCCTTCTACGACCAGGTGACATATCACCTGGACAAGGGAGAAGAGATTGACATCATATATCTCGACTTTAAAAAAGCTTTCAATATGGTATCCCACAATCGTCTTATAGAAAAACTGGCCAACTGTGGCCTTGGTTACATCACAGTCTGCTAGCTGGGGAATTGGCTTCAAGGTCGGACCTAGAGAGCGGTAGTTGGCAGAAGTCAATCATTGTGGTATGCCATAACCAGTGGGGTCCCCCAAGGCTCCATCCTTGGGCCTTTTCAACATCTTCATTAATGATGTGGACATTGGTGTCAAGAGCAAACTGGCCAAGGTCACTGATGACACCAAACTTTGAGGTAAAGTGTCCACACCCGAGGACAGGATAGTGATCTAGGCTGACCCTGACAGGTTCGGAAAATGGGCAGATGAAAACCTGATGGCCTTCAACTCCAAAAAATGCAAGGTACTCCACCTTGCGAAGAAAAACCCACAGCATGCTTATAGGCTTGTCAGTGCTACGCTTGCTAGCACCATGGCCAAAAGAGACTTGGGGGTCATGATTGACCACAAGATGACTATGAGCCACCAATGTGATTTTGCAGCCGGCAAAGCAAGCAAAACGCTGGCTTGCATCCATACATGCTTCTCTAGCAAACCCCAGGATGTCATCCTCCCACTGTACTCGGCCCTGGTGAGGCCACAGCTGAAGTACTGCATCCAATTCTGGGGTCCAAAATTTAAAAATGATGTGGAGAAGCTTGAGAGAGTCCAGAGGAGAGCCACGGGCATGATCAGAGTGCATGAAAACAGGCCTTATGATGAGAGGCTGAGAGCTACGGGACTCTTCAGCCTGGAAAAGCGCAGGCTCAGGGGGGACCTGGTGGCTGCCTATAAGTATATAAGGGGTGTACATCAGGATCTGGGGGACCACCTGTTCACCAGAGCACACCATGGGATGACAAGGTCAAATGGTCACAAACTTCTCCAAGATCGTTTCAGGCTGGCCATAAGGAAGAACTTCTTTACAGTCCGAGCCCCCAAGACTTGGAACCAACTGCCGCCAGAGGTGGTGCAAGCACCTACTCTGGATTCTATTAAGAGTCAATTGGATGTTTATCTTGCTGGGATCCGGTGACCCCAGCTGACTTCCTGCCCCTGGGGCAGGGGGCTGGACTCAATGATCTTCCGAGGTCCCTTCCAACCCTAATGTCTATGAAATCTATGAAAGTCATCATCTCTAGCTCATGAGTAATGCTGCTTGTCTGTAGATCTCAAAACATTTTACTGAGTAGCTCAATATCACTCCCTCCATTTTACAGATGGTTATATGGATTATTAATAGATCCACAGAACACTTGAAATACAAATATACTAGATCAGTGACATATTGGGTGTCCAATGTCTAGCTTCAAAAAGTAAACAGCACAAGTTTTTGTGCAACAATGGGGTAGTCTGTGCCTAATGAATGCATCCATAAAGAAGCACTTCTACCAGGACGGAAAACCCAAGGAACACATGAAGTCATGAGGTGACAGGAGAATCAATTACCTCAACACTGTCAGTCTAGAAAGATGTTGTCAATGCTACCTATTCCTGTGGCCAAATTTTTGAGAGATCTCAGTTCCCTTTTAGACAGCCAAATGAAGTGGCCCACTGAAAGCAGATGAAAAGCTGTCTGCTTTCTTTGGCTGCCAAAAAGGAATGCTGGATGTTGATCTCTTGCAAAGCTGGCCCCAAATATCCAAAATGCTGCTATGTCTCCATTCTTTGCCACTAGAATTTGGGCCAGCTGCTAGCTTTCTGTGCTTTATTCAGCTTGTGCAAATGTCCTGTCCTCTTCCCCACTCCTTGCCAGCCACAGTTCTTGGGAGACTGACCAAGTTTGTGGGTTGAGAACACCAAGGGCAGAAAGAAACTTAATTCACTTTATACACCCAAATGGCTGTTTTCCAGCTGTGCAACTGCCATTTGTGCCACTTACAAATTGTGAAGTTAGTCCACATGCACTGTGCAACCATCCATAAAGTTACTAAACACGTGTGGCAGGCTGCACTCTGGCTGGGTAGATATGCAGCTCCATACACACGTACTCTGCACAAGCCAAGTCATGGAATTCTTTCCACCTGCTACTCCACAAATAGCAGGTTATTAGATGCCAGAAAAGGAGGAGGGGGGCTCTCTCATGCTTTACATCCCATACCTGGGTAGCTAACACACTTACCCAGGAAGCAAAAAATCTAGTATATAGATCATGTTCCACCTCTTCAACTTCCCAAAAGCACAATGTTCTAACCACCAGGCCATATGTTATGCATTTATTTTATGGTCTGGCCCTCTGCAAGGGAGCAGATCCTATATTCTAATCTGGGCCCTTTCTCCCAGTGCACCAGAAATACCTGTTTATCCATTGAATATTAAACACAAAGTACAGCAACTCAGGTTCAGAAGAATGGCTGAATAATGCCTCACCTATACCCAGCGCGCCATCCTGGAAGTCAGAAAGATCCAGGTTTATAAGCCATCTTGCATGGGAGGAATGGGGGTCCATAACATAAATCTCCTGTTTCTGATGGCTTTGACACTAAAACATGGGAAGGGGGCCCTCCTTTTTGCCAGATTGAAATTTTGGAACATATATACCTTCACATTAAACATGCTCAGTAGTCACGTGGATGCACATTCATGCTATATGGAGACAGGATTGCAAACTGTGTCAATGCTAAACTCTCAATTAGAAGGGTGGAAAATTGGCACTTGGGCACACAAAGTAAAATAGGATTCTGCCCCAAATCTTCATAGTTTGGAGGGACTCTATTTCACTCTTGCATTTGGCTCATAATAAAAATATGAAAAACACTGGGTGTAAGTTTAAAGGAAGGACCTAGCTTTTAAAGGGGCATGGCAATAGATTAGCTTTCCTAAAATCACTTCCTTTCATCTTCTGTGAATGTACTCAACTTCCTGGAGAGGTACATTACCTCCATCTTTGATTCTAAAGGTCAAAGCTGCCCTCTTTCCAGGTGGCCTGAGAAACTTTAACAGATAAAATAAATAAACGCGTCCTGCCGCTTCAAGAAAATTATACCTTCAAAACCTGGTTTATTTTGTGTTAACACTGTCTATTACTCAGAGCTCCTTCAACCCACTGTGCCAACTTTTCCATTGTGTCTTAGTGCAGCAAACTTGTACAAATGAGGTCTTTCTAAGTCGTGCTGATGGGGTTGACAGAGGTGCCTTTACAATGCAGTCCCCCTAGAAGGTTAAATCTGACAAGTGGTGTGGACTGCGGATTTTTCATCGTCACTTCTGATATGGGCAAGGTGTTATGGAGCAAGATCTGTTGCCTGGTGCTGGCTAATATGAAGGGATGCTAATAGGCTGCAAAAAGGTAGAACAGCCTTTTGGTTCAGTTACAAAGGGGAGGACAAATAACACCTTAACACTTCTGCAAAACACAGCAGAATTCCAAATTCAAAGGCACAGAATGGGAGAGAAACAGAGGGGGAGGAGGGACCTGCCACATGTGATATGTATCACGCAACTGACCGTGAATTGTGCAACAAATGTAGATGGGCCACAGGTCCACAGTAATTATCACACCGAAAAAGGACTCCCCCACTTTAAAAAGACCCAATGAGCTACAAAATTAGTGCTTGAAGATGTGTCCTGCTCTAACTGAAACAGTAGCAGAGCCCTGGGAGAAAAGCAAATTCTCAGCTCTGCTTGCCCCAGGTATGGGGCATAACTGTGGTTTCCACAGGGGGCTGGGGGCCCAGACTATGTCTAAGGGGTCCGTGAAAGATGACTATGATCAGTCAAAAGTATGTGACCACCCACATTCACAGGTCAGAGGTGCCCGCACCGCCTTTCAACATTTTTAGGGTTCTGCAAATATAACGGTTGAAACCCGTTGTCCCTGGCATCTATTTTTAACTTTTTTTCCCTGATATTTCTGAGCAGCAGCCAACCGGCTCAGCTGGGTTCTACCTCCAGCCTCAGAAGAGGCTGCATCAGGCAAGCCAAGAAGTCGGGTCGGATCAGCCCAGGGATCTCCCAGACAGAAGCATCCTCCCGCAGTGATTTTCTCTTCCCACCCCCGACAAGAAGCGTCCAAGTTGCTGAAATAAAGACTGGTAACCGCCCCCCGCTGAACTCTGCGGGCAGCTGCCCCGCCTCGAGGGACCGGCGGAGCGAGCCCGAGCAGACGCGTGTCCCAGGCAGGCGGAGAGCGCCTCAAGGAGCTGCGTGTGGCAGCAGCGCGTTGGGGCTGCGGGCCAGGCCCCCGGCGGGGCCGGCGCAGCACCCCCCGCGGGCCCCCGC
>NW_005842025.1:1167272-1167949 GCF_000455745.1 Alligator sinensis | reverse complement strand
CCACGCCTACGGGCGGGAGCTGAGACAGCGGTTCCCAGAGGCTGTGGCAGGGCGCCAGCACCAAGTCTGTATCAGTGGGGTCCGGCCGGAGGAGCCGTCACCCAGTCCCGCCGGCTCCGAAATTTGGCCGCCGCTTTCCCGCCACCAAACGGCCACGCTCCGTGGCGCAGGATCGGGCCCTGGCAGAGCTGGCCCTACACAGCAGGTTCAGGCTGCACCAGCCCCACACACCTCGGCAGGGTCCAGGGAGCAGATATGTGCCACCCATTTTACTCCATAAAAATGTGTACCCCCAGTATCAAAAGTATGGGAAACATTAACTTAGGAGAATAAAGAGGGGAAAGACACCTGATCTCTCCTGGTGTACATTTAGTTAAACGGACAACAGATTAGCAGAGAGCAGAAGGTGATTCTTAGAGCAGGGTGCTGGATAACCAGGCTTATGAGTTCTGCTACTCATGTGTAGTCTCACCTGCCTCAAGTCCCCTCTCGCTCTAAATTGAGGATGAGCATCCCTCGGACTTGCCCACCCTTGTGGAGTGTTAGGGTTAATTCATTCATGCCTCTACAATGCTTTGATCCTTGCATGGGGCTTTGGTCTGGCTGGTTCCCTGTACCTGTCCTCAGAATCTTGTGCTATGGGCCTTGGGGCATGAGGAGAGCCAGATGTAGGAAGC
>NW_005842025.1:1149174-1167241 GCF_000455745.1 Alligator sinensis | reverse complement strand
TCTTTCCCTGTAAACTTTATCCAGCTCTTTGGATGCAAATTATTCTTGGCTCTACAGGAGACATAACAGCACCTTGAACACACACACAGCATCAAGAATATTAGCAGACTCCTAGAGCTGCCATATAGGTGATCCACTTAACTGGAAAGTGAAGCAGGATGTGATTGTATCTGTCCTTTGTGTCTTCGATATCATCTTGCAAGAGCTTGAGAAATCTCTGGACAAAATACCCACAAAGACTTCATAAATCCAGTGATAATTTAAATCAGTCATCTTTGCGAAGGGTTCAGTGAAAACGTACAGGATTCTGAAGAAACTAAACCAGTGGTTCCAAGTACCCAACCCAAAGGGTGGCTTGGCTAGCCAGAGCACTCCTTATCAAATGTTGTCAGCATACATGAATCTGCTGTCTTATCTAGCTCTACAAGTTGGTTCAATGAAAAATATTACCTCAAAAATCTTCCTTTTATCCTTAACAAACAGGATCCACTCATCTCAGTGAACAACAAAACCAATATATTTAAGATTAACGGCATCTGTGTCTCTGGGTAAAACAGAAGGTAATTTGGTTCTTTTTCTATTTTTACAGATATCTAGCCATGTGGAGTCACGGCTCAGGAGTAAAGGATTACTAAAATCATTGGCAATCCCTCGATTCAAGGATGGTCTCTACCATCCTTGAAAAAGGATGGTAGAAAAAGAAAAGAAATTTGAAAAAGTCCTTTTTCAAATATATTGGGAGGATGAAGAAGGCGCCGGGTAATGTGGGGCCCCTGCAGGATATGCTGGGCAATCTGGTGGTTGCGTCAGAGGATAAAGCGGACCTCTTTAACCAATTCTTCACCTCCGTTTTCTTGTGCAGGGACCGGGACTTCCCTGCTGTGATAGAAGCTGGACGCGAGGGGATCGCCTTCAGACCTCAGGTTGGGGAGGACCGGGTTAGAGAGCTTCTGGAGGGGCTGGACGCGTTCAAGTCAGCGGGTCCGGATGCTCTCCACCCCAGGGTGCTGAGGGAGCTAGCTGGGGTTATTGCAGGGCCCCTGGCACGGCTCTACGAGCGATCGTGGTGCTTGGGCCAGGTGCCAGACGATTGGAAGGTAGCTGATGTGGTCCCCATCTTCAAGAAAGGGAAAAGGGAGGACCCGGGCAACTATAGGCCCGTCAGTCTTACCTCAATCCTGGGGAAACTCTTTGAGAAGATCATCAAGGAGCACATTTGTGATGGGCCGGCATCAGAAATGATGCTCAGGGGCAATCAGCATGGATTTATTAGGGGGAGATCATGTCAGACCAACCTGATTGCCTTTTATGATCAGGTCACAAAGGCCATGGACGCAGGTGTCGCGGTGGATGTAGTCTTTCTGGACTTCAGCAAGGCCTTTGACACCGTCTCTCACCCCATCCTAATTAATAAACTAGGCGACTGTGGCATAGATGCCTACACAGTCAGATGGATTGCAGATTGGCTGAAGGGTCGCACTCAGAGGGTGGTGGTGGATGGATCATACTCGACTTGGGGGGAGGTGGGTAGTGGAGTCCCCCAGGGCTCGGTCCTGGGGCCTGCGCTGTTCAATTTCTTCATCAGCGATCTTGATGTTGGGGTGGAAAGCAACCTGTTTAAATTCGCTGATGACACCAAAATTTGGGGGGAGGTGAGCACGCTAGCAGGGAGAGAGAGATTGCAGAAGGATCTGGATAGGTTACAGGGGTGGGCAAACAGGAACAGGATGTGTTTCAATACGGACAAGTGCAGGGTGCTGCACTTGGGTAGTAGGAACCAGCAGCACACTTATACGATGGGGAGCTCCCTACTTGAGAGCACGGAGGCGGAAAGGGATCTTGGTGTCATTATTGACTCCAAGATGAACATGGGCCGACAATGCGAGGTCATGGTTGGCAGGGCTAACCGGACCTTGTCGTGCATCCACAGGTGCATCTCGAGTAGAGCCAGGGAGGTGATCCTCCCCCTCTATGCGACGCTGGTCAGGCCGCAGCTGGAGTATTGTGTCCAGTTCTGTGCGCCCCATTTCAGGAGGGATGTGGACAACATGGAGAGGGTCCAGAGGAGGGCCACCCGCATGATCCGGGGACAACAGGGCAGACCCTACAGTGAGAGACTGCGGGACTTGAACCTATTCAGCCTCCACAAGAGAAGGCTGAGGGGGGACCTGGTGACCGTCTATAAACTCACTAGGGGGAACCAGAAGGGTTTGGGGGAGACGCTGTTTCCCCTAGCCCCCGCTGGCATAACAAGGAGTAATGGGCACAAGTTGATGGAGAGGAGGTACAGATTGGACATCCGAAAAAACTACTTCACAGTTAGGGCGGCTAGGAGCTGGAACCAATTTCCAAGGGAGGTGGTGCTGGCCCCTACCCTGGGGATCTTTAAGAAGAGGCTGGATAACCACCCGGCTGGACCCCTTTTGCCCCCGTTTTTTGTTTAGGGTTCTTTTGTTGTTCTCCCGCCCTGGCGGGGGGTCGGGCTAGAAGATCTATTAGGTCCCTTCCGACCCTAAAACTATGAAACTATGAAACTATGGTTCATTGATGGGTCTTGAGATGATTTAAGAGTCCAATTCTTGAGCAACAGATCCATCCGCAGGAGTTGTAGGTCTTTCTGCAGGGGAGAGTGGACTGCAGGCAAGGATTCCTCTCCTTTTCCTTCCTCTACTCTGTCTTCTCTGCTTCGAGGGCAAGATGCTTTACTTCAAAATGGGTTGAGGTTGTGGTGCCGTTGGGGTCAGTTGGCAGCCAGCACCTCCCAGCTCTTGATGTTGTCACCTGTTTCTTGAAGTATGCCTTTAGTGTGTCCTTGTAGCATTCCCTTTGGCCACTGTAGGATCTCAGGCCATTGCTAAGTTGGAAATAGAGCACTTGTTTTGGGAGTCGAGAGTCAGGCATCCGCACACTATGTCTGGTCCAGTGAAGTTGATGCTTGAGGAACACTGACTCAATGCTGGTACCATTCGCTTCAGCAAGGATGCTGGCATTAGTGTGGTAATCCTCCCGTTTGATGTGGAGGATTTTCTGGAGGTATTGCTGATGATACCTCTATAGGCTCTTGAGATGATGGTAGATCACCCACATTTCACATCTGCAGAGGAAGGTGAGGATCATGGCTGCATTGTGGACCTAGATTTTGGTGTCTTTCCAGAGATCTTGATGAATAAAGACACACCAAAGCAATTTCCCAAAGAAGGCACTTGTGCAACAGATCCTGTGCTGGAACTCTTCATTAATGTTCACTCCTTGAAAGAGGTGGCTGCCAAGGTAGGGGAAATGCTTGACTACCTCCAGGGTCTTTCCCTCAATTGTAATTTGGGGAAGGGGGTTGTCTTCATGGCCTGGTTGATAAAGCACTTTAGTCTTCTCAATGTTGAGAGGCCCACAGTTTAGTAGGCTTCTTTAAAAAGATCCAGCATGGTGTGGATGTTTTCCTCAGTGTGTGCAAGTGTGGTGTAGTCATCTGCATATTGAAGGTCAAGGATGGTTGTTTTGAATACTTTGATCATTGAGAGAAAACAAACCAGATTGAAGATCCCTCAATGGATTTGGTATTTTGTGTCAATTTTGGAAGGAACATGGTTCTTAATGAGAACTAGGGCTACTGTCAAAAAATGGAGAACAGAGTTGGGGTGATGATGCATGATTGTGTGACAGGCTGACTGCTTTTGCCCAGCAAACCAGGCTTGGAGAAGGACACTTCAGATTGGTGGGGCATGCCCCACCCCTGCTCAGAAGCTGGGGGCAAGGAGCCCCTGGACATGATTGAAGACTGCGCTTTGCAGGTCCAGCGGACTTCGGGGCAGGGCCTCCAATGTAAATAAAAGCCCAGTGTGACTCCGTCATCAGGACTCCGCCTGAGTCTCAATGGTGCCTGAATCAGCACACGGTGCTCAGGCTCTGGGAGGCACTCGAGGCAAATCCGGCAAACGGCTGGGCACCCCGGCCTCCTCAGCCAACTCTCCACGCATCAACCTGCGCACTGTGTGGGGCCCGAGCAGCCTCGAGCTGCTCCCAGGGCCAGCTCTCTGCGTGCTCGAGGCTGCTCGGGCCCCACATGGTGCATAGGTCGGTGCGTGGAGACTCGGCCCTGGGAGCAGCTCAAGTTAGCCCTGGGTCTAGGCCCGATAACCGGAGCCCCTCAGTGTGGTTCAGCATTAAACTAAAAGAGCCCCAGTGCCTAGACCAGGGCCTGGAAAGGGGAAAGACCCCTGGCATGAGGCCAGGAACTAAAGCTAGTGAGGGCTCGGCTTCCATAGAAGTTCCCTGGGTGCCGGGCACAGGGCCTAGAGGGAAGGGACCCCAACTCGAGGCTGACAGCTCCAGGAGGCCTGAGACGGTGCAGGGACCTAAAGATCAACAGCCCCCAGTGGAAGGACCATGAGTTACTGGAACATTAGAGTGAAGATCTCTGTTCCCCATTATGCAGATGTCAGAGTAGATAATTATAACCATCCTTTGCACCCTTAAAATCAATGAACCTGTACATCAGTAACGTGAAAGATACAGTCTCTGGGCCAGGGCTGGTCTGTGGAACTTTATTATTGGGCTTTCTGGGCACCTGGAGGGGATGGGAGTTCTAGGGCAGGGTCCCACCACCGATTTGTGCATATGGAGGCCTGTCAGGACATGTGTTGGCAGCAGAGGGGTGAGCAATGAGTGTATTAAACCATGAGGCACAGAAACCCACAACGGTTAATGCCATGGCCACTCACCCCACCACCAGTGGTGGGTCTGGATCTGGCCAGGGGGGGAGAGAGGACCAAAGGGAGTTTGGTGCCCTCGCTATAAATTATGTGACAGAAGATGCTTTAAAAATGCACAAACAGAAGCTTACAACATTCTGGTATTCCCAGTTATGTTTTGTTTACGGAGAAAAATGTTCATGGAAAGCTTATTCCTGATATCCCTATATCAAGAAAACAACCTTGCGTAGTGCTGCTGGTACAGCACGGTTACTGTGCACACCAGGCTGCATTCCAGTGACAGATTTTCAAAGACAGGAGCCAATGGCAGGATCAGGGCTTTCTTCTGCTACTGTTTTTCTCTGGGGCGGATATTTTCCAAGCCTGCTTGCAATATCCTCAGAGACTGGATGGAACTGCTTTGGAGATGGATAAAACAAAGGTAATTTTCTCCTAGGCCATTGGGGAGATTTACACTTAAGTTGATTGGCTTGAGATGGGTTCTCAAATATGGAATATATTTTGTTTCCTGGGATGGATTTGTTTGAGATAGTTGAGTGACAGCAATCAGAAATTGAAAGTACCTATTTGTTCATTTATGGTATTCCCTTTCCATGCAGGATTACCAAGAATACCATATTTCAGACCCTTTTTATCTTGTACTTTGTGCAATTGCAGATGCCTCCAAGGAAGGGGCTTCATGGTTCACTGCTTCCTATTCATGTTCATGAAAAAAGATTTTTTTTTTAAATATATTAATATTTACAGCTAGTTGGGCAGGGCATATGGGGTAGGTAGCCAAGCCCTCTCACTACAGCTCTAGAGCTACAAGTTTGAGCCTCACTCTGGACTTGTGCTGGCTGCTTCAGTTAATGGCTAGATATGGATGCTGGCTGAATCATTGGCCCTGCATTAGCTCAATTTCTAGGCTCAGGTAGGTCACAGCAGTCAGTTAGAAGATGATGTGTATTTTACACCAAAGAAAAAAACATATGGAAGTATTCTAGGGTTAAGGAGGAAGGACATAAGATGCATTTGAAAATGTGCGCAAACAGAAGCTTACAACAGTCTGTTATCCCAAATTAAAAACCTAATAATTTCACCAAAAGCATGGAAACTGAAATGTCACAAATCTGCATTTCAATAAAAAGTCATTTTTGTTTTTAAAGAAGTTTAAGGGAAATTTACCTCCACTGCTCCACTGCCAATGGGCTCTTTGTGCAATCAAAACTTGTGATTAGAAACTGTTAGACCCCGACTCCATGCGGTGCCCAGTGACTAGGGAGACAACTAACTAATTGCCCATGGATCCTGTTACTTATTAGCCAGAGCAAGCAGGGAGCAAACACTAGCACACATTGCTCACAACAGCTTTATTCAAAATGGAGACAGCTTCAAACAAAGATTGCTCACAGACACACAGCCCATGAACCAGGGGACCTGCAACGAACAATAGTTCTTTCTCCATTTATACACCTTGGTTTATGCTCATTAACATTTATTCCACCCTCGCTTCTATGCTCCGCCCATCTCTTCTCCTATCTTAAGCTCCGCCTCTGTTTACTGTTTGTTTCATTAACATGGAATTGCCTATGCATTTAATTCATTTACATGTCGTTTTGCTATGAGCGCATGTCTAAGGCCATGAACTTACTTCTTCGGTCAATGGGTGGATTTTGACTAAAACCTGGAAGCCTCCAGAGAGGCTTCTTCACCAATCACCATTCAACTTTTTGCATATGTTCATCTTGGATTCTGTTACTAATTACATGTTGTTTTTTCACATTCCAATCTGTTTTTCTGTCCCATGTTGTACCACCTTCCACATTCCTAAAGCTTCACCTCATTCACAGCACAGAATCACACAGACTCACCTGCTACCTTTTCTCAGAAAATGGTTGACACAGTCAAGATGGTTACTTAGCATAAGCAAATGGCTGCTTAGATATCATTCTGTCTTGTGATCAGCAGCTTTTGCTAACCACAGGTTAAAGCCTTCATTCAGTTGCAAATCCAGTGCTCCCCAAGTTCCAAATATTGTTAACAGAAACCTTTTCACATTGCAAGGTAGTTCTTTATATATGTTTGCTATACAACAACGTGTATTTATATCCACAGTCCACCCACAGTGCACTGAAGTCTATTTACACTAGCATTGAATTTGGTCCTTTTGTGTAAAAGCTCTAACATCTCCCCCCCCCCCCCACTTTACTTCTGCTGGTGTTCACAGTAGTCACTACTGTAGCTGAGTGCCTAGGATTGGTGGCTTGCATTGAATATTATTTTCTTCCCAAAGCATCCCATGGATAAAGGCCTCCACTGTCCAACCCCATAAACCCACAGAGACCGATGTGCACACATGCCCTGCTACATGCCCTCTTTTCAGCAGCTGCTCCTGTCTAATTAAAAGGATGATTTATTCACCCTTCAGTAATGACATTTAAGATGGCTCTGAGTTTGTAGAAATTGTTGTCATAACCTATTCCCATCATCATTCCCTCCATTATTAAATCTTTCCTGAGCCCTAACTCAGCATATCTTTATTAGCTGAAAACATTTAGACATCAGAGCCAGAGGAAAAGTAAGACCCATGACACACACGTTACTTTGTTGCATAAACCACTCATACAGAACCCTGGTGGCTGTAGATAGAAAAGCCATCCCTAACCTACTGCTGGACTGCTCCTTCCAGCAGGGCTTCCTCAGCCTTTTCATAGAGTGGACATCATATTGGCAGAAAGACTGTCTCATATACATCTCTTTTCCCTGTCGTGATCGCATGGGCTATTCTCTCCCATTTGCAATAACAGCATCCTGAGGCCACTTCACCAATCAATCACAGGTTAAAATAATATAACAATCGTACCTCAGGTGTTTTTAGCATCTTTTAAGGCAAATTAGAACCAAATTAGGAGTTTATGATGGGCCACAAGTCAGCAGTATGCTTATCTTGCCATATATGTATATAGAGAGAGAGAAAAAGAGAGAGGGGGAGGGAGTACGATCCTTATATATATAAGAATGCAGAAGGATGTAAAAATAAAAATTGTCATTAAGAGAGTGTCATTCACCAAAAAAGTTCCCAATGCACTCTGTAGCAGGGCCCCCAATCCCTGCTACTTTAGAGGTAGGGAACTAGCACCCAAGGGTTTACAGTTAAGCAGGCAGGTGAGCAAATGCCAGTTGCAGCACAGCATGCAGCCAAAGGAATCCACATGCAGTTAAAGGACAGCAGGGAAGAGAGCAGTGGCTGCAGCCCAGGGGCTAAGCCACAACACTTGGGAGCAGGTTGAGTATGGGGTCATGTGATATGAAGGTATGGGGCCCAGCCTACTAAAAACCTGGCTCCTGAGCCAGAGGGCTCAGGTTGGCCCTGACTCTCACTGTTGACAGAACTCCTGCTAGCCCAGATGTAACAGAGGGGAACCTGACCAACCAGGTACCTGAAGAGCTACAAAGACCCAGCAGCCAAAGGTAGGAGGTAGCTGGGACCCAGGAGGCATGTATACATGTGTGCTTTAATGCGCATTATTCTATTTTAATGTGCATTAAAACATCACTAAAAAAACCTGTGCTATTTAGTTAATGCACATTAAAATAGACTAATGTGCGTTAAGCATCACTTAAAAACTGTGTTCTTCTTTCGTTAATGTGCGTTAGATCAGGCTAATGTGCATTTTCTTAGTACCTCATGATGGAGGGCATTTTTACACATGTTCGGGGAGGGGGGAGGGGCACTTTAATTAGAGCAGTTCCAAGAGCCACTCTAATTAAAACACACCAAGCATCTCATGTATCAGTATCCCTGCACTTCAAAATGGTAGCAGGGTGCTCTATCTAAAGCTCGTTAAATGATGTGGAGGCTGGCTGGAGCAGAGGTTGGCTGGAGTGTTATAATTACCACAGTCCAGCAGACTTGATTTCCAGCAAACTCAATTAATGGAGTCTGCTCTGACGCACTGTAATTACAGTACATTGGAGCAGCCTCCTGGCTCATGTATAGGCACCCAGAGGTACTAGATGTAATGCACATTAACTAAAGTGCATTAATGCATGTGTAAATACACCCAGGGAGACCCAGAAGGGGTTTACCAGCAGCTGGCAGACAACTGAAGGACCAGGTGTGACTGATAAGGATGGTAGATGCCACAGGTCAGGTTCCAAGAAAGCATCCTGCAGCAGGAAAGGCTAAGACCCAAATAGAGCCCTTCCAAGGTCTGAAATCTAGAAGGCTGTGTGCAGACCTAAAGCCAAACTATTGAGAGACTGTGAGCAGCCTTGCCTGGGCCAGGGACTCCAGGGGAGTTGGGAGAGATTGTGAGCAGCCTTGCCTGGGTCAGGGGTGCCAGGGACCTAGAACAATGTGAGACAGGGCCAGAGACACAGAGAAAGAGATAGAGCCTGGGACCTAGAGAATGAAGCAAAGATCAGGACTGAGGCCAAGAGATAGGCCTGAATAAGTGGACCAGGGCTGGAAGCGTGTTGCCAGAATAAAGTGGGGAATAAAGCTGAGAGGGCTGACGCCTTTACAGGAAGACCAAACTGTGGACAAAGTAGCATCTTCAAGGCATGGATGTGGTTATAGGGGAGGATAGAGACAACAGATTTAGCCCTGAAGGCGATTGGGGCCAGTGGGGTTGGAGCTCTAAGGCCATGAGACTGTGGGGGGTGGGGTCAGAGCTTCAAGGCCATGAGACTACAGGTAACAAGAACCTGAATCAGGTGGATCCACGTGAACCCAAGAAAAGAACCAAGTATAGTGAGAGATTGCAAGCACCCAGAGCTCCCTAGCCTCTGAGGCAGAGGCAGGCAGTTATTTCAGGCAGAGGGCCCCTTACTGAGTTTTAGCAAGCTGTTAAGGGTTGCATGGGTAGCCCTGCCCCTTGACAGGTGCTCCACCTCCTGGTCACCATCTTGGGACCTGAAGTCCCACCCCCTAGCCCCTGACCTTTGCCACCAGAAGTCCCTCCCCTTGCCCCCAGAAGTACTCCTTTCAGCAAGGAGTTTTGTCATCTTGGAACCAGAAAAATGCCAAATTATATTCTAAAAAGTGAACATCTAAAACATTCATTAATTTGATTTCAAAAAAATATTTTGACCTGGTTTACATGTATTTGTATAGTGTATATAGAGGTGTTTGTACAATAGTTTAAAATGAAGTCTTACACTTGTATATTGCGGGGGGGTGGGCAGAGCCAACCCTAGTGGGGTGCAGGGCCACCTTAACACTGTGCAGGCCCATGGTGGGGGGGTCTCCATGCTTCTTCTGCAGCACAGGGCTGGGCCACCAGCTCCAGGCAGGCTCTATGGGAGTGGCCGCGGCCTCTCAGCCGGGCTCTGCAGGGCCCCCCCAAAGTGCAGGGCCTTGGGTGGGTGCCTCAATTCACCGTACCCTAGGGACAGCTCTGGGGGTGGATATAGGTTTGTGGGGGGCTGTGGGTGTGTGGGTTTGTAGGGTGAGGGAGCATGTGGGTATGTGTGCGGATATGTGGAGTGTGGGTGGGTATGGGGTTTGTGCGGGGTTGTGTGGGGGAAGGGTGGCTGAGGAGTGTGATGGGGTGTGGGTGTGGAGGTCTGCATGTATGGCAGTGCAAGGGGAGGTGTAGGTGCATGTGTATGGTGGAGTGTGTGGCAGAAAGCCACATTTGCTTCTCCCCCAAAAACTCTGTTCTGTGACAATTTGATAAGGACGGGCCCAGCAGAGAGACATCCTTACCCTATCTCTTTGGGTAACCTGAGCTGGATACATTCCTGAGGGAGTGGGGAAACCTGCTCCCTCTGCCTACGTGACAAAAGCCTGGTGCCTAGGGTGTGGTCCCTCTGGTCACCTGAGTGGGGGGAGGGAAAAGCCCCTGCTCATCTGCCCAGGTAACCAGTGATGCTTTTTAAATTGGTTGGCTAGTTGCCAACACTGCTGGCTTCTATTGGACTGGGCTGCAGAGGTCAGAAAGGCTATATATGGGCCTGTTCAAAGGAGAAGGAGGAGAGAAGCCATTTTACCAGCATGGCCCAAACACCAGGACACAGGGAGAAAGTCTGATCCAACCAAAACGCTCTTTCTCTGGAAATCTCCGAGCGAGATCTCTACCATCTTCTGGATGATACTTCTAAGTGTTTCTAGAGGGCTAGTCAGCTCACAGTGATGCATTTGCATATCAAACGGCTACTTCAGCCAGACTGTTTTGCTCAATGGTAATCCCTTGATACCTCTTACCCTACCCTCCCTACCTCTTACCCTATTCTAACTCTACCCGTTGTAACCAATAAAGTTCTCCTTTGTGACTGGTGTAGGAGACTTATTGAGGGGTGGGTTTAATTATGCCTAGAAGGCCCCTTAGGTCTGTGGACTAAGGGAGACTATCCTTTTTGGCCCCTTACTTGAGGAGGTGCCCCAAGTGCTTGTATTGGGTTGAGTACCCATAGGACTATTAGGTCTGTGTTTCCCCGAGGACACAGAACCTAGAAGGTACCCTCTCAGGGTGGTGGCAGCACGTTAACCCCAGAATCTGTGGTGGGGCTCGAAAGGGGGTCTGCCAGGGCTTAGGCACCCCTGGGGAGTCACGTGGAGTCTGGAAGGTGGATGGGTGTAGTGAGGTGGGAAGGTCAATGCAGGAACTCCCCATACTGGCGCACCACACAGTGTGTATGTGGGACTCACCCTATGAATGCACACACTCTGCCCCTGCCTGCACACACACATACATGTGCGCACACACACACACACACACACACACACACACACACACTGGCCCTCCCTGCACACACACACTCTCCCTCTCTCTCTCTGCCCCTGACTGTATGTGTGTGCACCCCCCACCATCCAGCCATGCAGCTGGGAGCCACATTGTGCTGGAACAAGGGTGAGGGCAGGAAGCAGGGAAATGGCTGGGGTGGGCAGGGCTGGGCTCTTGTCTCCTGCTGCCAGCCCCCCCTGGGTCCTATTGCCCGCGGCTCCTGTCATTTTTGACAGGCAGCCAGGAGCAGATAAATATTTTCTAAATTTTTTAGGGGTCCCTGGGGCTGGATAGAATGGCCTAGTGGGCCAAATCCAGACTACAGGCCATATTTTGCCTGCCCCTGCTCAGCCTCTCATTTCTAACATCAGCGCATAGCAGGCGAGGCAGCAGGTTGAGACACAAGGCTGGAGTTAGAGCAGGGCAGGACTAAAGTAGCCACTGGTTGTGTCACAGCTGCCCCCATGGCACATCCTGATACACACTTAGGGTCTTGTTATAAGATAATTTTGAGCAGGTCCTGGAACCCTTAACCCCTGGATTGTCTGCACATTAACACCTTAAAGTGGTTTTAAGCACTCATTATGTGGCTTAGTTACATAATTCCAGGGCAGGATTAGTGATCCTCACTACCCAGTTCCCGTTCCATTAAGGTGTGGCTACTTCCCACATATGCCAAAGTTGAAGTCCTTCAGTATCCCAGGATTTCTCTCACCCTTGCTCACAGAGCAAGTATAGAAACCTGACCTGACTCACCAGCCTTCTGGTGGCAACTCACAGCTCTTAGTCCTACCCCTGCTCACCAGGCCTCTAGTGGCAAGTCAGAGCTGTGCAGGGGGAGACAGCCAGGAAGCATTGTGTTTGCGATGACAACAAGGTCAATGCATTAACATGCCCTAGCTCAGCGATGGCCAACCTGTGGTACACGTGCCACAAGTGACGTGGGCAGCTTCTGTGTGTGGCACACAGTGGGTTGGGAAGGAGCGGGCCACACAGTGGCAGATAGGGCAGGACACAGAGCAGCAAACTGGGCAGAAAGTAAAGAGAAGAGTGGCAGATCACACAGCGGAAGGAGATTGGAGTGGCCCTTGGGACGGGTGCAGGTCTAATTTGTGGCACACCTGCCAAAGAGGTTGTTCCCCATTGCCTTGGAACAAGTGACAGGAGTGTAGAATGCTCCAGCAGATGAGGTACTGTGGTAAGGCAAGCTTGATAACTTGGTAGACAGTGAGTAAAGACACTCTGCATCCCCCCAGTACAGTGCCTATTGATAGAGCTGGATTTTTTTCTGCAAGATAACTCCAGGGCAAGCATTTTTCTACTACCTCCCTCTGGCCAGCAGCAGCTTTGTATCAATAGCAAAATTGAGGAAGTGCTGAAGGAACTGTTGAAACAGGACTTGTCCATCCAGATTCAATGAGGGTTAGATATAGCAAATGGTTTTGGATTCAAGGTGTTCTACAAGTACAGAATCTGTTTCAGGTCTTGGCTTCAGATTTAAATCTACAAAGGCTAAGGACAAGAACCTGTTTTACTTTACATGCCTTAATGACATTTACCCAGCCAAATACATAACAATTTTGCACTTACCCACTTTTTTAATTCTATTTCAACCTCTGGAGAAATAGAATCACCTTTGATAGCTGGCATGTACCTACACGGCGGCCTCTCCCATCATTTTGCCCTATGGTGTAGGTGTTTCTCCCACTCATCCAGCAAGTGGGAGATCTGGGTTTAATGCCTTGGTCTTTCAGAGGGGATGGTAATCTTTAGGGCTGTGTGAAATTTCGCCTCCCATTTTGTTTCAATGCTGTTTTGACCCATTTCGACCTTGAAACAGCAAAGTCGAAACAAAACAGGCAATCTCAAAACAGCGTTAAAACAAAACAGGGCAGGTTGAAACATTTTGAAAAATTCAAAAGGCTTTGAGTTTCAACCGTGAAGCTGGGACTTGGCTTCAATGCCTTGCCTGCAGGAAAAGAGAAAGTAAAGTGAGGAGAGGGAGGGGGAACAGGGGGGAAGGTGGCAGGTGAAGGAGTGCTCTTATTATTGACTGTGACTGTCACCTTTCTTTGAGGTCCCTTCCAACCCTAGTGCTTTAGGGGAGGGATAAAAAACTGCATAAAAGCCAGCATTTCTTGAACTGCCCTGCTTTCTGCCTTGGATGACTTACTGAGCGTTGTGTTCTAGCAGCTCAGATGGTGAGCTGCTAGAACACAAAGCTCAGTAGGTCCGATGAGACCACCATGGTTAGCAGCACTGTTTTTCTAAAGGATTACCTGCTTGCTACCCTAGCAAGAGAGATTTCAGAATACCTTTTTCTTCTAGGCACTTTTATTTTATTATTATATTCATTGATTTACTCTTTTGAATATTATATTTATATTGGATAGGATTACTATAGAATTTAATTAATATAGGAAGGGAAATAAATTTCTATTTTATTTCTACACATTTAAAGCTTTGCAGCATACCACACATCATACATTATAGAATTTATATAGGAAGAAAGATATATTTATATTTGTTTTTATACATTCATTCTTTGGACCACACCTATGCTAATGAATTTATATAGAGAGAAAGATATATTTCTATCAATTTCATAAATTTCTTCACTTCAGCACACCTACATTTTTGAATTTGTATACGGAGCTAGATATCTTTCTAGTTGTTTGTATACATTCTTCACTGCGGCACACCTACATTTTTTAATTTATATAGGAACGCAAATACATTTATATATTTGTAGAAAAGGAAGACATGAAACACACCGTGAAGCATGGTGGAAAGGCAGGTGGCCACACTGGCCAGCCTTCAGGGAGGGGGCAGAAGAGGGGGTAGAGTGAGAGCTGTAAGTTCCCTCCCCACCAAACTGAGACAAAGCCTCTTTCCTCCAGCTAAAAGGGATGAGGCTGCTACAAGCAGCAAGGAGAGGGGAGCAGTGCCACTGCCACTGCCTGTGCCGGAGACTGCATCCCCTCCACGCACAGCAGCCATAACCCACCCCCCACCTCCACCACAATGACAACCACAACCAGCAGCACCAGCACAGCAGCCTACTCCACTCCTATTTCACTTCCCATGCTGAGCCTTCCAGTGCCAGAAGAAGAGCTGGCTCTGGCTCTGGATCTCAGTGCCCTAGCAAGTGAAACTATGGGGAAGGAGGGGGAATCAGCTGAGTTTGTGCTTGATACCTCTCAAGTTTCCCATCCAGCCAGGTCTCCTTTCCCAGAAGGCACTTGCTAGTGCCCTGGCCACTCCCAAAAGTGGGGGTAGGGTCAGATCACACGGTTTGTAGTGCCAATACAGCAAATCAGGATTTTTTCAGATAAATGGGTATTTTGTTGGAAAATGCTGATTCAGGGAAACCGAAACTGGTCACAGAAACATGCTAGTTTCACTGATTCTTGGTTCCAGGATGAAATTTTTTGCCAAAGAGGAGAAGAAAGATGACCTCTGGTAGCCTGGTAGGACAGACATCTGCTTAGAAGTGGGAGGCAAAATTTGCTGAGCTTTTGTGAGTTTTTTCTTTTCTTCTAGGACCTGGAAATATACCTATGCTATG
Source organism: Alligator sinensis (assembly GCF_000455745.1). Classification (NCBI taxonomy): domain Eukaryota; kingdom Metazoa; phylum Chordata; order Crocodylia; family Alligatoridae; genus Alligator; species Alligator sinensis. The sequence goes on along the minus strand of NW_005842025.1, from coordinate 1,152,251 downwards.
TGTGATGGGCTGGCTTCACGTTGTGACCATGTCACCCTCTGGTGGATGTGGCTAGTAAGGAGAAAAACTACTCTTTGGGTGTGTCTACACAAGACACGTTATTGCGCATTAGTCTAAATTAATGCATATTACAGGTGCACATCTACATATGCACACCCTTAACGAGCATTAAATTAGCCAATTGTATCTATATGTGATACCTGCAAATGCAGGTATCAGTTTTAGTCGCAATTAGTTAATGCACAGTGAAGCACGTGCAGACGTCACCTGGCAGTAACTTTAGTGCTGGGTCTGCCCTGCCACTAGGAGGCCAGCCTGAGCCAAACCCCAGGGCTCCTGGCTGGAAGCTTCTTCTGCCTCAGGGCTGAGCTACTCTCTGGCAGCCCCTAGCTGCAGGCTATATAAGTCTGTGGCCATTTTGTGCCCTGGGGCACACACACCAGAATCCTGGCCAAGACTGTTGATCTGTGCAGGAGCACACCAGGCCTTGCGTGCTGCCCTGGACAGGACACGGGCTGTCTCTGCCTGGCCCGTCCCCCTCCAGAGCTTCTTGGCCACAGGTGAGTGTTGCAAGGGGTGTATCTTGCTGTATTTCTGAGATCCCCCCAGGGCTGCTGCCTGGCTGTCTCTGGCAGCAAGGCCAGAACCTGCTCCCTGCTGCTGCTTAGCTCCAGCAGTGTCTCCTGTGCTTGCAGGTCCTGTGGTGAAGTGCCTCTGCTGCATGGCTCCCAGTCCATGGCCCTGCCCCTGCACTGGGCACTACTGGCAGCTGTCCAGGGCTGGCCACACAGGGACAACTGTGCAGGGGCCCAGAAAGCTGGTGCAGGACAAGAATGTTGTCATCCTCCTCCTCGTCAAGCCCTGGCCCATCCTGTATGCACACACCTGTGCCAGCCACCAGGGCCCTCAACTGGACTCAGCAGGGTGCCAGCCACCAGGTCCCTCACCTGGACTCAGCAGGAAGTGCGTGACCTCATGGCAGTCTGGGGCCATGCTCGAATGTCCACATTTATGAGGCCCTGTTGGGCGGGGCGTAGGAGCGAGGGCACTCTTGGTTGGCATGGCAGTGCCACATAAAGGTTAAGACATTGCAGGCACAGTGGACAACTGTGACCAACTTCAATCATCAGTCATGCCCAAAAATCCATGGCCTGTATGCAGGAGCTAACCCACATTTTGACATCCCGGGAACCAGGCTGCAGCCCTGTGACTTCCCCCCAGCCACTGGAGGAGGGGACCTTGGGCCTTCAGTGCCCCACCCCACCCCACCCCACCCTTCTCCCTGGTTCCTGCACCCACTGGCAGCTTGGGGAGCTCTGCCCAGCACCTGCCTTGTCCTTGGCAAAGCCCCAGACCCTAGCATGAGAAAGCCAGCCATGCCACCAATGGCTGCCAGCATCACCAGATTCTCCCTGTGGGGGGCCCTGGTCAGGTGCCAGCCCACTACACACCACAGGCCATGGACACTGGGCACAGCCAGTCACCCTCACCAATGGGGAGGCCCACACTGAGCCACCAGCCTTGCCAGCCCCAGACATGTTGTAAGGTCTGCACTGGGGCAGGGCCCTCCCAGTCCTCTCTCCTGCCCCTGCCCCTGCCCCTGCCCCTGCTGCTTCTCCCTGCCCAGGCCACCCACACTCCCTGGCCCTGGGTCCCCCATCCCCACCCACACACAGAGCACACACAGAGGTGGGACACAGTTCAAAACTTTATTGATCAGCCCATGTCCCTGCAGCTGGGCCAGCACTGGCCTCTCACACACCAAGGAAGGTGTTGAGGCTGGCAGCAATGTCCTTTTTGGCAGCAGGGGGTAGGAACATGCAGCACTGACACAGGTAGCCCTCAGGTGGTGGCGGAGGTTGCAGGGCAGTCCAGGCTTGTCCCCTGCACCATCATAGCTCAGTGTCCTAAATCAGGAGTGCAGGTGTGCTTGGGACACCAAGAGGATCATCATCAGCAGGTCATAGTGACTCAGGCATCCCTCCACCTGCACAAACAGCTCATCGCATACTGCCTGGGGCACAAGCAGCAGGGGCACACTCGGGGCACAGTTCTGGTACAGGGGGCAGGGGGAACGGCCCTGGGATGCCTCCCCAGAGAAGTTCCTTGTGGGGAGGGTGGGGCATGGCCAACCCCTCACCCCAGTGGTCAGGGAGCCCTGCACATCCTGAGCCCAGGCACCGTTGTCTGGGCACCACCATGGCAAAGCAGCAGGGTCTGGCCTATCCCAACCTGGGGAAGAGGGCAGGGAAGGCAGGTTGCTTGTGGCCAGGACCCAGCAGGCCATCGGCCCCAGGGGAGCAAGTGGGGATGAGGGGCATGTGCAGAAGCCGCCTGGGCCTCCCCAACCAGCTTACCAGGGTCTGTGGGCACCCATGCACGGCTGACCCCAAACCTGAGGCCAGGCAGCACATGGCCCATGGTGCAGAACATCTTATTTCTGAAATCATAGAATCATAAAACCAGAAGCAGGGGTAACTGGTGCCTCCTGAGTCTGGGGGGCACAATTTGTGGGGAGGCCCAGGAGCAGGCCAAAAGCACCATATCCACTCCTATACTTCTATGCTGCAGCTTAGTGTTCTTCCGCCCCGCCCCCCCCCCACACACTGCTAGCCCATGCGGCAAAAAAAATCCCCCACCCTGAGCAGTGCCAAGTCAGGAGCCAATCTCAGGGAGGGCACATGCCCCCTGATGTCCTCCCTACCAGTCACCTGTGACCAGAAGGGACCTGTACAATCATCAAGCCTGGTCCCCTGCCATGGGCAGTAAGTATTAGGCTCAGATGAGCTTGGCAAGGTGCCTTTCCAGTCTCGTCTTGAACACCTCCAAAGAGGATGACTACACCACCTCTGCTGGGAGTGTGTTCCAGATTCTGGTGACCCTTACAGGGAAGAAGTTTTTCCTTATACTCAACCTGAATTTACCCTCTATTAGTTTATGCTCATTGGTCCTTGTCCTCCCTTGAGGTGCCCTCCTGAATAGTTGGCCTCCTGAAAATGTTGCAAGCTCTCACAAAAGGCTTGTCTCTTGCCTCTGCAGGGCCAGCATCTAAACATGGAGGAGAGACCACCAGCCCC
>NW_005842025.1:1139599-1149139 GCF_000455745.1 Alligator sinensis | reverse complement strand
GCCATCCAGTTGTGCCAGCTGTGCCTATGGCACACCGGGGACTGGACCCTCCTGCTCCAGTGGTTGGTGGTGGCGGCAGAGGAGCAGGAGATGTGGAAGCAGGTGCAGGATGTGTGGAAACAGGTGCGGGAGGTGCGGAAGCTGCTGCGGGAGGTGAGGGGGCTGGCCTGATGGACAGATGATGTTGCCTGGGTAGAGGCACGGGACTGGGAGTAGCAGGACCACTGGGCCTGCATGGAGGCCCTGGAGCAGAAGCACCTGGAACAGCTTTGTCAGCAGGGGGAACCTGACCGCCAGGCCATGGACACCCTCCTGGCCCTGGTGGACATGTACATGTACACTGCCTGGCCCGTGACCATGGCCCCACAGACCCCTGATTCCCATCCATCAGCCTGCAGCAGGCCACTACTTGGCCATGGGAAGAGGGCTTTTGACACCTCTGACCCACTACACCCCTGGCCTGGCCCGGCCCCCACCCTGGACCTGCCACCACTCTCCTGGGCCCAGACCTGCCACTCTCCCTTGCACTATGCAGCCAAAGACCCAGCAGTGCATAAGGCTGCCACCCACTGGGGTCACTGTGGCCCCTGGACCCATGGGGGATCATCCAGGGGTTGGGGTGTTGGGCACCTACCCCGGAGCTCTGCCCCCTAAACCCCCTCCCAAGGTCCCTCACTCTGGGGTTGAAGACCCAATTTATTGTAAATAGTTTCCCACTTGTATATAGTTTCCCACTTGTAAGCGGGTATTTTATTATTGGTGGGTGGGGAGGGTGGTGGAGGGGCACTGTTGGTTGAGAGGGGAGGGGGTTCTGTTTGTTGAGGGGGAAAGGTAGAGGAATGGGGGTGGGTTTTGTGAGGGTAATAAAGTTTTTTGTTTCACCTATGTGCATGTCCTGAGAGTGGTGCTGGGGATAGGCAGGGGGTAGAGGGCGTGTGGATGGCGGGGAAGGCGGACTGGAGTGGGGAGCGAAGGAGGAGGGGGTTCAGCCAGGGCATCCTGCAGCCAGTGCCCTCTCCTGAGGCATGGGTGGGGGGGTGCCTGCTGGAACCAGCTGGGCCAGCACCCATGGCCAGCAGGAGCGAGGGGCACTGATTGACACTGGCAGGGGTGGGGGCAGTGGCTGGAGCAGCCATGGCATAGGGAGGCAGGATGGGCAAGGAAGGAGCTGCTGCAGGCTGCTCCTGTGCTGGGCATGTGGCCCCTGGCAGGGAAGGGGCTTGCCAGGAATCAGAGTTTCCAAGATGGCTGTCAAGTGCTGGCAGCCATGTGACTGGAGGCTGGAGCTTCCCCTGGTGACCACAGGGGCATATGGTAGTACTGCAGGAACTTGGGACTAACTTTAGTCTTATGTCCCTGAACGTGTAGACACCTGCAAAAAATGCTTAATGTGCATTAGCTTAATACGCATTGAATTTGTTGCACTTATTTGCATGTGTAGACGTGTCCTTTGTTAACAACAAATAGGGATTACTCCCTTAGGTCATGCGGCAGGACCATGTCCTATACATGCTGAGTGTTCTGAGCTGTATCCCCACTGCTGCCCAGTACCTCTCTTCTGCTGGTATGAAGTGTAGTAGCACAGCTTCTCTGAGCTTTGGCTGCTGTCAAAAACATTCTGTGTGCAATGCTTTTGAAAAGCTCCTCTTAGAAGCAGCCGTGTCAATGTTCTGAGTAAGTACATTTGCTTTCAGACACTCCTTTCAATGCTAATTTTCATTCCAAGCATGAGTTTGTTTTGGCATTTCCTCTGCCTTTCACTCATATCTAGACTCATTGCAGCCTTCCAAACTTCGCCTTTTGGCACATATTAGACTCATTTCTTTGTGGGGTTCTTGGCATAGAGAAGAGCTGTACTGAATCCCACTGGTCTATTTATAAAGGTGTGGTTAGATGTTTTGTTAGTTGCGTTAATTAAATTAATCACTACTGACATGAAATAAAAGACCTTAAGAGCTCTTGTTCAGAGAGTGGAATGATGTTCCCTACCTGCAGGGATTCAGATAACAAAACACTAAGCTTTATTCAGTGCTTTGTATGTTTGGAGAGTAATTAATCCTTAGCACACAGGTGAGTGTTATTAAGCAGTGGCATTTTAATGCCCTCCTCAAACCAAAAGCACAGGAATTAGTAATGAGCAGATAATAAAAAGGGAATGTGTTGTTACTGGAAACATAGGGGCCCAGTGGGTGAAGTGATCAGTATGAGGAAGATGCAGAGATGGATTTGGTGCTGGGGTGGGACCTGGGTTTAGCAGACAAGGGATTTGCTGCTAAACACTGAACAGTGCTCCACAGTTTCAGCTTGGTTTTAAACATGGAGATGGCACCTTCTGAGTAATGAAAATCCAGGGAAATAAGGCTGCCCTTCCACTTCCCCTACATTAACCAGTCATGTCTCCGTTGTTACAATTTGTATGGCCAGCACCAATTTCCCTTCTCAAACTGTTCCGTCAGGCCTATATCCCAACTGCAGGTTGTTCCAAGCTATTACAGTGATCCTAAGGGCCTGTTTGTCCTTCTGTTTAAGTAAATGGTAACATTCCTGTTTATTTCAATAGTGCATACTCGAGCAATATACAAATGCTGAAACTGATGAATAGGAAAATGGATAGAGAGATACAGATATGCAATGAAAAGCCAACTGATTGATTCATCCATCGTTATGTAAAACATTAGATTAAGAGATCCTATCTGATCTTAAAATCAATTAAATCAATGAAATGGTTAGCTTGACAGAACTCTGTGACCCAGGACAGATATAACATGTGAAATCTTTCTAGTGCCTTTGTTTGGCTGTCCTCAGCAATCTCTGAGAGACAATAGTTATGTCGTAAAGAATCTTCTCTCCTTCCCGGGGGCTGGAGAGAAGGATTCCTTGCATGGTTCCTGACCTCTAGACCCAGGAGACCAGAGGCTAAGCAGACAGAAAAGTGCTTACTGGCTGTCTGGTCTGCTTTCCACACCCCACCCTGTAGAAGCAAGGGGGCTGGGGAGAGTGGAAGTGCAGGACCAACCAACTGCTTACTTTGTGGCTGGTGTCATAGCAACTTCAAAGTGTTCTGGTTGTAGGACATGACAGGGATTTATGCATCTGTCTATGGCTTGAAATGCTCCAAATCTAAAGCACATACATTGGAGCAGAATTTGTAGTAGTTCAAATGTAGGTCTGTCCATGCTCTCTTCTTCCCTCTGGAGATAATATGTCCTTTCCTCTTTCCAAGACTAGTTTCTTTTTTTCTGGATTCTGTGGGTCTGTGATACCATGTGTTCGTGCCATTAAAATTATTTCAATAGCACACACTCAGTCTTAAGATGTCAGTACAGGGCATTTCATCAAGGAAGAGAATTTGCAATTTGCAGTTCTGAGAAGCAAAACCTGTGAGTGCAGATAGCCTTGGAAATGCCAAAACAAAGTGGTATAACATTTCTTTGATGACTTTCATTATTCATTTTCTGTTTGTGAGTCACCCACTATAAGATCATGAAAGTTTAAGAATAATTCACTTTTCAAATGTACCTGCTTGTTGCCTTGTGGAAGGCTTTTGGCTTGCACATCATTCAAGTATCATATATTAAAAACAGATATACAATTCATACCATAACCTCTATAATGTATAACTTATTACCTGATGAAAAAACTTTTGGTATCAATAGAATGAGTCCAACTGATTTCATCAGGCCATGAGGTAAATTAGTTGACTTCAATGATTTCTAAAAGTCATTGCAAGAAATGCAAATAATGAAACCTGTGGTCATGCTTGCAGTTTTTATTGTGCCAATTAGTTACATAGGTTATCTGATCTGGGAACGGAAGCAATAAAATATGCATTCTTTAATAGGCAAACCACAAATTTTACAAGCAGTTATACAATTTTGGAATTAGCTTATTGCAAATATGTCAGCCCTGCCACTTAGATGTGAGCTAGTAAAGTGCAAGCAAGCTCTTGTGCATGGAAAGCAAAATGCTGTAGAAATGCACCTATAAGTGTCACAAGCACATGTGAATCAAAGTGTGCTTTTTCATTTGCATGATTGGGGGGGGGAATGGGGTGCGTATTGTTTTGTAACTAAACAAGCGAAGAAAAATTCTGAAATCATGTTCACTTGGTTTTGTTTTAGGCAGATATTTTCAAGGCTCTCCACTCTTGATTGAATTTTCTCTGTGCCTCTACCAAAGAGAGGACTCCTTTAGTCATTGCAAAATGATGTCAAGAGTAGCACTAAAGGATATGGCTCTTTGGAGTCAGATGCTTCCCAAGAAAAGCTGTTCTATACATGTTAATGAGGAGTACACTCCTGCAGTGGCTGCTGCTGTGAAAGTTGTCATCAATGAGATTTATTTTAATGCCTATTTTCTCCTGCGTGCTACTTCCCTCCCAATCTTATGGGTAGGGGGAAGTAGTTGCAGCTCTCAGGTCCCTTCCTACCCTGTTGAACTGTACATAATTTAATCAGGAAGGAGCCTTTGCTCCTCCAGACCTCAAGCTGACAGGGGCAGCCCTCATCTTATTGCTGCAGGGACAGATTCAGACGCGGTGCAGTGGCTTGGTCTCAGTCCATCTTTCAGACCACCCTATGGGAGCAGCAGCTGGGGACTTTAAGCCCCCGAGTCAGGTAAGGAAGAATCCCTGCCCCTGCTCACAGCATCCCCCACTTCCCCTTCATGGTCAGCAGCACATCCTCTTTCCGCCCTACCCTACCCTACCTGCTGCTGCCTCTGGCTGACTCAAAGGCAGGATGCCTCCAGAGCCACTCCTGCTCTGCTCCAGACAGACTGTGCAGGAAGCAAGGCTCAGCTGAGGACACTGGTAGTAGTGGACAGGTTTTCCCTCCTTGCCAGTCTCCCTGGATGTTTCCCATCAGCCCAGGGGCAAGCTCAGGGCTGGGGAACCTGCCGACTGCTGCTACTGTCCTCAACTGAGTGCAGTTCCCCACACACCTGCTCCCTGCAGTCCTGGTTGAAATGGGGCAAGAGCAGCTAGGACAGCAGCATTGGCTGACAGATCTCCCTGACATAAATAGACAGGGTGAGAAGGAGGTGGGGCGGGGGACGGGGACAGGGGAGGTGCTTTAGAGCATAGTTTCTCAACCTGTGGTACCCTAGGGGTACGTGAGACGCAGGCAGGGGGTACATGGGCATGGAAAACCCCTGCAGCAAGGGGGTGCTGCTACTCCCCCTGCCGCTGCCAGGTTCACGTCCAGCTGCTTGCCCTCACCCCCAAGCCAGCCAAAGGCTGCTGCAGGAGGGGGAGGACAGGCACACAGATAGCCACGTGCTCCCCCGCCAACAGGCAGGTAAGTTTTCTTTTTTATCCTGTCTGGGCTTTGCAGGGGTGGGGGGCAGACCGAGACCCCCCAGAGTGCAGGAGGGAGAGGGTGCTGCCTCATGTACACAAAGGACAAGCTACACTTTCTACATAAAATGGCTTAAGTTAGCTTAGCGATTCTCAACCAGGGTGTTTTGAGATCCTTTCAAGGGTGATGCAGGGTGCCATGCAATGTTAGCATTGTTAGGTTTGCAAACATGAATCACAAGATCAACCCAGAGACTTCAAATACAAATCCTTACTTGTGGTCTTTCTGAGTTCTTTGCCATACAAAAACTGCTCTATTTTTTTTCCGCATTAAAAAAGTGTGAAAATGAAAATTTGACATTATCTGACGGGTATCATGAGTCTATCCAGGGGTGCTACTAGTCTATCTAAGGGTACCTCAAGTCTAAAAAGGTTGAGAACTACTGTGTTAGCTTAAGAAAAGCACCTTTTACAAAACAAAAAAACAAAGTTTCCTGGAGAGAGCATGGTGTGTGCATTTCTTCTGTAACAGACTGCAGCAACACTGAGATCAGAAGGGTTGCTATCTCTGCAGACAGACAGCATTCCCATAAACATAAAGATGCAGTTCACTGAGAACAAAAACCCCACAGTTTGATGGTTACTGGGTGTGTCTACATGAGACATTTACCACAGAGCTATCTAATTAGCTCCACAGTAAACGTCTCCACGCTTTCACCTGTACTCCTATTAAGGTGCATGAAATTAATAAACTCCAGAGCAGGCTAGTACTTGTAAATACAAGTACTAGCATGCTCCAGAGTTTTTTTGGGTGCAACAGCACAGATGTAGTCACTACCCGGCTGGCTGGGGCACAAGGGTGCTTCAGTGCAGGGGCTGACTGCTGACTAGCCCTTCACTGAAGCACCCTTGTGCGGGTTGCTATCTCTGCAGACAGACAGCATTCCCATAAACATAAAGATGCAGTTCACTGAGAACAAAAACCCCACAGTTTGATGGTTACTGGGTGTGTCTACATGAGACATTTACCACAGAGCTATCTAATTAGCTCCACAGTAAACGTCTCCACGCTTTCACCTGTACTCCTATTAAGGTGCATGAAATTAATAAACTCCAGAGCAGGCTAGTACTTGTAAATACAAGTACTAGCATGCTCCAGAGTTTTTTTGGGTGCAACAGCACAGATGTAGTCACTACCCGGCTGGCTGGGGCACAAGGGTGCTTCAGTGCAGGGGCTGACTGCTGACTAGCCCTTCACTGAAGCACCCTTGTGCCCCAGCCAGCCCCTCTGCAGCACATTAAGCCCAGTTGTGCTGTGCATGAATAAACTCCAGTGTAATATACTTTCAAGTTATTTGCTCCCAGGCACATGTTCAAACTGGAGCGATAAGCTCTGGAATTTATTCGTGTGCATTAATTACACGTGTAAACGCACCTACTGAAAACAAATGGAAGCCAGGACAATGGCTAGGGCTGAACTGGCAGTCTGAAATAACCCCTTCTAGAGCTATGTCCTCACCTGTTTTAGGTCATACCAGGCTTTGCTGAGTTAGAGGGTCAGAAGATGTGTCAGATCTCAGAGTCCTTCAGATAGTGCAGGTGCAAATTAAACACCTTCTTATTGCTAAATTTAAAAAGTCTCTGTTCAAAGTCCATTTTAACTCATCCTATAAATACAGACATCCACACCTACATACCATGCACACAGAGTCTAATGGTGTGTTCCCTATTTTGAACACTATTCAGAAGTATGCCCATGAAAAGTGATAGCCAAGTCAAAAACACCATCTCCCATATTTTTTTTAAACAAGAAAAGACGGGAGGGGAAAAAGTCCATTCTAGGATATTAATGTCTCCAAAGGGCTGAGATGACTGAAGGCCAAATTCTGTTGTCTTCACTCAGGCAACACCCCATTGAGGAGAGAGGGTAGGATTGGCATAGCTAGCAGAGAAATGTTTGGGACTGTCCAGAGGGCACTAGCTGACTTCTGACACCCAGGTGATAAGGCACTTGTTCTTCCCTGTCTCAGAAATACTGGAATATTACAGCAAGCTATTTTTGGAGCTCAATAACAGCAAAGCCAGTTCTCGCACCTCTGAATTGAGCAGGTATATGCAACTTCCCCCAGTTCAGGTTATCCTGGTGAGAGGGATTTCCTCTCTTCCCCTTCTGAATACAAAGAGAGGTAGGAGGAAGTTAAATGTGTTAGTTGGAAGTCATGCAGATGGAAGGGTTGAGGTACACCTTACAGATTAACAAAATCAAAGATTTTGTGGCTTGTAGCTCATGAAAGCCTATGTATCTCTGATTAGTAGATAAGGTGCATTTCTACCTTGTTTTTGTGGGAATACAAGCTCAAGGTCCCGTACTGACAGCCATGGAGAATGATATCCTTTACCCAGAGTAACTAGGTGCAACTTAGGCTGTCACAGGACACAGTTCTTCAGGCAGCTCCACCAAAATGCTTCTCCTAGAAGGATGAGCACAATCTCCAGAGGCTGTTCAGTCCTCAGTGCTTGTTGACACAGTGGCAGTGTTAGTGAAGTCATGATATAACACTTGTCCACTCAGCCCAATTCATTTAACTAGGGTGCCTAGGAACAGTCAAACCCTATTGGTTCAGGTTTCATTTACTCCAGTACCTTAGGTCCATCACTGCCCAGGAACATCTGTTCTAGAGAAGGATCTGGAGCCCCCAAAGTCCATCAAAATGGGGCCACAGCAATCACTCTTGACCCACTCCAGATCCGAGTCAGTAATCAAAGCTATTTCCTTGTGTCATCTCTAGTCCCTATGGCTTCTTGTGTACATTTCATTCTGACTGTCTCTCTGTCCTGAGATCTCCATTTCCCCAGGGAGGGGTGTGCAGCTGGCCCAGGAGGGATGATTATTGTTCTGCCCTTTGGTGGTGACCTGCTGTTTGCAGCGGCACCTGTCTTTAGTACCAGACACGTCTCCTTGGCAACACACTGTGTATATGAAGTGGCTGCAGCTGTACTTCTCTCCCTAGCCCTCTTTGCTTCTCTGGATCCAGGAGAGAAATCAGGCAGCCAATGTCATCTGTCAGGGCTAGGATTGTTCCCATCTCATCACAATAGAAAGGGACGCACTCATAGCAAGAAGACTCAGGCACAATCTTGGAGCTGCTAAGCCCCCATGGCAGAGACTACCTTGTCTGGAGACTGAAATTCTTCCTGAAAGTTCAAAGCAATGAGTCAGTGAAGCTATGACTCCAAATTATGTTCAGGGGAAGGCTCTGAGCACAGAGCTGAGCAAGGTTTGAGGTGCACTAGGGACTGATCTGGGGAATTTATTACCTAGCGTGTGTAGATGAAACAGAGGTCCTAAATTGAAGGGGTGGGTTTTAAAAAATGCTGCTTTAATTTAGGTCTGATTAAACCCCCGTGTCAAGCACACCCCACCCCCGCTGACTTACCTGCCTATCCGGCGGGGAGGAGAGGGCGAGCTGCTGGTGGATGGAGCGGTCCCTGGCAGCCTCACTTCCCCGGTGGCATCGTCCTACAGGCACCCGGCTCGGGTGGTCCTGAGGGGTACCACAGCTACAGAGGGAAGCACCAGGCCCCCGTGCAGCTCAGGTAGGCAGGCAGGCAGGCTCTGGGCACTTTTCATGGGCACAGCCTACTTTCCCAGGCTGCTGCCAAGCTGCCTGCAGGGCTTCTTACAGAGCCATGGAGCTGCACAGAGCCCAGAGCTTCACTCCACGGCTGTAGGGGCAGCAAACTATAACTCCTCAAAGGAGTTATAGTTTGCTGCACCAAGTCATTTAAGGTGCATTACTCCGCTGAATTTCCTACAAAGTCTGGAATTAATGCGCAATATGCCGTTGAGGTCTGCAAAGACTGACACCATTACGGTGGTGCAAAAGCATTTAGCCCACTTTAAAGTGTCATGTACACATGCCTCATTTTGTCTACACATGGTAGGCAGGAGTGGGGAGCAAGCACTGGCTGGAAATTGGCAGAAGACAGAACCAGGGCATACCTGGTTTGGACAGGGACCTGGGGTGTGTGGGCATGTGCTCTCATTGCTCCACAGTGAAACTGAAGGGAACCTCTCCTTCCCCATTCTGGTGCATATTCATCCCAACTTCTTCTCCAAACATGCACTTGGTGGATGGGAGATGGGAAGCTGGGGATAGCATTCTTTGCTGCCAGAGAGAAAGACAAAGCTCTAAGTTGCCTTTTCATTCCCCAGATTCTGGGCATCTCCAGGACCAAGATCA
>NW_005842025.1:1134914-1139589 GCF_000455745.1 Alligator sinensis | reverse complement strand
TGGGCTGCAGGCTGCTTTTCAGATCAGAACTGCCATTATACAGAATGCTTCTTTCAGCCGCCCGGCTCCTGACTGAGGTCTTGAGGAGCCCAGCACTGTGTGGACTACCTGGAGGGTACCCTGTTGGGGTCCTGCTTTTTTGCAAAGGCAGAATCTGGGTCCATAGTTTCATATTTGGTAGGGTCAGAAGGGACCTAATCAGATCATCAAGTCTGACCCCCTCTGACTGCGAAGTAGTGCTTCCTGATGTCTAGCCTGATCCTACTCTCAGCCAACTTATGGCCGTTATTCCTAGTTACTCCTGGTAGTGCTCGGGGGAACAGGGACTCTCCTGTTCCCTACTGGTCCCCCTTGGCAAGCTTATAAACAGCCACCAGATCCCCTCTCAGCCTTCTCTTGTGGAGGCTGAACAGGTTCAGATCCCGTAGCCTCTCCTCGTAAGGCCTGCCCTGCTGCTCCCTGATCCTGTGGGTGGCCCTCCTCTGGACCCTCTCAATGCTGTCCACATCCCTCCTGAAGTGCGGCACCTAGAACTGGACTCAGTACTCCAACTGCGGCCTGACCAATGTTGCATAGAGGAGGAGGATCACCTCCTTGGACCTGCTGGTGATGCATCTGTGGATGCATGACAATGTGTGGTTAGCCTTACTGACTGTGTCCTCACATTGGCAGCCCATGTTCATCTTGGAATCAATAATGACTCCAAGATCCTTTTCTGCCTCTGTGCTCATGAGAAGGGAGTTCTCCAGCCTGTAAGTATGCTGCTGGTTCTTCCTCCACAGGTGCAATACCTTGCACTTGTCAGTATTGAAAACCATCCTGTTCTCATTCACCCAACCCTGGAAACCATTCAGATCTAGTTGCAGCCTGTCCCTCTCCTATAGCGTGCCCACTTCTCCCCACATCTTAGGGTCATCCGTGAATTTGAACAAAGTGTTTTTCACCCCCTTGTCCAAGTCACTGATGAAGATGTTGAACAGTGTGGGCCCGAGGACCAAACCCTGGGGAACCCCACTGCCCACATCCCTCCAGGTTGAAAATGACCCATCCACCACCACTCTCTGGGTGCGGCCCTCCAACCAATTTGCAACCCAGCTGACTATGTAGGCATCGACACTACAGTCACCTAATTTTTTAATGAGAATGGGGTGAGAGACAGTGTTGAAGGCCTCCCTAAAGGAATCTGGAACCGAGCTGTTCTTGGGTCTTCCTGGCCAGTGGGACTATTCCTTAAAAAACAGCACAGGGGCGGTAGAGGGTGAGCTGCAAGAGCTGACTTCAAATTCCTAGGGAGGTAAAAAGAAAAACAAAAGAGAAAGATGAAATAATGAGAGAGACATTTCTAAACCAGGAAGGGTGACCAACTTGGAAGACTTTGGCAGCTAGACCTGGGTAAGAAATGGGTTTCTCATCCTTTAAAAGAATCATGACTTTAAATTTTACTGCTCTGGATCAGGGTGAAACTGGGTTCATCTCCATGTTTGCTTTACTGCACATTAGGCTAATCTAATGTGCAGGAAAGTACCACCATCTACACGTGTGCAGCAATTACTGTGCAGTAAATTAATTTACAGTGCCATTTGCTAGTTTCACCAGATACAGATACAGGACAATGGCACTTTAAACTAATACGCCTAAGCACCTGTGTAGATGCTGACCTGGGAGCAAATTGCTCTGCATCAGCCAAGGCAGCAGAATGTCACTACTGCTGTTTGGCTTAGTCCAAACTGCAGCAGAATGCCACTACTGCTGTTTGGCTGTACCCAGATCTGGGGGCAGCTACGAGCAGTGGTGTTACCTGTCAGCTCTGTGTTCCTGAGGGAGCCCTGGCATCCAGCTTGCTTAACTTACAAAGGACTTTTTCTCACCCCCCCTCCCCCCGCACACAGCCCTCATCTAAACAGAAGAAGCAGAAGTAAAATTTAATAGGTATCTCGGGCCGTACATTCCCCAGTCCCACTATGGGAGGCCTATTTAAACTTGATTAACTAAATCTCGGTTGTCAGGTTAGGGAATGATGAGGCAAAAGAAACTGAGTCAGAGGGGGTATAGGCAACATTTAAACAATGGTAAAGGGTTCATCACAGTGTCCAGCCTGTTGGAGCCCTGACCACAAATGCTGTCATACTTTTCCTGGGATGACTGGTGGAAGTCCTCCCCACAAAGTTTACGAACACTCCAATATTCCCCTTAAGTCTGTTAAAAGACTACAGTAAGATTTGGAAAAGTCACGCTAAACTGAGGCCTATTCACAACAGGTAAAAATACAAAACCCTGACACTGCAAGCATAGCTAAGCCATCTGAGAAGAAATATTGTGGTATCCCATCCAGTATATCTGCTATCCATAAGAATTTCAAGTTGGCTCTTAAGTGTCTGGTTACTCTTTAACCTTATGTTTTTCCTAGTTATTAATCATTTTCTTGAGATGTTCCAAAGCAGATAACCCCTTGTCAATAGAAAAGACAATTATTTACACAATTAAAAGAATACTTTGAAGAAGCTGAACTGGGGTTATAAAAACCTGTAAAAGCAGCAAAGTTGTGCTTCAAGAGAAAAATATCTCTGACACCATTCGCTGCTGTTCTCGAGAAGCTGGGCAAAAGAGAGAGTCTCCCTTCAAGGATCATGCTAAGAACTTTACCTGTCAGCATTGGAACCCAAGTGCCTTGAACTGGTAAGACCCCAGCTCTCTCTCTTTTTCTTCTTCTTCTCTCTAGGCATAGATTTCTAAACCTGAATTGTATTAGTTAAGCTTGAGCTAAGTTTCCCCAAATGCTTAGTGAAACCAGGGTAGTATTGTAATTGTTTTAATTGTTTTCCTTTGCAGGTCTATTATTACTAGTGCCATTATACATTTCATATTTTAGCAGGGCACTAAGGTGCCTGCTACCTGGAGAGCCAGGATAACTTGTCAGGTGCCAGTTGCTGGGGCAACCAGAGGGAGCCAGTGACCCACACCTGCTAGTGGTCAGCTGACCAGAAGGGGCAGGGCTGGGCTCCCATTTAAACTCCTGGGCTAAGGCCACTGGGAGAGTTCCCTGCTGGCAGCCAAGGTGGGGAAGGAATCCTGCTGGAATGAGTAATGCGTAGAGACCAAACTGCAGGTACAGCCCGAGACTGGGGACAGATGAAGCAACTCTGGTGTGGTGAGAAGAAGGTTGGAGCCAGATGGCTTAGATTTATGTTATAGCCCAGGGGCTTGTGTTATGTTTGTTGTTGTGACCGGCGGTTTGGGTGAGGCTAAGAGGAAATGGAGGAGGCCTCATAGGGGACCCGCAGCAGCGTGGGAACCCCAGCCCCAGAGAGAGGGGACAGAATTTGAGAAGCCCCCAGAGAGGGGGCAGTGAGAAGCCCCAGAGAAGGGGGCAGCATTTGAGAAGCCCCAGAGAGTGGGCAGCGATTGCCAAGCACCAGAGAAGGCGCAGTGCGAAACGGGGCCGCAGAGAGCCCGAGCGCCAGAGAGGGCGCAGTGCAAGACCGAACAATGTCAGTTACATCTGCGAGGCTTGGGGCGTGGTACAGGGATGGTTGGAGCTACACATAGCCCATAAGGCTTGTGTGCACAGAACACCCAATACAGGAACGGGACTAGTGATAACAGGAGAACCGTGGCCAAGAGGACGAAAGGCAGCCTCCCTATAAAATATATATGACATAAAAGTTGTGCTGGATGAGAGTTGAGGGTGCTTGTAGGCAGCTTGGCACCGTAAAGGAGGTGACAGGGGAGAGCACGGCGACCCTGCCCGCCCCCCTGTTACACACATATTTAGCAATAAATAACTTTTATAGTCAAACTGGTAATAACTGGGTGTATGTTTCATCCTCTACTTCTCCTTTCCCACTTGCTTTGCAGCAACGCCTCTTTAC
Source organism: Alligator sinensis (assembly GCF_000455745.1). Classification (NCBI taxonomy): domain Eukaryota; kingdom Metazoa; phylum Chordata; order Crocodylia; family Alligatoridae; genus Alligator; species Alligator sinensis. Next base: position 1,135,720 of record NW_005842025.1, on the reverse strand, counting down.
CTAAGCTAAAAATGCCTGTTAAGCCCGGAAATACTGTGGGGTCTGCTCATCAAGAGGCTACCACTACTAGGACTGTTAGGACAAAAGATTGGGACATGCTGAGTATGAAACACATAAGGGGATCAGCTTGTACAGGCTGATTGATCCAGTTTGGCTCAGATGTGCCCTTATGAACTGAATGCTGGCCCATGAAGGTGTCAGCTGGACACCAGCCTGATTCAGAGGTATTCGGTTTACCTGTGTGCTTGTGTCTAACTGCATTTTATTGTTACCTTAATTAACTGATTCCTGGCATATGAGGGTGTCAGCCTGCCCATGCTAATCAACCTGGCCAGGTCAGGCATGTCACATTAATCTGTGTGTGTTTGTGTGTATGACTGATTTGCTGACTGGAGGAACCCAGTCCCGTTGCAACTAAGTCCTGCAAGATCGCTCCATTGGGGGTGAGGACTTGCAGAAAGGAGATATACAGCTCTGTATAGAAACACAAGTAACACAAGCAGCACATTGATAGAATTACAAAGACCCTAGAAACGTATCTCTAATAAATGAGCACACCCCAAAGTAATGGGCAAATCTGGTAACAAATTGGTGGAGAATGTGGGCATGAGATCCTAATCACGTAGTAATTGTTCATAGATTCATAGATGTTAGGGTCGGAAGGGACCTCAATAGATAATCGAGTCCGACCCCCTGCATAGGCAGGAAAGAGGGCTGGGTCTAGATGACCCCATCTAGATGCTTATCTAACCTCCTCTTGAAGACCCCCAGGGTAGGGGAGAGCACCACATCCCTTGGGAGCCCGA
>NW_005842025.1:1110272-1133107 GCF_000455745.1 Alligator sinensis | reverse complement strand
CTTTGTGCCCGAAGGATCATTTCCTTAAGGCACAGCCACCCTTCCTGGGCTCCCATCTCTTCAAAACTCCTACTCTGCAGTGCGTCCTTGACTAATCACCTGAGTTCATTGAAATCGGCTTTCCTATAGTCTAGCACTTTCACCCTACTAGTTACCTTACCCACTCGATGTCTTATGAAGAATTCTATTATTAGGTGATCACTGTCCCCCAGATGGCCACCGATCTGTAGGTCCCCTACCATATCATCCCCCGTTGCCAATACCAGATCCAGCAAGGCATTCCCCCTAGTGGGACCGTGTACCTCTTGTGTCAGGTTGAGGTCCTGTACACAGGATAGGAACCTGCGTGAACGGTGGGACTTTGCTGTCTGTGTCTCCCAGCAGATGTCTGGGTAGTTTAGGTCCCCCATGACTACTGCCTCCTTAGCTTTTATGGTCTCCGAGAGCTGCCTCAGGAGCCCCGAATCTAGTTCTTCCCCTTGGTGTGGGGGTCTGTAGCAGACCCCTACCACCAAATCCCTTTCTCCTTGCCCCCCATGTAACCTAACCCACAATCCTTCTACTTCCTCATCCTTCGATTCCATCTTGTTGAGGGTCGATGTATATTGCTCAAATTGTATATTGTTGAGTAGTTGCTGCAGAGTGCGAAACTGAGGCACTGACCTGAAAGCTTTATCTTCCTTTTTCTTTTCTTTTTTCTCTTTCCTTTCTTATCAGACCAAGCTCCTTCAGCCAGGTCCCTCTCTCATAGAATCTCCTGTAATTTTTAAGTTAAGAATTGTGCTGGAATAACTTTAGGACCATGCCATAAAAAGTTAAGTGTTGTACTTTAGAACTAAGATTGTAGAGTAATACTGTGTCAGTGTGAGATCTGAGTGACTGTGTAAAAGAGTCTTTTTGATAGCGATCATTAGTGCTATAAGGGAAATGGAGATGTCTGGAAAAAAACCCTTTAGCTGCTCATCTGGGGCAGGAGAAACCCTGCAGGTTAGAGAAATGGGTAACGAAGAAGGGAAAACGCCCCTGGGAAAAAGGGTTTTTCAAGGGTGAGAATCCCCAGTTGAGGCAGGTTTGAGTTTTGAATAGTATTGCACCAGTCTAAAGCCATGTAGTAGTGCAAAAGATGCAGCTGCTGCCTGGACATTATTTTATGCATGTTTGGAAATGATTGAAATGTTAAAGGGGAAGCAGGAACTGGAGCTTGAAAAAGAACAGTTACAACAGTGTTTGAGAGACTGAGATAAACGGGTGTGATTTTATAGCAGAAAAGCTTAATCTGGTAACTTTATTTAGAGATATACAGGAAGAGAGAGACAAGGCAAGCAGAACTGCAGAGCTGTATAAAGAAAGAATTAACACACACAAAAGTGTTGCTGGAAGAAGCCAGAGCAGCAACTCATTTCCTGGCAGATGAAAACAAGGCAGCCAAGACAGCAGCAAGCCACCAGAAGTGTGAGGCAGAGATCAGTGAATTGCATGCCCAACTTAGTGGCCATAAGGGTGGTAGCAGCAGTAAGGTTGAGAGAGGATTGTGACTTTGAGTTCCCTGGGAAAAGAGAGTTACCCCCTGATGCTGTCCCCAAAAGCCCATTCAACCCTGATTGGCCCCACATGCATAATGTTACCCCTGTTTCCACAAAGGAGGTTAAACGCCTAGTTGCAGGAGAGGATCTTCCCACAACGGAGATAGTCACTGACGTAAGGAGATGATCTCCCAGGCAAGCCAAGGCTATTGCTGAGAGACTGGGGCCACTGAACCATGACACCGCCATTGCGTGGTTGGCTAATGTTTGGCAAATGTACCCCTCTGCTGATGGCATGGACTTAACTCAATTGGCTTAGTGATGCAGATGCACTAGACATGGGCATAGGTTCTTGGGAGTGGACTGCTGCTGGACCTCGGGAATGGTGATACGTGCTCTTAAAATATTACTGCCTGCTTCTTCCCTTAAGAAACTGTATGTAATGGAAGAGTAGAAGCCAGGAGAAGCCCCAGAATCCTACCTAATCCGAAAGAAAATGCTAGCAGCTCTCTCTGATTCATTACCCCAGACAGAAGAGAATGGAATTATCACTCTCCATTATCAGGGACCTGGATTGGTACAGAGCACCTATGCAGGGGTAAATTCTCAGACAAAAATGACCATGGGTGTTGTGGATTTAGAACACATAACCTGGAATGAACTAGTGGCAAAAATCAAACAGGCAGGAGATTTGCTATGAGAGACTGGTGTTTTAAAAAGACAAGCAGGCAAAAAAATTACATCAGAGCCTGTTCAGGCAATCACCATTGTGAATAATGGTCCCCACTCTTCCAGTCGCCCTCCCAATTCTAACCCCCCTTTCCCTCACAACCCTGGGCAACAACAACCCAAGGAGACCCTTAGGAGAATGATTTGGAAAGAGCTAGTGAATTTAGGGGAGGATATGGGAAAATATGATCACCAGCCTATTAGTGCCCTGATTAATGCTTTGTCTCAAGCCATGCAGAGAGCAGAGCTAATTCAGGGAGCACCCCCTCAGCCCACTGCCCCAGTATGAACTACATCCCCCGTGCCCCCTCCTTGTCAATGCCAGACCCCTGCCTCTTCTCCTAAGTGGAGGCTCCCGAGGGAGTCTGCTGATCAATAGGGGTGCCCGGTTCTCCTCAGGTCTCCCCAGCTGGTCGCAAGACTTCAGTGTGATGTATGGGGGAGACCCACTGTGAGGGCTACAGTGGGGAACCCATGGATGTTAGCCCAATTGCTAGTGGATACTGGATCATTGGTAAATATTGTAAGTCTCCGGTGGATCTCTGGAGGGAGATCCACCATGAAACATGTTCAGCTCAGCGGATCTAGGGGAGAAATTCAGGAAGCTCCAGTCTGGCAGGATGTTCCCTTGCAAATTGACAGATTGCAAGGAAAAGTAGAATGAGGGAAATGAAAAGGGAATCCTAGAAGTTCCTTTCCTCCAGGCATTTCAGCTAACTGTAGATCTAGCTAAAGGCGTGTTATAGAAGTTAAAAGGAGGACCTGCTGAAGTCTCTGCTGTGCATCATTGTGTTGCCATAAAGGCACCCACAGCCACCCTAACCTCCGTTAGTAATCCATAAGTACAGAAATTTCCCAGTTTGTGGACGAAAAATAAGGTGGAGTGTAGAAAAATAAATGCTGAAGTCTTAACTGAAGGAAAAGATCCCCCTCCTCAAAGGCAATATAAATACCCAGCTGCAGCAGAGGAAGGCATTAAAGATACTATAATCTTTAATGATTATAAGCCCTCTCTTAGAACAAGGAGGGCTTGTGCCTATGCAAAGTATTTACAATTCACTAGTATGGCCAGTCCTTAAAGCAGACGGGGTCACTTAGACTTCCATGCCTTAAATGCAGCCACCCCTGCCGCTGCCCCTGTGGTAACTAAATACAATAAGATCTTAGCAGCAGTAGCAGCTAGCTCCAAATGGCTCTCTGTAGTTGATTTGGGTAATGCTTTCATGGCTATAACCCTCCATCCTTCATGTTGGTATAAGTTTGCTTTTACCTATAGGGAACAACAATATGCCTTCAGCCGAACTCCCCAATGTTTCCATTCTTCTCCTAGTATTTGTCATGTCTGTCACTAAAATGTAGAACTGTTTGTGCCCTGAACACCACTCACACGTAATTTCATACATGGATGACATTTTAATGCACACCCCCACTTCAGAAATGAACAGAAATCCCTAAGGAGGTGCTGACTATAGTACAAAAGGTAGAAACAGTAGGAAAGCTGCCTGTTCCCACAGACGCACACTCCTTGCGAGCTGTTTTGGGAACTTTTAACTTCTCCAGAGAGTTCATTAAAATGTTTTCTGACAAAGCCAAGCCTTTGTACAAATTATTAAAGAAAAACAGGATTTGGGAATGGGGAGCAGACCAACAAACTGCCCTGACTACTTTAGCCAAATCTTGTTTTAGTGCCCCAGCTCTGGCTTATCCTGACCCTGTCCTCCCTTTTGTGATTCCAATAGCCTCTTCAGAAACAAGCATTGGAGCCACTCTTAGTCCAAAGCAATGTGATAATCTCCGAGTCATTGCATATGCCTCCAAGCTCCTAAATCAAACAGAGCAAGGCTTTACCCCCAGTGAAAAGGAGTGTCTTGCCCTGGTCTGGAGCCTCACACATTGGGAACTTATTACTGATGGGTCAAAGGTCATTGTTCATACTGTGCATTCCCCACTTAAGTACATCATATCAGGGAAAATACAAGATGGCTAGGTTTCTAACCCATACATTGCTCAGTGGACCCTCGCCCTAGTAAACCGAGGAGTAGAGTTTAAAAAAGAGCAAGCTGTTTCACCAGCTCCGTATGGATTAATTATAGAAGGAGAGGAGCATACCTTCCCCCTCCCTCTTCTAAAGCACCTTGAATAGCCTGTCAAGGAAGGCAAGAGGCTTGCAGATGCACAACAGAAGGGGTTTGTAATTTGGTTTACAGATGAATCAAGTTTCTCCCATAAAGGGCATCCCCAAACAGGGTATGGAGCCATCTGCATAAATGATGGAGGGGTGCTCCAAGGACCAGCTTGCCCCCATTCTGCCCAAGCAGCTGAAGTAGAGGTAGTTAAAGCTGTCCTAGCTTATGAATCTCAGGACATTTCTGTTGCTATTTATACTGAATGACTGGACAGCCAGAGCAATTACTGTGTGGCTCCCTCTTTGGCTAGATAGAGAAATGATAGTTGCAGATGGGCATCCCATTTCTCATTCAGACAAATAAAGACAAATTGATAACCTGATCAAAGAAAGAACTGGGGACACCTGGGTGACTCACACAAAGGGACATCAGAAAAATTACTCAGAAGAAGCACACTGATGCCTTAGCCAAGCTGATGCCTTAGCCAAGGCTGCTGCTACTAGTAATCACACTGAAGACACAGACCAGGTAAAACAAATGATGCAGTAACTACCCAGAGACAAACTTTAGGGAAAGGAATGGATACCTTAGACTTAAGTATGCTTCATGATGGGGATACAGATATCCAGTCCTTAGCCAAAGCAGGGAAAGATCTGACTGGCAAATACAGGATTAATCAGTTTGAAGATGTCTGGTGGGCAGTGAACACAGATTGTCAAAGGCATTGGATAATTCCCAGCCAGGTACAGGGGGACCTGATTCAGTTTGTGCATGAGCAAGGGCATAAAGGGAAATGGGATACTTTAAATAGGATTAAAGATACAGGCTGGTGGCCAGGCATTAAAGAGGATTAAAGATACAGGCTGGGGGCCAGGCATTAACACAAATATAGATCAATGGTGTGATAATTGCTTACAGTGTGCAATGGTTAATGCTGATCGCTAAGTTCAAAAGAACACATTGGGGAATCAAAGAATAGAGGGTCCCTGGTCCCAGATTCAGATAGATTATATAGGTCCTTTGCCCACCACTAGTAGAGGGAATAAATACTGTCTGGTAATAGTAGATCCCTTCTCCAAATGGGTGGAAGCCATCCCTACTGAAACTAACACTGCCTCTGTCACTACTAAACAGCTATTCAACATAGTTTTCTCAAGAATGGGAATTCCCAGAGTAATTGATTTGTATTTAGGATCTCACTTTGTGGGAGATGTTATGCAAGAGCTATGTAAAGCTCTAGGCATTAAGCAACGTTTCCACATAGCTGGACACCCTGAGTCCTCTGGACAAGTAGAAAGAACCAATCGCACTCTGAAGGAAGCTTTCAGAAAACAGGTAAAAATCTCAGGAAGAGATTGGGATGAAAAGTTACCAATCATCTTGATGGCCCTAAGAGGCTCTAAGGCAATACATGGGTACACTCCCTTTGAAGTCATGACTGGAAGGCACATGAGCATGCCTGAAAGCTAGTGGTTAGGAGTGGAACAGCCGAGTGCCTGGGAAGGAAAGATGGGGACAGATGAATGGGTACAGACCCTTGTGGAAACAATAGCTGCTGTACACAAGCAAGTGGCAACACAGCTAGGCATAGTACAGCAAAATGCAGACAAGAAGCTAAGATGGGGAAAACCTCCTTTGATACATGAAATAGGCCAAACAGTAATGTACAGGAAGTTTTCAGCAAAGGAACACTCTTTGACTCACACTTGGGATGGTCCTTGCTTTATTGTAAATTGAGCCAGCCCCAATGTTTATCAGGTTAAAATCCTAAATGGAAAAGGTAGAAAACCTTGGAGAAAATGTTTTCATTCTTCACAGCTCAAAGAATGGAAGGGTAAACTACCTGACCCTCAAGGAATACGGTAAACAGTCTTCTCCGTCCTGCTAGCCACCCTTCTTAACTAGCAGGAAGGAACGGCTTCAGGCCGTTGGAAAATACATGTCGGATAGGCTTGGCAGTGCCTACCCTGATTGTTGAGGCAGGAAAAGGCCAGAGAAGTGCTCAACTTGTTATGGCCACCCTCTTGTAGATCACTGCTCCACTTTTGCTCCACAATGTTAATCTCAGCTTCTCCTAGTATATATGGGGGGGAGTGTGGGAGTTTGTTTTTTATCTTCTCTGTCCCCTCACACGTCTCCAAACATGAAGCATGACATTCCACAGCTGCACCAAAATTCTGCTGTGCATGGGTATCTGGGGTCTGATGTCTGGACTCTATTCTGAACCTGCAATCCCTCTGAAACTCTGGAAGTGTTTGCCAGTTAGAGCCCAGGAAATAAAGTGGCTGTGCCACATGCATGGATTCTATGGGAAGGGAAGCAACCCCCTGGCCCTACAGCATCACTACTAGTTCTGTGCTGCTAACCTTGCCTCAGGCTGCACCTGGCAAAGCTTTGCCAATTGCACACAAAGTACCACTGGGAAGCCACTCCAGTTTTATTATGGAACTAAGGCTATCCCAGGCTCCAGTCCATTTTTCTGTAAGCCATCATGGACTAAAGAGGAACCTGTACCATAAGTGATTGAATTGCACCTGTATAAACAGGAGTCTCTTTAATTGATGCTGCAAATATAGAAGTTCTTGCTATTAAACTGTCATATGCCACTGAAAATATAGGGAAAATGGGAACTCCATTTACCGCATCTTTAAAATGTTAAGTAAGGAACAGCAGCTAATAAGCAAGGTATTTCCTGGGTGGGAAGGACTCATAGAAAGGGATGAAGTGTTAATGATGTCTGGTGTACAGTCCCTCCAAAATAATGTATCATTGCTTTAGCATGTGAGCAAACTGAGGCTCTCACCCAAAATGTAATCATAGGAATGATTCGGCAAGCCATAATGGGACAAATTTCCATGGAAGCAATCAACTTTATCCGGCCCCATGTAACGGAGGAAGAATTAGCCCTCCAGCCCTGGTAGAGATTAGTTAATGCTTCATACAATCACCACCAGCAAAGCTTGCAGTTATTCCTTATAACTGTGGCAGGCAAGGAAATTAGAACAATCCACCCAGTAATCCCATTAGGATTACAGATTGATGATAACTCAGTAATGTACTCCAGAGATCATAACACTTGGGCCTGGCAGAAAGGTAATGCATGGAAAACAGTAAATGTAAAAAGCTGTAGGAGAAAAGAAGGTTTGGGTTACATCTGTGAAGACCAAGCATTGGAGGAGCATGATGAATGTTTTTTCCCACAACCTGGGAACAAGTCTCACTGTTCCTTCAATGTTATCCAAAAAAGGGAATCTGCTATTGTTTATGTGGGTAAAGCATGTGTGTGCATGAAAACAAGATGTGATATTATATTAATTAATGGATATTGAATTCAACCTGTGGTGCCTTATATTAATCGCTGTTTCTGAAATGTAACCACCACTGTAAGTTGTGATCTTAAGTTTACTGTACCTATATGGAACATACAACATTTAAATGCTTACCCTGAGCTCTACAAAGAGGTGTCCCCCATTTTATAAGGAATGGGTCTCATCGCCATTAAGAGACTATTAACTCATCCCTCTTTACAAGCTGAATTGCAAAGACTCAAAACTTTGGGAGAGACTGGCAAACTCGAGATTCAGCACCACAACCAGGAGATCTCTAAGCTAGCAGCTACAGTTAAAAACACAGGCCATCACTCCTGGTGGGAGGTTTTGTTTGGGTGAAGCCCCAAAACAACAGGTCTTTTAAATGTCATGCTTCACCCCATTGTAGTAATCATTAGTTTTCAAATTATACTAGTAATTGGTCTAATGCTACTAGTTTGTTGGATCCAGAGACTCATGCGATGATTGCAATGAATGGAAGATCAGAACCAGTACCATGGAGCAAGTATGTGATGGGGATACTTGCTCAATGCAAGCACCCCATCAACGGGGAGAACTGTTACCTGTCAGCTCTGTGTTCCTGAGGGAGCCCTGGCATCCATCTTGCTGGATTTACAAAGGACTATTTCTTCCCTCCTCCCCCGCCACCCCGCCCCGCCCCACACCTCATCTAACCAGACCTAAGCAGAAGTAAAGTTTAATAGGCATCTCAGGCCATACATTCCCCAGTCCCACTATGGGAGGCCTAATTAAAGTTGATTGACTAAAACTCGGTTGTCGGGTTAGGGAATGATGAGGCAAAAGAAACTGAGTCAGAGGGGATATGGACAACATTTAAAAAAAGGTAAAGAGTTCATCACAGTGTCCAGCCCGTTGGAGCCCTAATCACAAATGCTGTCATACTTTTCCTGGGATGACTGGTAGAAGTCCTCCCCACAAAGTTTACGAACACTCCAATAATCCCCTTAAGTCTGTTAAAAGACTACAGTAAGATTTGGAAAAGTCATGCTAAAATGAGGCCTATTCACAACAGGTAAAAATACAAAACCCTGACACTGCAAGCATAGCTAAGCCATCTGAGAAGAAATATTGTGGTATCCCATCCAGTATATCTGCTATCCATAAGAATTTCAAGTTGGCTCTTAAGTGTCTGGTTACTCTTTAACCTTATGTTTTTCCTAGTTATTAATCATTTTCTTGAGATGTTCCAAAGCAGATAACCCCTTGTCAATAGAAAAGACAATTATTTACACAATTAAAAGAATACTTTGAAGAAGCTGAACTGGGGTTATAAAAACCTGTAAAAGCAGCAAAGTTGTGCTTCAAGAGAAAAATATCTCTGACACCATTCGCTGCTGTTCTCGAGAAGCTGGGCAAAAGAGATAGTCTCCCTTCAAGGATCATGCTAAGAAATTTACCTGTCAGCATTGGAACCCAAGTGCCTTGAACTGGTGAGACCCCAGCTCTCTCTCTTTTTCTTCTTCTCTCTAGGCATAGATTTCTAAACCTGAATTGTATTAGTTAAGCTTGAGCTAAGTTTCCCCAAATGCTTAGTGAAACCAGGGTAGTATTGTAATTGTTTTGATTGTTTTCTTTTGCAGGTCTATTATTACTAGTGCCATTATACATTTCATATATTTAGCAATAAATAACTTTTATAGTCAAACTGGTAATAACTGGGTGTATGTTTCCTCCTCTACTTCTCCTTCCCCACTTGCTCTGCAGCAACGCCTCTTTTACCTAAACTAAAGATCCCTGTGAAGCCCAGAAATACTGTGGGTTCTGCTTATCAAGCAGCTACCACTACTAGGACAGTTAGGCCAAAGATTGGGGTGTGCTGAGTTTGAAACACATAAGGGGATCAGCTTGCACAGGCTGATTGATCCAGTTTCGCTCAGATGTGCCCTTATGAACTAAATGCTGGCCCATGAAGGTGTCAGCTGGACACCAGCCCGATTCAGAGGTATTCGGTTTACCTCTGTGCTTGTGTCTGACTGCATTTTATTGTTACCTTAATGAACTGATTCCTGGCATATGAGGGTGTCAGCCTGTCCATGCTAATCAACCTGGCCAGGTCAGGCATGTCACGTTAATCTGTGTGTGTTTGTGTGTATGACTGATTTGGTGACTGGAGGAACCCAGTCCCATTGCAACTGAGTCCTGCAAGATAGCTCCATTGGGGGTGAGGACTTGCAGAAAGGAGATATACAGCTCCGTATAGAAACACAAGTAACACAAGCAGCACATTGATAGAATTAAAAAGACCCTAGAAACGTATCCCTAATAAATGAGCACACCCCAAAGTGATGAGCAAATCTAGTAACAGTGGGGAGCTCAGGGCTGGGCCGAGTGACAGTCCAGTGTCCAGGGCTGGCAATGGGAAGCCATGCCCCCTGCTCCCTGCTTCTGGAGAGCTTGCCCTTGCACTACCCCAGGTGGCTTGGAGCATCACGGCAGGGGAAGTGGGTATTAAGTGGGGAATGGATTGTAGGCAGCCAGTGCAAAGGGATGGCAAAGTTTGCTTGGCTTTTCTCACTTGATTCTCCAGGAGCTCGGGAGCCACAGCTGCCAGGGTGTTGCCTCCACCTCTGCCTTGCTGTTTCCTCCCACTCTGCGCCCCTGGGATATAAGGGGTCCCTGCCAGGGGGCGCTGCTTGTGCTGCAGCTGGAGGAGGAGGGATGGGGGGAGGGAAAGGCAAGAGTACCCCAGGGAGAGGTGCAGCTAGTGAAGGTAAAGGTGGCTCCTGATATGGTGGAGCAGAGGGTGTATCCCCCTACAATCGAACCACCTTAGGGGGGATGCACCCCTATGCAATGAAACCACCTTCAGGGAATTGAAGGTTGGTGGGGGTGCAACCTGCTTTCCCCTGCAGCTAGAGGCTCCCTGACCCATGTATGGCATTGCATCAGCTGATGCCTACATGGCACATGGGTCAGTGTGCCTCTAGCTGCAGGGAAAGTGGATCTCACCCCCCTGACCCGTGCTGGGTTGTCACTGTCCTGCCCTGCCTGCCCAACCCCAAGCTCCCCACTGCTTGGAGCTTCCCCTGGATCTGGGGATAACTCCTTCCCCACCCCCTTGAGCTCGAGGCTGACCCTCATGCATCCTCCCAGCCCAGGGATGCCCCCAGCAGTGCCCCTTGTCAGCCTAGGGCTGGCACCCAGAGGAGCCAGGAGCTCCCCCTGGCTGCTGCAGGGGAGTATAGCAGAGCAGGAGCAGCCCTGAAGTAAGCTGCTTCTATCGGGCTCAGTTTGCTCTCGAATAGGGATAACAGAGACCTGATGGGACTCCTCCTATGACTGGACCACAGGTATAAATGGCTATACCCTGTACACAAGAGATTGTGCTGAAAAAAGGGGTGGGGGTGTAGCTCTCTATGTGAAGGAGAGCTACACACCCCTAGAAGCTGAGATTGGCACCCAAGGAAGACGACTGGAGACCCTCTGAGTTAGGATACATGGGGAGCGTGGTGAAGGGGATACAGTGGTAGGAGTCTCCTACAGACCTCCAAATCAGGAACAAAAGCTTGACCATGAATTCACTAGGGAACTGGCTGAGGCTGCACGCTCTCAGCACTGTTGTCATGACCTCAACTACCCGGACATCTCATGGGAAAAGCACTCAGACAAATCCAATCAGTCTCAAAGCTTCCTGAAGTGTGGATGAGCTCTACCTGTCTCAAGAAGTTTACGGTCTAACAAGAGGGCAAGGTGCTGCTTGACGTGGTACTGGCTAAAGTGGATGATCTAGTTAGCAACCTAAGAATCAAAGTGAAGCTGGGAGACAGTGACCACGAGTTGATCACTAGGCCTGTGTGAAGCGGCAAGTATTCAATTGGGATTTGGCCAATTTGGAGGGATAGTGATTTGATTCGGCGATTTGAGTCACTGTCCTAACTTGGTTCAGCCAAATGGAATGCAAAGATTCGGTGTTGATTCAGTGATTCGGCCATAGATTATAATGGGGAATCACTACAATACCTATAACTTTGTCATTTTTTTGAAGATTTGTAGGAAAACAGCAAGGATGGTAGCCCCTTCTGAGGGCATGAAGCCTGCCAAGTTTCAAGGAGATAGGTGCATGCATACCATCCTCTGGCTTCTTTAGTATTCATTCCAACCAACTGCAGATGCTACCTCAGCCTGACAAAGGGTTTTTAAAACTGAAAGCTTGCTAAGATATATTCCCCAACTATTCATTTGTTCTAATAAAAGATATCAGATTGACACAAAGAACCTTGTGTGCATTAAGGCAGAGTGGGATGAATACAGCAGGGATGATCGCCTGTAACAGGGGGCCTTCCTGGTGCTGGTTAGATCTTGGCCTGCCCACCTGTTTCTGGGTCAACTGCCTACCCCTCTTTCATCTGCCATGCCTTGATGGTAAACTGATTCAGATGTTACCCAGGTGGGAGGCTGCCCATTTAGGCCCCTGATGTCTGGGGGTGATATTCATTCCGCAGCTGCATATCTTTCCTACACTGCGGCCCATGCCTTGCAGATTGCATCCTTCACCCCCTCCAGCTGTGGTCCCCTCTCTGGGACCTTTGGCTCCCCCTTAGGCCCTGACCCCACTTTCAGGCCAGTTGGAATCCCAAGCCTCTTGCTCTGGCCATTTCTCGTGGTGGGCCCCTGGCCCTTCGACCCCCGCTTTGGGTCCTGGCCTCAGTATGGACCAGTTGAGAGTACCTCAGGTCAGATCTGAGCTGCCTGCCCATTCTCACCTTCACAACTCCACTGCAACCAGTAAGTCTCAGGCCTCTCAAAGATCTTACAGGTCTCAGTTTTCCCCAGCCAGGACTGCGCATGCATGCGATGGCTGGAGGTTATCAGGCACCCCCTACACACCTTTCACCAGGGATGTTTGCAGTCTTTGCATTTCCTGGGGCTGCTGCACCATCGGCAGTCCCACTAGCCCTCCCTACCCTGGCAGGGAGCAGTTTTAGATCATGCCCAGGACCTGGGGCCTCCTCCTTCCCCATAGCCCCAGCCTATACCTCCAAGTTCTTCCTGGCATGGGAGCTCAGCAAGGAGATTTTCTTTCCCTGCTGGCTGGTGATAAATTAAACTGCCCCCTCCAGCTCTGAGAGCAGGGTATTAAATGATTCTGAAAGCAAATTAAAAAAGAAAATAGGTGCAGAGTGAGAGTCCCCCATGGCTCTGTCCTTGGACCCATATTGTTCAACAATTTCATTAATGATGTGGACATTGGAGTCAGAAGCAGACTGGGCAAGTTCACCGAAGACACCAAACTCTGGGGTAAAGCATCCACACCTGAGGACAGGAGGGCAATCCAGGCTGACCTTGACAGGCTCAGCAAATGGGTGGACAAGAAAACCTGATGGTGTTTAACACCAAAAAATGCAAGGTTCTCCACCTTGGAGCACTGCAGAAGAAAGAGACTTGGGGGGCATCATTGACCACAAGATGAACATGAGCCTTCAATGCAATGGTGCTGCTAGTAAAGTGAGCAAAACACTGGCTTGCATCCATAGATGCTTCTCAAGCAAATCCCAGGACGTCATTCTCCCATTTTACTCAGCCTTGGCGAGGCTGCAGCTGGAGTACTGTGTCCAGTTTTGGGCTCCACAATTTAAAAAGGATGTGGAGAAGCTTGAGAGAGTCTGAGAAGAGTCACACGCATGATCAGAGGTCAGGAAAACAGACCTTATGATGACAGGCTGAAAGCTATGGACCACTTTAGCCTGGAAAAGCGCAGGCTCAGGGGAGATCTGATGGCCACCTATAAGTTTCTCAGAGGTGACCACCAGTATCTGGGGGAACGTTTGTGCACCAGAGCGCCCCAAGGGATGACGAGGTCGAACGGTTATAAACTACTGCAAGACCGTTTCAGGCTAGACATAAGGGAGAATTTCTTTACTGTCTGAGCCCCTGAGGTCTGGAACAGCCTGCCATCGGAGGTGGTTCAAGCACCTACAATGAACACCTTCAAGAGAAATTTGGATGCTTATGTTGCTGGTATCCTATGACCCCAGATGACTTCCTGCCCCTTGGGCAGGCGACTGGACTCGATGATCTTCTGAGGTCCCTTCCAGCCCTAATGTCTATGAAATCTATGAAACCTATGAAACCACTGGGCATCTCCCCACCTCTGGAGGGAGCTTTGGACCTTCCAGGTCATCTAGGTCCCCGCTTTTCTGCATGAGCCACCCCTCTCATGGGTGCCATTTTTTCAAAAGGGTGATGTGATAAACCTGTTTCCTTTGTTTAAGTTCTGTTCTCAACACCTCATAATTCACTGGACCCACCTTCCTAACCACCTGAAAGTGTCCCTGTTAGTGTGCCAGCAATTTGTGGGTATTGTCTGGTAGCATCACCAGCACCTGATCCCCTTCTTGCAGTTCTCTTTCTTGGGTGTAATGGTCGTATAAGCATTTCTGCCTTACCTGATTCCATCCCAGGTTTTCCTGTGCAATGCTCCTAGCCTTCTACAGTCTCTCCCTAAATTTGGCTACCACCTTCAGGGGTGTGGACCGTCATAGTTCTGATTCAATCCACCCTTCACATATGAGGACAATTAGTCCTCTGGGCTGGTGCCCACAGACCAACTCAAAAGGGTGAATATTGAGTAGATGCCTGTGGGGGCCTCCCTTACTGAAAACAACAAAGGTGGCAACAGTTCCTCCCACTTACTGGGGTCTCCTTGTATTGCAACTAAGATCCATGGTTTTGAGGGTATGATTAAAGCGCTCCACAAGGCCATCTGGTTGTGATGTTTGGAGTTGTTTGATTTGCAATGTCTTAGGACCGTGGACATGAAATTTTTTCCCTGGTCTGTTAGGATTTCCTGGGGAATCCCTACCCAGGATACGCACTTCATCAGCGCTTCGGCTATCTTGGGCACTGTCACAGACCATAGCGGGACTGCCTCTGGGAATCAGGTAGTGTAATCTACAATCACGAGGATGAACTGGTATCCTGCCTGACTCTGTGGAAAGGGGCCTGATATATCCAAGGCTATCCAATCGTTGCCCAGACAATGGGAGAGGGATTAATGGAGCTCAGGGTGGTTTCAGCCCACCGGTCTTTTGGCAAGCTGGACACTCCCGCAGTATCGTTCGACCATTTTATAGATCCCAAGCCACAGCACCCATCCGGTGAGCCTGGCCTCTGTCTTACCTCTCCCCATGTGCCCCCCCATAGGGAGGGCATGGTCCACTCAGAGCAGGGTCCTCCAATAAGATTCAGGCACCAGTACCTGAATCTGTTTTTCCCCTTCCCTTCCTTTTTCATACAGTATAGAATGCCATCCCTTACCTTGAATCTTGGGCTCCGTGTCATCAGGTTAGGGTCCAGCACCTCATCTTCTCTCTTTGCCAGATGCACCTGCAGAATGTTTTGCTAGAGCGGTTCCTGGGTCTGCTCTTCCCTGAAGGTGTTTTCTCCAATTATCTGATCCAAATCTAACTCCTCTTCCTCCTGACTGGCCAGCTCTCCAAAATAGACTTCTTGGGTAAGGTACTCCTCACCCGCCATTACCCGTGTCACTATTTCCCATAGATGGGGCCAATCTACACCCAGTAGCATGGGGCAGGGAAGGGTTTCAGCTAACCCTACCACCAATTCTTCAGTTTGTCCCACTACCATCAGCCAGAGTTTCCTTCTTTCATATGTGTAGGAAGCCCCATGTATGCAGACCATGCTGACTGAGTTCTCTGGGGTACCCATCTGTGGGGGAACCAGATCTGCCCTTACCATGGTCTGTGTACAGCCTGTGTTGACTACTGCAGGGATTATAGTATCACCAATCCTAAAATCAATCAAGGGTTTTATTTTTTTTCATGGGCCCTTATGTTTCCCAAAACTATAGTCCATTTTCTCCTCATGAGGGTAGTTGGGCACAGCTTCAGTTTGCAGCTGCTGGTGGCAACAACCAGCCAGATGCCCCTTTCCCCACACCTGTAGATCTTGTGAAGGAGCAGAGGCTGGACAGCTCTTGAGAGGCTGGACACCCACAAATCAGCTGGTCCAAATAGATTGCACCCAAGAGTGCTAAAAGAACTAGCAGATATCATATCATGGCTACTAGCAAGGATAGTTGAGAACTCATGGCACTCAAGCGAAGTACCTAAAGATTGGAAGAGGGCCAGTGTTGTACCTATCTTCAAGAAATGGAGGAAAGATGATCCAAGAAACTACAGGCCAATCAGTTTGACCTCAATCTCTGGAAAGATCTTGGAAAAAATTATCAAAGAAATCATTCTTGACAGGCTAACAGAAGGCAACATTCTGAGGGATAGCCAGCATGGGTTTGTTGCGGGTAGAGCTTGCCTGACCAATCTTATTTCCTCTTATGACCAGGTGACGTATCACCTGAACAAAGAGGAAGAGGTTGATATCATATATTTGGACTTCAAGAAAGCCTTTGACCTTGTGTCCCATGATGTTTTCATGGAAAAATTGGGCAACTGCAGCCTCAACTACCCTACTGTTCAATGGCTGGGAAACTGGCTCTGGGGTCAGACCTAGAGAGTGGTAAGTGACAGAACCAAATCAACATGGCACTCCGTGGCCACTGGTGTCCCCCCAAGACTCCATTTTTGGACCTGTACTCTTTAATGTCTTTATAAATGATCTGGACTCTGGTGCCAGAAGTGGACTAGCTAAGTTCGCTGATGACACCAAACTTTGGGGAATAGTTTCCACACTTGAGGATAGGCTGGTGATCTAGACCTACCTCGATAGGCTCGCAAGGTGAGCAGATTAAAACCTGATGGCATTCAATATGCTCCAGGCTGCAGTCAAGAGACTGTGTGCCATCAGGGATGGTGAGCAGGAGATAGACTCCTACTGCCAGGCCCTTGACCCCCTGGAGGCGGAGGGCAGACCCAGGTCTCCTTCCAGGACAAAGGAGGACTTGGGGACCTCCCATTCTGTCCAGCCAGGGGGTTGGACCAAGGTGGTCAGGGGCCCCAAGGTCTGCCACACCAAGGTCCCCGCCCTGCTGGAGCTTTGCAACAGTTATGAACCTCTTGCAGTCCCAGCAGAGCCTGTGAAGCTGCCAGCTCCTGCAGGCAACATAGGTTCAACTGTAGCTACCGCCCCTGCTCTCCCTAAGGCAAAATGCAAACTGTTTGTCATGGGAGACTCCATCCTGAGGGGGACTGAGGGGGCAATCTGCCTCCCCAACCCCTTAGCCCGGGAAGTCTGCTGCTTCCTGGGAGCCCCAATCCAAGACATTGCAGAGAAGATCCCTAAGCTCCTCCAGCCCACTGACCACTACCCTATGCTTCTTATCCATGTGGGCACGGATGACACAGCTTGGAGCAATCTCAGCCAGGTAATGAAACACTACAGGAATTTGGGAGCAGGGCTTAAGGGGTTGGGGCTGCAGGTGGTGTTTTCCTCGATTCTCCCAGTTTCAGGCTATGGGATGAGGAGGGAGAGGAGGATCAAGGTAGTAAACCAAAGACTTTAGCAGTGGTATCATCATGAGGGCTTTGGGTTCCATGACCACAGTCTGCTCTTTGGTGAGAGAGGCAGTGAGCTGCTGGGAAGGGACAGCCTCCTCCTCTTTCTGCTGGGGAGAAGGCTCTTCTCAGCCAGACTGGCTGACCTGCTCCACCGGGCTTTAAACTAAGCCTGCTGGGGGATGGGGGGACTACCGCCACTGCTGGCCCACTGAACAACCCTTACAAAGCCAGCAGGCCAAGGCACTTAAGGGAACCTTAATCTATACCCTGCTCCAGCCCTGGAACAATCTGTAGGCAAGGCAAGGGCCCCCAAAGGGACACTTGCTTGCCTGTACACAAATGCTAGGAGCTCAGGGAATGAACAGGAAGAACTTGTCCTCCTGCTTAACACAAATCATTATGATGTCATAGGGATAACGGAGACCTGGTGGGACTCCACCCATGACTGGGCCACAGGTATAGATGGCTATACCCTGTACAGGAGAGATCGAGTGGACAAAAGGGTACAGCCAAAGGAGTGTAGCTCTCTATGTCAAGGAAAGCTATGCGTACCTGCAAGCCAACACTGGCACCCAGGGTGGATGACTGGAGACCCTCTGGGTTAAAATCTGTGGGGAACACAGCACAGGGGACACAATGGTGGGAGACTATTACAGACCTCCTACCCAGGATCAAGAGCTTGACCAGGAGTTTGCCAAGGAATTGGCTGAGGCCACACGGTCCAGGTGCATGGTTGTCATGGGAGACTTCAACTACCCAGACATCTCATGGGAAAAGCACTCAGCCAAATCTGAATGGTTGCAAAGCTTTCTCTCATGCATGGATGAGCTCTATCTGACTCAAGAAGTCTATGGGTTGACGTAAGATAAAACGCTGCTTGACCTGGTACTAGCAATGGGGACTGACCTAATCAGTGACCTAATGATCAAAGGAAAGCTGGGTGACAGTGACCACAAGCTGATCACCTTCACCATCCTCTGTAAAGCTGGCAAGTCAATCAGCAATAAATTCTAACAGTTTATGGCCATTGCTCCTTGTCTTCCCCTGGGGTACCCTAGTGAACAGTTTTTCTCCCAGCTCCCATACTTATTTCATAGATTTCATAGACATTAGGGCTGGAAGGGACCTCGGAAGATCATCAAGTCCAGCCCCCTGCCCAAAGGGCAGGAAGTCAGCTGGGGTCATAGGATCCCAGCAAGATAAGCATCCAGTTTCATCTTGAAGGTGTTCAATGAAGGTGCTTGAACCACCTCCGGTGGCAGGCTGTTCCAGACCTTGGGGGCTCGGACAGTAAAGAAGTTCTTCCTTATGTCCAGCCTGAAATGATCTTGAAGTAGTTTGTGACCATTCGACCTCGTCATCCCTTGGGGGGCTCTGGTGAACAAACGTTCCCCCAGATGCTGGTGGTCACCCCTGATAAACTTGTAGGTGGCCATCAGATCACCCCTGAGCCTGCGCTTTTTCAGGCTAAAGAGCCCCAGGGCTCTCAGCCTGTCATCGTAGGGTCTGCTTCCCTGACCTCTGATCATGCGCGTGGCTCTTCTCTGGACTGAGAGAATGAGTGGATGAGTGATTGCTTCTCAAGGAAGCAATCCTCAATGCACAAGCAAAGTCTATCCCATCTCAGGGGAAAGGCAACAATCTAGCAGACCTCCTGAGGCTAAAAAGAAAGACCTACAAAGGATGGAGGACTAGATCCACCTCCAAGGAGGAATACTCTGTACTGGTCTGGACCTGCAGGCAGTGAACCAGGAAAGCCAAGGCTGCGACTGAACTCCAACTAGCTACAAGTATCAAGGACAATAAAAAGCTCTTTTTTAGATATGTGGGGAGCTGGAGGAAAAGCAAGGGAAACATTGGACCCCTGTTAAACCAGATGGGACAACTGACAACCAATGCCCAGGAAAAAGCCAACTTGCTAAATGGGTACTCTGTGTTGGTTTTTCACCAGTCCCAAGGGTGCCCTGCCCATTACAGGATGGGAAGGCCTGGGTGAAGGAGATTCCTTACCCTCCATGAATGCTGACCTCGTGAAGGAACACCTTGAAAGGCTGGATATCTTCAAGTCAGCTGGCCCTGACAGGTTACTCCTGAGGGTATTCAAGGAGCTGGCAAGCATCATAGCCCAGCCCCTGGTATGGACCTTTGAGAACTCCTGGCACTCTGGTGAAGTGCCTGGAGATTTGAAGAAGGCCAATGTGGTGCCTATCTTCAAGAAAGGGAGGTAAGTGGTTCCAGCAAACTTTAGGCCTATCAGCCTGACCTCAATCCTGGGGAAGGTCTTAGAAAAGATTATCAAAGAGGCCATTCTTAACAGACTGGCTGATGGCAACATCCTGAGGGATAGCCAGCATGGGTTTGTTGTGGGTAGGTCTTGCTTGACCAATCTTATTTCTTTTTATGACCAGGTGACCTATCACCTATACTTGCTAGCACCATGACTAAAAGAGACTTGGGGTCATGATTGAGGAACAAGTTGACCATAAGCAGGGTGAACATAAGCAAGATGAACATGATCTGAGCAGGGACCAGATCAGCCCTTCTGCTGGGACCCCCTCAGGCCCCGGGGGAGGCGCACCCAGGCCTAGGGTCAGTGAGGATCTAGTCAGGGAACTTCTGGAGGAACTGGACATATTTAAATTAGCTGGTCCTAACAACCTCCACCCCAGAGTGCTGAGGGAATTAGCAGAGGTCATTGTGGGACCCCTGGCACAGCTTTACGAGCACTCGTGGTGCTCTTGCATAGTGCCAGAGGACTGGAAAAGGGCCAATGTGGTTCCCATTTTCAAAAAAGAGAGGAAGGAGGACCCAGGAAACTATAGACCAGTTAGTCTTACCTCGATCCTGGGTAAGCTTTTTGAGAGTATTATCCTGGCGCAAGTCCACGAGGGGCCAGCAGGGGAGGCTATACTTAGGGGCAACCAACATGGGTTCATTTGAGTCAGGTCCTGTCAGACCAACCTGGTGGCCTTCTACGACCAGGTCACAAAATCCTTAGATGCAGGGGTAGCAGTAGACATAGTCTTTCTGTACTTTAGGAAGGCCTTCAACACTGTCTCTCACCCCATTCTCATTAAAAAACTAGGGGACTGTGGCATTGACACCTACACAGTCAAATGGGCCGCACCCAGAGAGTGGTGGTGGATGGGTCATTTTTGACCCGGAGGGATGTGGGCAGTGGGGTCCCCCAGGGCTCGGTCCTCGGACCCAGGCTGTTCAACATCTTCATCAGTGACTTGGATGAGGGGGTAAAAAGCACCCTATTCAAATTTGCTGATGACATTAAGATGTGGGGGGATGTGAGCATGCTAGAAGGGAGGAATAGTCTGCAATTGAACCTAGACAGGTTACAGGGGTGGGCAGATGAGAACAGGATGGGTTTCAACACTGACAAGTGCAAGGTGCTGCACGTGGGGAGGAAGAACCAGCAGCATACCTTCAGGCTGGGGAACTCCTTCTTGTCAGTGCAGAGGCAGAAAAGGACCTTGGAGTCATTATTGATGCCAAAATGAACATGGGCCGACAGTGTGGGGACACAGTCAGGAAGGCCAACTGCACCTTGTCATGCATCCACAGATGCGTATCAAGCAGGTCCAAGGAGGTGATCTTCACTATCTATACGGCACTGGTCAGGCTGCAGTTGGAGTACTGTGTCCAGTTCTGGGCGCCGCACTTCAGGAGGGATGTGGACAGCACTGAGAGGGTTCAGAGGAGGGCAACCCACATGATCAGGGGGCAGCAGGGCAGGCCCTATGAGGAGAGGGTAAGGGACCTGAACCTGTTCAGCCTCCACAAGAACAGGCTAAGGGGGGATCTAGTAGCCTGTTACAAACTAGTCAGAGGGGACCAGCAGGCATTGAGGGAGTCCCTGTTCTCCCGAGCACTACCAGGAGTGACTAGAAATAATACTCACAAGCTGCTAGAGGGTAGGTTCAGACTAGACATCAGGAGGCCCTACTTCACAGTCAGGGCAGCTAGGATCTGGAACCAACTTCCAAGCGAAGTGGTGCTGGCTCCTACCCTGGGGGTCTTTAAGAGGAGGTTAGACGAACACCTTGCTGGGGTCATTTGACCCCACTACTTTTTCCTGCCATGACAGGGTGTCGGACTTGATGATCTGCTCAGGTTCCTTCTGACCCTACCAACTATGAAACTATGAAACTATAAGCCAGCATACTGCAGCCAGCAAAGCAAACAAAATGCTGGCTTGTATCTACTGATGAATTTCAAGCAAGATCCAGGATGTCATCCTCCCACTGTACTCAGCCTTGGTTAGGCCACAGCTAGACTACTGCATCCAATTCTAGGCTGAACAATTCAGGAAAAACATGGAGAAGCTTGAAAGAGTCCAGAGGAGAGCCATGCACATGATCAGAGGGCAAGACAACAGGACTTATGAAGAGAGACTGAGAGCCATGGGACTCTTCAACTTTGAGGCGCGCAGGCTCAGGAGTGACTTGGTGGTAGTCTATAAGTACATAAGGGCTGTGCCTCAGAATCTGGTGGAATGCCTGTTCACCAGAGCATGCAGAGGGCTGACAAGGTCCAATGATCACAAAATCCTGCAAGACCATTTTAGGCTGGACATAAGGAAAAACTTCTATACTGTCTGAGCCCGCAAGGCCTGGAATAGACTTCACTCAGAGATGGTGCAAGCACCTACTCTGGACACTTTTAAGAAACATTTGGATGCTTATCTTTCTGGGATCCTTTGACCTTAGCTGACTTCCTGCCCCTTGGGCAGGGGGCTAGAACCAATGATCTTATGAGGTCCCTTCCAGCTCTAATGTCTATGAGATCTATGAAATCTATAAATCAGGCGCATATGTAGACATGTGCCCAGGTGCATTTTAATGTGCCTTAATTTTCTGTGTAGAAAATTGCACATGTAGACATGCCCATTGAGACCTAAGGTGCTTGAGAGGGTGGAGTGAAAATATGGATGGTCCCAGACACTTGCTGGGAGGAGCAGACAGCCAGGTCTGACTGCTCACATAGGTTCCTGGCTGTATTACAGGACCTTCAACTTATCCAGGAAGTGCACAGCCCCACTAGGGGTAACGCCTTGCTGGACCTGGTCCTGGCCACGGGGGATGACCTGGTGAGGGGACTGCAGGTCCTTGACCACCTGGGCAATAGCGATCATCACCTTCTGGATTTCATTAGCCAACACAGGGCATCTAGGGCTCACACCAAGGCTAAAGCCCTTGACTTCAGAAGGACCAACTTCAATGAGCTTAGGAGACTAGTGGGGGAGGCACTAAGGGCCCAAAAGGCAGAGGAGATGGGAGTCCATGAGGGATAGTCGTACCTTTAGGGGGCAATCCTCCAGGCCCAAAGGATAAGAGTCCCTGAGAGAAGCAAGGGGGGTAAGAGTGCTCAGAAACCCCCTTGGCTCAGCAAGGGCATTCAGCAATGCCTGAGGACTAAAAGGGAGGTGTACAACCATTGGAAGGGAGGAACTATCACCAAGGAGGAATACTACTCCTCCTCGGCCCGTGAGTGTAGGAGGGCTATTAGGAAGGCCAAGGTAGAGATGGAACTCAGGCTAGCGTCCAGGATTAAGGACAACAAAAAGTATTTTTCAAGTACATTGGGAGCAAGAAGAGGACACCAGGCAATGTAGGGCCCCTGCAAGACGCAAACGGTAATCTTGTGGCCAAGCCAGACAAGAAAGCTGATATTTTTAACAGT
>NW_005842025.1:1103814-1109522 GCF_000455745.1 Alligator sinensis | reverse complement strand
ACCGAAAAACGGGGGTAGGAACCAAAAAAACGGGCCCTCCTTATTGAAAGCACAGAGGCGGAAAGGGATCTCGGAGTCATTACTGACTCCAAGATGAACATGAGCTGCCAATGCCAGACCATAGCCAGCAAGGCCAGACATACCTTGTCTTGCATCCAAAGGTGCATCTCAAGCCGGTCTAAAGAAGTGATACTCTTCCTCTATGCGACTTTGGTCAGGCCGCAGTTGGAGTACTGCATCCAGTACTGGGCACCGCACTTCAAAAGGGGTGTGGCCAGCCTGGAGAGGGTTCAGAGGAGGGCCACTCGCTTGGTGAGAGGGCAGCAGGACAGGCCCTATGAGGTGAGACTGAGGGACCTGAACCTGTTCAGCCTCAGCAAGAGGAGGCTGAGGGGAGACCTAGTGGCTGCCTACAAGCTCATCAGGGGATGAGCAACAGCAAATAGGCGATCCCTTTTCTCCCCAGCACCACCTGGGGTGACAAGGAACAATGGTAATAAGCATATGGAGAATAGGTTTAGGTTAGTGATCAGAATGCAATATTTTATAGTTAGGGTAGCCAAAATCTGTAACCAACTTCCCAGGGAAGTGGTCCTCGCCCCTACTTTGGGCAAATTCAAGAGGAGGTTGGATGATCACCTGTCGGGGGTCTTATGAACCCAGCATTCATTCCTTCCTGTGGCAGGGGGTCAGGCTAGATGATCTGTTCAGCTCCCTCCTGACCCTAACTACTATGGAACTATGAAACTATCACCCATGCTAAAATACTGAGTAGTCCATGATCAGGAGACTCCACACTCACCTGGACATGAGCTACACAGCTCCAAGCACTGCTCTGCTTGATTCAGACTAGGGAATTGAAGCCTAGATCTCCAGCACCCTAGGGACATGCTCGGAGACTTGGGTGATCCAGTCAGGCTCCCTGGCACTCCAAGAAGATCTATTTATCTAGTGTGCAACAGGTCTATCAGGAAAGGGACTCTAGCTCAGTGGTTCAGGCATTCATGTGGGATGTGAGAGAATAACAGGAGGCAAGGCTAGAGACTTGCATCTGGGTTTGCCATGTCCCATATGAGTGCCATAATCACCCACACCTAGAGTTTTTCTTTGGTGCCATAGGTATTTAATTATTTATGTAAAGTAAAACAGCTTCAACAGGAAACAGTAAGTGCGTCTACATATGCCCCCCATGGTGCAGTTGTTAGTGTGCTGTAATTTAGTACTTGTTTTTGGAAGTACTAAATGACAGCACAGCAACAGCCATTACTGTGCTGTCCTGGCAGTGCATGGTTATTTTTAAAAGCTATGTCACCGTAGCAACATGCTATGAAGTGGTAGCTCATTGTTACAGTGACGTAGCATCAGCATCACGGTTTGTACCTGCCTATGCAATGTCGCTATAGCAATGAGCTACATTGCTGTAGCATGTCACTATGGCTATGTGGCATCACGTGTAGATGTGCCCAGTAAGAGATCGCCATGTTGAAAGCCCCTGTTATCCAGGGGTCAGAGTGCTCCTGAGACTTGGGAAAGCCAGGTTCAAGACCCTACGCTGGATAAGGCACAACATCATACACTTGCGGCCAGGTCTCCTGCACTCCAGTGAAGTCTCTTGACCACTAGGCTATTGGGGGTAAGCAGAAAGCCCCTCTTGAGTCAAAGAGACCTTCCCATCACATGTGTTATAGAAACTGGCGTGTTCTTGCAAAAAGTTTTGTTTGGGACCAATCAGCATTTTCTGAAAAAAACTCACTTCTTTGGAAGATACCCTGCCTGTAATTCTGGTACCTCCCTGTCCTATCTTCATTGTAGCAGTGAGGCTCCATCTGCTGGTTGAAAGTTATAACTGCAATACTTCAAGAGAATGGAACCTGGTACAATCTCTTGAATTACCCTTTTAATGAATATTCTTATGTATTATATTTCACAGTGCTTTGCTTTGTTCTGTGCTTGTGTTTTTCAGCATAGCAGATGGTTGCTAGAGGAAAATTTACAAAACACTTGCCATTATAACTCCTTTTCCCTCTCTCAAGCTGCAATTTCTGGCTTTGCATCTTTATCTCAAGTAGAAAGTTTCAGCTATAACACCATGCTGGTCACTGATGGTGGTGCAACAAGTGGGTGGGGAGCGCTGAATACATTTCACGTTTTGGAAAAAAACTGAAACCGTTGTGGACAAAGCAAACTGAAGCATGAAAGCTGATTTGTGGCACAGGCCTGCAGCTGGCTTCTACAAAGATTTCCTCATTTTTTCTTAGTCTGCATGGACTACTGGACTCAAATGGACAACTGCCGC
This sequence comes from Alligator sinensis, assembly GCF_000455745.1. Taxonomy (NCBI): domain Eukaryota; kingdom Metazoa; phylum Chordata; order Crocodylia; family Alligatoridae; genus Alligator; species Alligator sinensis. The sequence continues at coordinate 1,107,226 of NW_005842025.1, read as the reverse complement.
CATTTTTACCCCCCCAGAAGTATTTGCAAAATGCAGTGAGTAGGTGTGGTGCTGGGTGTGGCTACAGTTTCCCAAAGCTGGAAGCCTGTGACATTTTCAGGACAAGCACGTACATGAGGAGGGATTTTCTCATTAAATGCCACTCTTGAAAACAAATTTAAGAAAGAATTGCTCTTGTCAAACTGCTGCTGCTCAGCCTCCACTCCTGTGCTGCTTTTCCATCTGCAAAACACAGAAATCTCCATTTGGATGGAATGACCTGTATTAAATAAAAAAAACCTAACAGAACAAAAAGAACAATAGTAAATTATTGCTGAAAGAGCATGGTGTGGGCTTCTCCCACTAGTAGTAGATAGGCTCACCACCCTTCAGTGCAAATGTGACAGGTGGGCAAGACCAGAAGTCCCACCCCCTTTGTCCCGCCTCCTTTCCCCTTATATGGTGTGTGATATCACAAGCCCTGCCCTCTGACCCCAGTCACATGGTGCATGGAATTAACCCCCCCCCCCCCCCCCCCCCCGGCCCCAATCACATGGTGCGTGACATCACCAACCCAGTCACATGGTGTGTGACCTCGCACACCCCGCCCCAGTCACATGGTGTGTGACACTAGCAACTCCACCCCTACCCCCAGTCACATGGTGTGTGACATCAGTAACCCCACCTCTGCCCTGCAGTCACATGGTGTGTGACACCCTCACCACATGGTCCATGACATCAGAAGGACAGCCCATGCAACCCCCCCAAAGCCCACCCTCTCATGCTGCAAGACCCACCCTAGACCACATGGTACAGTTATGAACTATCAAGCCCCAGACTGTTCTAGCCCCTGGGGCACAGGCATGGCCTATGGGGTGGCAGTGGGGTGTGTGACCCCTCTAAGAACCCGCCCCACCACCCCCAACCAATTGGCGGGGGTTTCAGAGGCCTCAGACTTCCCCAAGAACAACACCGAACCAACTGGAGTGAGATGCAGGGTGGGGCTTAGGCTGCAAGCCCACCAGGTCTATATGCTTTCCCAAGTGAGCCCTCTGTTTGTCTGAGACCATGCTAAGGCAAGCAGAAGCAGATATGGATTCTTTCACAACACCTGTAGGTCCCTTCACCACACCCCCAAGACTTCTTGGATAGCCGCATAGAAAGCGTTCTTAGAAACAGTTGTGAGGAGGAGAGCAGGCCCCTAGCCCAAAGACTCTTTGAGACACCTAACCCTGTTTAGGAAGACCCAATGAACATGCAAACAGAGGAGGCCCAGGCCCCCGAAGCAGATGTTGAGAATTTGGAAGATGGTATCCTTGTCCCATTGCCTGCATGCAAAGTAGAGGTCATCACAGAGGAGAGGCCGGTAAGAGACTTGAAGCATGATTGTGGGGGTTGGACACTTAGATTTTGATGGTGGTGGTGTGGATTCACTTCATAGCACATGTGTGTTTGGGAGTAGCTAAGGACTGATTAAACTGCAGCTAACTAAGGTTTTTTATTTGAACTCCTTTGCAGTTAGATGAAGCCTTTTTAATGACTCCAGAAAGTCTGCTCACCAGTACACCCATACAGCTGACACCTGAAGGAAGCGTATATTTCTGCAGAAAACACAGACTGGGGGAGGCTGAAGAGTTCAGAAGACAATTAGGTGTTGAATCATCAGATCCTGTTTCAAGACAAGAACATAAAATCTTCATGAAGTCTCTTGTGCGTGTGTCCTTTTATGGCATAATGAAATACTGCTTGAGGAGGAGACTTTTTGAAAATTGTTGGGGGTGCATTCATGATCAGGAGGGTCAGGGATTTCATGATTGTCTTACCTGGTTATATGAAGACATAAGTCAAACAATTCAGGAACTTTGCAAGGAAATATGTCTTGATAGCATTTTCAATGCTGCTATAGCCATTGGCTTTGGCAGGAACATTCTCACAATTACTGAGAAACATTTACTTCAGGTTAAAGAGCTTCTAAATGCTGTGTATTCTGCAGAAGTTCCTAATGCTGCTCTTCATGATTTGATCACTGAGGAAGACAAACCTCTCATATCTCATATTGAATGCTTAATTGGTACTAGAAATTATAAAACCCTGCTTAAGAGAAGGGTGTAGCAAAAACAGTTTTAAGTGGGGGTTTACATCATTTGCTGATTTTGGTGGAAGGCTGGGGGTAGGGGTAGTAAAGCACATCAACAGTTTTCAGCTGCGTAGATTGGCATTTGCTTTAGTGTCTTGGACCTCTAAGGACATACATATAGGGTTTCTTTTGTAAGGATAAAGCCAATGAGACTTAATGGTCACTAGAAATTGTTAAAAAAAACCCTTCTTAGGAGGGCTGTAAAAATTTTTGATGGAAATAAAGACTGAATTTAAATATATATAGTCTCACAGATTTTGTATGGTATGGGGTGGTGGGGATGTGTGTTGTAAAGATAAACCAGACCACAAAAAAGCTGTCCTGTGTGTCCAGATCTCTACATATTTTAAGACTAAAGGGGTGGTGTTATCTTTTAGTGGTGACTCTGTTTTAAAATGAGTTATATTTGGCTTTATAGATACACTATTTTCCTTACTGTATTATTTAATTTTAATACAGAGGACTTACTCATTTCATTCATATTACAGACAGCGTATCTAGTGGGAAAGCCACATGCAATTTTACCACAGCAAGGTAAAAATTATTTTTAAATGGTGGGTTATTTGTGGCTGTGTTAATATAATCATACTAAGTTATAACAACTGTTTGTAACTGTTTGTTTTCAAACAAAACCTCTTCTTCTAAAATAGAAAAGCAAAACAAACACATACAGTCATATTTTTATCCAGTAGTAAAAGGTAATTTTTCTGAAATCAGCTTTTGAAATTTTGTGTTTCTTGTGGGAGGAGAAACTGTGTGTGTATGAATTAACCCCCTGTGAATGTGAATATAAAGAGTGGGGTTAAGCAAACTTTAAATTTGTAGTGTGTGAGGAAAGTGAATTCTCAATGCTGAGATGTAAATTTTATATTTCTTAAGTGATCACATGCACCACTCCCAAAGAAGAGCAGGGGCCAGGGTGGAGAACTCTAAAAACACAATAAAAAAACCAAAGAAATGCTCAACCTGCAGATCATAACACCCAAGGATCAAAAGATCATCAGGACAGAACAGAAGGGCATGGTTCCTCAGAGGAAAACATGCTACCTACCTCTAAGAAAACAATATGTAAAAACACAAGGAGTCACACCACCAAAACAGGTGATCTGGGTCCTGTGAAAAAGAAATGCAAGACTGGTTGCTCACACAGTTCAGAGAAAGAGGAGAGTCTTTCTCCTTTTTTGAAAGATCATGATTATTGTGAAAAAAAGAGGGTGGGTTTTCAGGGTGGGGGTAACCACCTTGTCTAGAAAGATCATGATTATTGTGAAAAAAGAGGCGGGGTTTGAGTGGGGC
>NW_005842025.1:1101869-1103773 GCF_000455745.1 Alligator sinensis | reverse complement strand
TATCATGATTACTACCGGAGCAAAAGGGTAAATTTTACTCAGAGAGGAGGTAGTCTGTGTAACTCAGACAGCAGTCGTGGCATGTATCATAAGAGGGGGAGTTATGGTAAACCCAGGGGTAAGAATGGGTAGCTAACCAGCAAGTGGCTCATGGTGCAAAAAGTAAGGGCCTGGTTAAAGGGGAGCGTGGGGAAGGCTAAACACTGGTTGAGAAAACATAAAAAATCCCCTAGTAATGGCACTTTAGAAGGCCCCTCAAATGTTCCCCAGCCTCCCAGGCCTGACCCTTCACCAGGACCCATGGAACCAGAGAGGGGAGTTGGTGACTATAATTTAGGAAGTCCTTTAGAGGGCCCCTCAAATGTTTCCCAGCCTCCCAGGCCTGACCCACCACCAAGACCTGAAGAGTCAGAGTTGGGATAGCGAATCTGGTATAGAAGGCACTTTAGAGGACCCCTCAAGTGCCCCACAGTCTCCTGAGTCAACAAAGGATGTTTTACCGGACATACATATGGTGCAGGTGAGAAGGCAAGAGTGGTCTGTAGCCAGGTTTGGGGGCATGAAGTACACAGAGGAGTTCTGTTTTGTGAACCTGGAGTGTATGCCATTACACGTGGTGTACAAAGTCATAAGTAGAGGGGTAGAAGAAATTGTAGTAGAACTCCACCAGAGATGCACGGGCAATGACTATGCCCAGTTACATATTAGGGCTGTGCGAGTCTTCAGATCCCGCTTCGGATCCAGAGGCACTTTGGATGCTTTGGCGTCCAAAGCGGCACATCTGGATCGAAGCAGGGTCCCAGCAATGGTATCTGGAACGGGTCGGGGGCATCTGAAGTGCTTCAGATCTCCTTCAGATGTTTCAGACCTGTTTCGGTCATTTTGAGACACAATTAGAAAAGGGAGGGGGAGCTGGGGAGAGATGGAGAGTGGGAGGGGGAGGGAGGAGGAGCGGAAGGGGGGGAATACTGACATCTGTAGGCAGCCAGTGAGAAGGATTTCTCCCTGGCTACTTTTCCAATAGCAGTGTCTGTGGGGTGGGAATAGAAACAGCATAAAAGCCTCTGTTTCCAGCCCTTCTGTGCCTTTTGCAGCTCGTTCCATCAGCAACTGTGTGAGCGAGGAATGCTCAGGCTGAGACTTGCCTGCTCCTTTTTCTTGTTATGAAGGAGTGATTAGGATTTAGCTTAGCCTAGCTTAGCTTAGCTATTCTATTCAATTATTATTAGTATCAACTTATTTCTTTTAATTTATGTTTGCTCTTTGTTTTTTTTGGAAACTTTGCAAAAAGAAAGGTGTGTTTTCCCAGCCAGTGTTATCTATCACCGTGCAGGGAGGCACAGATTGCTTGCACACACAGACGCATGCATGCACACACACACATACACAGAGACCCACAATATAGAAAAAAAATCACAGCACAAGATGAGACAGATATTCACAGCAGAACAAGACACAGATAATAAATTGACAGCACAAGAAGACAGACAGATATTCACAGCAGAACAAGACACACAGATAATATATTGACAGCACAAGAAGACACACATCATATATTAACAGCACAAGAAGACACACAGATAATATAGTCACAGCTGAACAAGACACAAATATTCACAGGAGAACAATACAAAAAAAGACACACACACACACACACACACACACACACACACACACACACAGACCTTTTGCAGCACAGGAAAGATCAATATAAAACATGCTGGAAAGGTGCCAGGTCTTCTGGCAGGGGAGGGAGAGGGGGTAGGGGGAGAGATAGAGCTGCAAGCTCCCCACCCCCCCTTCCCAAACACAGACACATTCTATTCCAGAGCAGCCATGACATAGGTGCTGCCAGTGGAAGCCAGGTGGGGGGAGCAGGGTCTGGAACTGACATCCGTGTACCT
>NW_005842025.1:1073349-1101559 GCF_000455745.1 Alligator sinensis | reverse complement strand
GCAGGATCCTTGCCCCCAACCCAGAAGTGGGGGAGTAGTGTAGTGTGGGATCATTTTGAGGTGGCAGATGATCCCAGGTTTGCCATCTGCCAGCATTGCCGAAGGCACATGAGCCGTGGCAAGGACATGAGACACTTCTCCACCACGGCCATGCTGCTGCATCTGAGGAGGCACCACCCCCTTGCCCTTCTTCCTGCTGCTCAGCCTGGCACCAGGGCAAGTGTGCCAAAAGGGAAGTCCCTCACTCACTCCAGAGGCCCCTTACCCCCAAAGCAGAGGCAGGCCACCCTGGAACAGTGGGGGAAAGGTGGACAGAAAGGGGGGCATGTTCCCAAGGTGCACGAGATCACTCAGAGTATTGGGGAGCTGCTTGATCTGGATAGCCAGCCCTTCTCCCTAGTTGAGTGGCCAGGATTCAGGCAGTTCATAGCACTTCTGGCCCAATTTTACAAAGTGCCCGCATGTACCACCTTTAGCAGGGCGGTGGTGTCCTCCCTGTATGAGGCATGCAGGGAGTACTTGAGGGAGGAGAGCCAGGCCTGAAGGTAGCCTTGCGCTTCACCTCTGCCATCTGGAGCAGCCGGGGTGGTGATCACACCTACCTCTCCCTCTCGGGGCACTGGTGTACTCAGTCAGGCCGTTGGTGGGCTCTACTGCAAGCTGAGGTGCTGGATGGGCCCCCAAGGCAAGGGAGATCATGGGGGCCATGAACAGCATGGTGCAGGGGTGGCTTGTTGGGCAGGCCAAGGTCACCTGCAGGTTCATGGTCACCAACAATGGGGCCAATATGGTGAAGGATGTCCATGATGCCAACTTTGCTGGCATCCGCTGTGTGGCATGCAGGCTGCACCTAACAGTGAGGGATGCCTTGGAGGGGGACAAGGCTACCTGAACAGAGCTGAGTGGGGTACCATCTCCCAGATCTTGCTGGTCCTAAAGCCCTTCCTTGAGGCCACTGAGGTCCTTAGCACTGGTGATTCCCTCCTCAGCCAGGTGATCCCCCTAGTGAGGGAACTGGAGAAGCAAATGGAGAAGTTCCAGAGGATCAATGTTCCTGACTGGGGCAGGTCACTGTCACCAGATGTGCAGGCACTGGTGAGGCAGCTGAAGGAGGGCATCAGGAGACAGCTGGATCCCTTGTGGTCCAGTACAGTCCACATGATGGAGGTGATGTGCAACCTGAGGGTGAAGGGGAGCACGTGCACTGGCAGCCCCAAAACCCTTGATCACTGGACGCAGGTGCTGGTGAACAAAGTCAGGGAGGCTGAAGTGCAGAGGCAAGGGGATGTGGAAGAGGGGGATCCACTTTCCCGTGCCAGCACTCCCAGCACCAGCACCGCCACCAGCACCAGCCAGTCTCCTCCACACCAGCCCCTGCCAATGTGGGCCAAGGACATGGCTTCAATGCTGGGGTCCAAACATACCAGACCCCAGCTTTGGGCAGGTAGCACCAAGGTTTTGGTGGCTACCTATCTCACTGAGGATGTGGAGCCACTGGGCTGTGACCCCTTGGCCTACTGGGCAAACTGCATCCAGAGGTGACAGGATCTGGCCACGGTTGCCTGGCAACACCTGTCCTGTCCACCGACCATTGTTCCAAGCAAGAGGGTGTTCAGCATTGCTGGGGATGTTGTCACACCCCACTGCAGCTGCTTGGATCCTATGTTGGTGGAGAAGTTTGTGTTCCTAAAGGTGTACCTCCCACTGTTGGGGTTCCCCAAGCTCCACCTGCAAACAGACTGAGTGCCACCCTCCTCACTCCATCTGCACCAACTTCCTTTTTGGAGGTTTTGAAAAGCTGAGTAATGCCCTGCTCTCAGCTGGAGGGGACACTATCTGCATCACCAGCCAGCAAGGGAAGAACACGCCCCTGCTGAGCTCATTTCCCTGTGTCACAGAGCACTGAGGTGCCCTGCTCCTAAAGAGGGGAAACTGCTAGGGAGGGAGCCCTAGCAGTGACTAAGGCACCCTGCTGTGGGTTGCCAGGGCAACCAGGGAAGGTCAGCTGACCAGAAGGGGCAGGGCCTGGCCCTTATAAGCCCTAAGAGCTGAGGCTAGAGGCAGTTGGCTGCCAGCAGCCAAGGAGGAAGGAGCTCTCTGCCTTGGAAGAGAGGGAAAGCCTGGCTGAAGGTGCAGCGTCTGACATGGCTGAGAGACGGAGTATTTCCTGGTAGGCTGGACTGTTGTTACGGCTGCGTCGCTTCCATTTATGTTATGGCCAAGTGGCTTACGTTTGTGTTGTTGTTTTTAACTGGTGGTTTGGGTGAGGCTATTAAGGATTGGAGGAGGCCTCATAGGGGACCCACAGCAGAGTGGGGACCCCAGCACCAGTAAGGGTGCAGCATTCAGGGTGCACAGCCCAGCCCCAGAGAGGGGGCAGCCTTACTGAGAAGCCCCAGTGCGGGCACAGTGAGCCCCAGAGAGGGGAGTGGCATTATTGAGAAGCCCCAGTGCGGGCACAGTGAGCCCAGAGAGAGGGCAGCCTTTATTGAGACGGCCCCAGAGAGAGGGCAGTATTATTGAAAAGGCCCCGGAGAGGGGGGCACTACTGAGAAGCCCCAGTGCAGGAGTGGTGAGCCCAGAGAGGGTGCAACGTTACTGAGGAGCCCCAGAGAGGGGGCAGCCTTATTGAGAAGCCCCAGTGCGGGCGCACTGAGAACCCCGGAGAGGGGGCAACACTACTGAGGAGCCCTAGAGAGGGGGGCATTGCTGAGAAGCCCCAGTGTGGGCGTGGTGAGCCCCAGAGAGGGTGCAACGTTACTGAGGAGCCCCAGAGAGGGGGCAGCCTTATTGAGAAGCCCCAGTGTGGGCACAGTGAGCCCCAGAAAGGGGGTGGCATTATTGAGAAGCCCCGGTGCAGGCACGGTGAGCCCCAGAGAGGGGGCAGCATTACTGAGGAGGCCCCAGAGAGGGGGAGCAGCATTGTTGGGGGAACCCCAGGGAAGAGGGCACATAATAAAATAGGGCCGGGGAGAGCCCTAGCGCCGGAGAGGGCGCATATCAAAGAAAGGAAGGCCCAGAGAGGACAAAAAAGGGCCAGATTGTAATAAGGCTAGGACACAATGTCCATTCCATCACCGAGGTGTGGACTGCGGTGTAGGGGAGGAAATGGAGCTGCAGATAGCGCCCCCTGGCAGTAAGGCAGTACAAGGGCAGCCTCCCACTAATTAACATCAATTAATAGCAAGGCATGGCAGGCATGAAGGTGGGCAGTTGCCCCAGGAACAGGTGTTCGGGCCACGTTTGGATCAGTCCAGAGCGGATACCTGTTACACCCTGCCAGGATGAACATGGAGGTATGGGACTGGAGCTATGGGGAAGGAAGAGGCCCCAAGTGCTGGGCATGACCACTAAAACTGCACTCTACCAGGGTAGGGAGTCCTGGTGGGACTGCTGGTGGCATGGCAACCCCATAAATGCCAAGACCAATGATCCCCTGGTGAAAGGTGGGTAGGAGGCACTATAACCTCCAGCTAATGCACGCACGCACAAAGTCCTGGCTGGGGAACCCCCAGACCTGTCACGTCTTTGGCAGGCCTGATGCTTGCTGGTTGCAGTGCAGTTGTGAGGCTCCCAGTGAGCTCAGCTTAGTTGCCTGGGATGCAAGCTTTAGGGTTGAAAACCTCTTTGTTAGGCTGAGGAAGTACCTGCAGTTGGTCCTGGATGGAAGGAATAGTAAAGAAGCCAGAGGCTGACCTGGCCCATGATGCAGGCAAGAAAGCCAGTCAGTGAAAATGGAAATGGAGGCAATGGGGGGGAGGGACAGGCTAGGTGGGGACTAGGCGGGGCAAGGGTGATGTAGCAATGCAGGTAAATGTGCAGAGGTGCCTGGGGTGTCAGATGTCCAGCAGGTCATGGTCTGCCAGAACTCCACTGCCAGACTCCAGAGTGTTTTTTTTTGGTGAGGAATGTTCCCCCACAGGTAGTTGGGTTTTGTTGTTTTTGATAGATTCTGGTGTGCAGTTTGTGGGGCTACTGGAGATAGTTGGCAGGTTTTGTGTTTTCAGCTGTAGGAAGTTGGCTTCAGTTCTGGTGATGAGGTTAGGTGCTTGTTTGAATGTACAAACCACTTTTCCGAGCTGGGCCAATGAACTGCACTTCATCAGCCTCCTAGGTAGTAGGTACACAAACTCATGGACTCAATATAGACACTGACAGTGGAATTCTGGCATGCTGCAACCTGCTGGACAGCTGACACCCTAGGCACCTCTTTACTTTTACGTGAGCTGCTACATCCCTTTTTTCCCCTCTACCCCCCCACCCCAGCCTGTCCCTCACCCCCTGACACCTCCATTTCCATTTTCACTGACTGGCTTTCTTGCCTGCATTGCGGGCCAGGCCAGCCTCTGGCTTCTTTACTATTCCTTCCATCCAGGACCAACTGCAGGTACTTCCTTAGCCTGACAAAGAGGTTTTCAACCCTAAAGCTTCCAAAGATATATATTTTTAAGTACTCCTTTTTTTTTTTTTCTTTTTTTTTATAATACTCATATAGACATTAAAACACAAGATAATCCATCACACACCATGAATAACATCATACGTCCAACATAACACAACATCTACTTCTTGCTGCCAATTCCTTTATAAAAAGAAAGGCTCTGTGACAGTTCCATTTGGGTACCTTTGATGCTGATGATACTGGTGTTGAGCCAGCTAAGTTATTTTACCTGTTGTCACATAAAGCGGAGGACCGGGTGTGAGGCTGTAGGGGAGGATGAGGGCTCAGTGGGGCACACTGCTGTGTTGTGCAGAGGCCCCAGCACCAGGAAAGGTGCAGCTTAACACACACATAATGTCACCCACCCACATGACAAGTTTTGCCTGTCTGCAGCGGGTTACAGGGCTCTGGATGACAGACTCCCCCAGCGAGACACGCACAGCTGGCAGGCTTCATGGCCTGGCAGGGCCCAGAACTCAGGTCTGCACTAGATTTAACATCCCTGTGCCCCAACACAGATGCAGTCGCCCAAACACCTACCCACATGACAAGTTTTGCCTGTCAGCAGCTTGGGGTGCAGTTCCCCCAAACCCCTGCACTGATCTTCTTGAAACTTTACAGGCTTTATGGCCTCACCAAGGGCTACCACCCCTGCAGTTTTTAGCCCCCTGTGGTGTAACACATAGACATAACAGGAGTTTTGCTTTCAAGGATTTTTGGGTGCAGTTCCCCCCAAACCTATATACTGATCTTCTTGAAACTTGGCAGGCTTTATGCTCTCAGTGGAGGCTACCACCACTTCAAGTTGCACCCAAATTGGACCTAAAATAACGTTATAGATATTTCATTCATCCCCCATTATAACCTATAGCCAGATCTCCAAGGCAGCTCCGAAGCTTCAGCGCCTCTTTGGCAGGATCAAAGCGGCAAACTGATCCAGAGCTCTGGATTGGATCGTGGCCATCTGAAGTGGCCAGATCCAAAGCTGGATTGGATTGTTGCTGACTTGCACAAGCCTATTACGTATTCAGGAAGATAGCATGGCAAACTGTTTATACTCTCAATCTATTCATTTAAACCAGATGACCCCAGAGCTGGCCCCAGAGCTGTTTTTAGAGTGGATCAGCAACCCGTTACAAAGCCAGAGAGAAATATTGCTTGATTCTACATTTCAGCTGGTTGTGGTCATTGTGAAAGGCACAGGCAGTGGGAGCTGTAGAGTTATAAGCTTTATCCCCTATTTCTAGATCACTGCTAAAAAAAGGAAGTATTTAATCAACTTGAATACCTATGATACTAACCTGTGCTCTGCAGGCAGCCTATTGGCTGTTAGAAAATGTAGAGGGGCCAGAGATACCAAACTGCTAGATAGTGCCAAATAACTGCACAGGAAATTAGGCATGCCTATATATCAAAAGGTTATGCTCCACCAAGTACCTTTGTTTGAAGACCTTGAACAGGTTAATATTCATATAGTGATGCAGAAGGGAAAAAATGGTTGGAGTTTATTTAAAACATAGGACATGCCTAGGTACCCTGACACCTGGATATTTTTGCTGCATGGTGAACATTATTATGGTATTTTGGATGTAAAAAGGTGTTTGGCATGAGAAATTATTATGATCTTTGTCAGACGTTGTACAGTTATAGGCATGTGTGCAGATTCCGATGTCATCTTTGCCTGAGCCCAAACTGCACTGAAAACATGGCCAAGACACAGAGATGCCCTAATTGTAAGCTGTTCTGTCTTTCCAAAGAGTGCTTAGAAAGGCACGTGGCCCTGGCCTCTGAAAAGTGGATCGAATGCCTGACTAAAACTCTGTGCGATGAGTGTAAATCTTATGTGAACAAAAACCACAAGTGCAAAGGGAGGCAGTGCAAACAGTGTTATGGGAAAATAATGGATGTAAACAAGCACTGGTGCTTTATGCGCCAAATTGAAAAGCCTGAAGAAGGCGAGGGGTACTTTTTATTTTAATTTTTTTTTATGATTTTGAATGTGTGCAGGAGACAAGGATGCATGTGCCCAACTACATTTTTGCAATGGAGCCAAAGACAGGGGGGAAAAAACCCTCAGAAAGCCACAGGCAAAACCCCCAAAAAGGCTTGTACAGCTAAGCCCAAAAAGTTAGAAAGCACTTGGGAGTTTAAGGATGAAGAGTGTCTTTTGGTTTTTTTTTTTTTTTTTTTTTTATTAAGGTCTTTATGGATAAAATGTTCAAGGACTACATCTCCATAGCTCACAACACCAAAGGCTATGATGGTTACTTCATTGTTAGCCAGTTATTGAAGGAAAAAAATGGGCATGAAACTAATCACCCAGGGCGGTAAACTCACGTGCATAGAAGTGATCAGGCTAGGCATCCATTTAATAAATTCTTTAAACTTTTTGCCAATGAAACTTAGCAGGCTCCCACAGGTGATGGGGTTTGAAGGATGCAATGGTTATTTCCCACATTTTTTTCAACACTGCAGAAAACCAAAATTACTTGGGGCCTCTCCCAAAAGTGGTGCACTACAGCATTGAAAGTATGATGTCCAGTGAGAAGGAACAGTTTTTAAAATGGTACCAGGATAACCGCAATAAGACCTTTCACATGCAAAAGGAGCTGGCCTATTATTGCCAGCAGGATGTACAAATTTTGCAAGAGGCCTGCTGCCTCTACAGGGATGAGATTATGAAAATGACATGGCAGGTAAACCGAGTGGAAATAGATGGTGAACTCCAAAATGTAGAATGCTGCATAGATCCTTTCCAATAGATCACGCTGGCCTCCGTCTGCATGGCCATGTACAGGTTTATGTTTTTGGAACTGCAGACCATAGTGCTACTGTTAGGACCATTTGGGAGCACAAGTGGAGGGTTCTGTTAGAAACGGATGGGGAGCTGGCAGATTTTTTTAAGCAGAACCCCACTGCCTTCTCCACTGATGCCTAGGGGTGGTCTTTTTGGAGGAAGAACTAATGCCATCTGTCTATATTACCAAACTAAACCTGGCGAACAAATACACTATTACGATTTTACCAGTCTTTACCCCTTCATAAACAAAATGAAGGAATACCCAATCGGACACCCTGAAATCATTCATGACAATTTCCAACCCCTGTCAAGCTATTTTGGAAAAGCCAGGGTGACACTGTACCCACCTTTTTTTCCCTGTGCTACCCAACAGGGTGAACGGGAAGCTTATGTTCATGCTGTGCTGCCTCTGCGCGGAAACAAGACAGCAAAAGTGTGACCACACTGATGAAGAGAGGGCCCTCCTGGGCACATGGTGATAGCTTTATTCAATTCTGGTGTACACCAAGGGGTACAGAGTAGCTCAAATCTATGAGGTCTGGCATTTTGCCGATAGGTCTAGCTCCCTTCTTTCATGGAACATAAAAATGCACCTGTGACAGAAGCAGGAAGTCTTGGGCTACCCCACCTGGTGTACTGACCAAGAAAAACAAAAGAGATACATGGCCAATTTCTTCCAGAAAGAAGGCATGACCTTACACCCAGACAATATAAAACCCAACCCTGCAAAGTGCCAAATAGCAAAATTGTTTCTAAATTCTTTGTGGGATAGATTTGGTCAGAGAACCAACTTGTCCAGCACCAGCATCATAAGAGACCTCAACGAACTTTTTGGCTACCTCTTTTCTCCCGCCTATGAAATTTCATCTTGCGACTTTATTGATGATTAGGCAACCTGCGTGTCTTGGAAGCATGCCAAAGACCATTTATATGCTCTTGGGTAACACAAATATCTTTATAGCCTGTTTCACCACTGCTTATGCATGCTTAGAGTTGTATGAGCTGTTAGCTTAAAAGACCAGTGATATTCCATGATATTTGTGAGCTGCAAGGGAGATTGGAAACCCTCACTAGGTGATTATTTAGATGAACTCCCCAGAGAAATCCCACCAGATGAACACATCACGGAGTTTGTGTCAATCAGTCCAAAAACCTACAGGTACAAGTTGTCCAGGGAAAAGGTTTGCTTGATGATCAAAGGGATTACCCTGAATGTGGCCAACTGTGAAAAAGAAAACTTTGAAACCTTGAGAGACCTTGCTTTACATTATGGGGCAAACCCTGCTGGGGACACCCCTAAAACAATTGTGATACAACAGCGCTCTATTGTCAGGAAAAAAAGCAAATGGACAACAGAAACCAAAGCCTTGAGAAACTCAGGAAGTTGTTTATGACAAAAGGGTCCTCACAGAAAACTTTAACTGTCTCCCCTATGGTTTTTGAACATGGATATGCAATGGAAGCACCCCTTTCCTGTGATTTTTGGCAGCCCCTGGCAACTGTGGTAAAAGATACTTTATAAAAAACCTTCTGGATCACGCTGATAGAATGTTGTCTGTTATGCCTGAGAATATCGTGTGATGCTATAGCTGTTGGCAGCCTTTGTATAAAGAACTGTTTTGTCAATATTCTTTTATCAAGTTTGTAGAGGGTCTACCAGACAGTCTCAATGACAACTGTTTGTTTCCTCCTAATAAAATAAATACGGTTTGATGGACTCTGCTTGTGACAGCGGCAAAATCGAGAAAGCCTTTACCGAGTACATGCACCATCGGAATCTTAGCATTATGTATATAGTTCAAAATGTTTTCTGTCAAGGGAAAAGGAGCTGCACCATTACCCTTAACATAAAATACATTGTTTTGTTTAAAAACCCCAGGGATAAGCTACAGATAGTGTCCCTGGTGCGGCAAATGTACCCAGGTAAGGCCCAATTATGTCTAGAAGCTTTTGAGGATGCCACAAAAGCACCTTATGGGTATCTGGTGGTAGATTTAAATGCTTCTACCCTGGACTATTTTAGATTAAGAACCGGGCTTTTTCCTCCCAACCAAACTGCTGCATACATTTTTTATTTTTTATTTTTTTTAAACAGCGGGTGGGAATAAAAAGACATGATGTAGCAGCAGCCTCTTCTTAGCTCTCAAGACGGTGGAAGGGAAATGTGTCTAACCACGTAAAAAGAAATTTTGGCTCTCTTAACTGCTTCTTCCATCCTCCCCTCAGCAGAGAAAACCTATACTCTGCTTGGCCTCTGATGATTTAGTAGCAGCCATTTCAGAAATTGCTCTGAACACCTTAAAGGGAAACATCTCTTTGACACCGCATCAAAATCACATGCTGAAAAAGAGATGCAGGATCATACAAAAACCTAAGTAAACAAAAGATTGCCCCTAAAAAAAAAAAAAAAAAAAAAAAAAGAAACAGCTGGTGAAACAGTCTGGGGGATTTATCGGCCCTCTGTTAAGTTTTTTGCTTTCCCTCTAATTACAGGGCTCTTGACTAGCCGGTGATGGAGCATGCAGAAAAAATGTATCTGGTGCCCAGCCATGACCTGGAACAATTAAGGGCTCCCCTACCACAGGTCAAAGGCAAACAAGGTGTATCCCAGGGCAAACTCCTCACGGTTGATTATCAGAGCCCGGTCTTTCATATGTTTACTGGCTATCTGTACCAGCTACATGTATTCTCTCATGCAGTTACCGTTCTCAAAATCTGATTCCTGCTAAAGGCATCATTATCCACGAACCTGATGATGATGCGTTTGGGCAGCTGCCCCAGAAACAGATTCTCCTGGTTGCTGACTTGGCTGCCAGCAGGCATGCTAAACACTTTCATACCCATGCGGTCTATAGGGTATACAGCACTGGCCGTAAGCAAGGCCTCTGCATGGCCCAGTTGAATGCCCAGGGCTACCTTTACTTTTTTCACAAAAAGTGAGGTGGATGTGATTTTTAGTTTACGTTGGCCAACCGCTGTGGTGCCCATCAAGTAGAAGGCATCTTTACTGCATGTCAGTTTAATTTTCACATCCACGCCATTCAGCAAGTTTTTCTTGAAAAAACAAATCACTGTGGAGATGACCAAGCAGCTCTATCTTTTTGGTCCCGTCTGCCAGGTTTGCCCATCTCTGAAACCCATGATTATTGCCATCCCGTGTGACCGTTTCATAATGTCCAGGGGTATCTTTGTAAAACAGGACAACAGAAAATTGGGTGGCAAGGGTGTTATCACTGTAGTTGAGAACCAGTTTGATGAAGGCTCAGTAAGGGTAACAATTGTTGCTCTGGCTTATGAGAGAATCTCCCAGAGTGACATCCAGCTGACTGAAGACAGAGGCCAGCAGGTAATTCATCAGACCTACGGCTGCCCTGGCATCAAGATCAGTTCCATTGCCTTTTACAATCTTGCAGCAAAGGTAGAGTAGCGTGTTGTTCAAATCCATGTAATCTTTGCCATTTCTGGCTATGAAAAAGTCAAGAAGGCCAGATTCGGTAATAGCTGATAGTGGAGGGATCTCAACATACAGGCTTTATTCAATGCAGGTCTGCGTAGGGGCTATTTGAAACGTATCCAGTTCAGATTTGGCGCATTCTTCAGTCCCACACTGAACAAAGGCCATGACAATTAAAATATATTTCTGTTTCCTCCAGGAGAGCACTTCTTCTTTCTCCCAGTCTGCTTCTTGGTTTTTCATGTATGGCTGCACTGTCGACTTAACTGTCTTCTTTTTAAGGGATTAAGGAGGTGCTATATGTCCAGAGTGTGGTGTGTGTCTCTTTCTTTTAAGGCTCTTCCTTTGAATATACATGAGGCTGGACCCCTCCTGCTTTGCCAGCTTGACCACCTTATCCAGGAGAGCTTGAGAGATGTGACCGATCATGTCTTTGGCTATGTTTTGCACCGCATTTTTAGAATGGAGCTTAATAATCTCCAGGCCCCCGTCTCAAAAGCAGAATGGCTTTTCTAAAGAGGCTGCAAAATATGCCTCCCACACCAGCCCTGTACATCACAGGCACCCCCTGATATCGGGGAAGACCATACCCGGCCTGGGGTTTATAATAACTTCTGTACAAGTTAGGGTCCCCATAGTTTTTTACCATCACCATCATGCTTTTACTTATTGTAAAATCTCAAAGTCTTCTGGGGGCATAGGTGAAGCTTAACGATCACCTAACCAAAGCGAAATGAGATGTGTTTGTTCTGATCTGTCTTTATTTCAATGCTGATTGTGTCAATGTGGTACTGACTAATGAGGACATAATGTGGCTTGTCATATGTGATGGTGCCAAACTTGTTGTTGTTCCCATGGACAGGGACACAGCATAGTAAAGGAACCGAAAAGTCCCCGACAAGCTGATGTTCCACAATCTCTGTGTAGACATAGAGCGAATTGAACCCACAGGTAATATCACCTGGGGGGGGTGTTCTTTTAACAGAGAACCTGGGTAGCATTCCCAAAATATAGGCTAGCTCACCTTGGTTATAAAAAGCATAAGAGTTATCTTTGGTTTTAAGTCTCACTTTTCCGATCACTTGATCATAGTACATAACTAATTCAGGTGGAGTAGGGTGGATGGTAATTGTATCATTTATAAGATCCAGCAACTCTGTGATGGTTGTATAATACCCCTGATGCAGGAAGTACTCCCATCTTTTAGTCCCAGAAATGATTTTGAAAGGGGTGTCTTCGTTGATGTTGATCCAGCTGTGCGGGTATTGTATTTCTGCTAACCCTATCTCCCAGTTCCCCAGCACATCCAGAGGTTTAACCAGCTGTATGGTAAAGGTCGAACTGGTGTTCTGCAGAAAAATCCTGGCACAAGCATTTCTGGGCAAAGTGATGTAAAAGCCGCCATCACATATCTCAGCCTTCTGACTGAGGTACCCCTATATGTTACAAACTTGGGAGGCTTCCACCCAGCTGTTAAATTTAGCTGGCCACCCCAACCATTTCACCAACAACCGCTTCTTTCTTCCCTTTCCTTTCATTGCTAGAGCTTTTTCAACTCGGTAAACTCTGTCCACTTTTTGTAGTTCTTCAGGGTAAAAAGAACCCTCAATAGGTTCATCTTCATAATCTTTTAGGAAGTATACAGGTGTCTGCACGCATCTAAGGACTTCATCCACTATGAAAATCTCATCGGTTAATGTTTGTTCATAAACTTTTTCAAACCTCTCTTTGGTCCTAGACCCCCTCACGTGGTCTCCTTTTCTGAACATGGGTAATGCTGCTTTTATTTTGAAATAGTCCCTGCACATGGTTTTCCATACCCATGGAGAGTTTGAGAAGTTCATGTCAACAGGCCTGGTGTGGATAGTTCTATGAAAACTGTGGTTGTATCTCTTTATAAACTCTGGTAACACATCAATGTAGCGAAAGGTGTTGTGGGCTGTAAAATACCTCCACATCTTTGATTTTAATGTTCTGTTAAACCTTTCTACCACTGCTGCTTTCACTTTACTGTTCATCACAAAATGGGGAATATTATACTGTTTTAACTGTTTGCTTAAAGACTTATTTTAAAATTCTTTCCCCGTTCAGTCTGTAATTTTTGAGGTATGCAGCCCTCTGTAAAAATTGTTTTTAAGGCCTGAGCTATTTCACCGCCTGACTTGTCTTTTAGATCCATGGCCCAAGCTTACTTTAATAGTATGTCTATCACTGTTATGATGAACTTAACCCCATGGTTGTGCTTGGAAAACCGCTGCATATCCACCAAATCTGCCTGGCATTGCACACCAATAGCTGAAGCATCAGTCTTGTTTCTTTTAAAATGTCTTCTCGCCAGTTTGTGCAGGGTGTAAGCAACCTGATCTGAAAGCCAGCCACCCCACTTCTGTTCAGAACCTTATTCTGCCTTTTGGCAGCTTCAAAAAGCGTATTCACCCCGCCAAAACTCCCAGCTTCACCAGGAGAGTAATAAACTTCCTTTAACAAAGCCTCCTGTGTAGGCATGTCTAGTAACCTCTGTGCCCCACCCCACCCCATGCTAACATCCGTGTGGTGCATTCAAATGCTTGGGGACAAATTTAAACCATGGTAAAACAAGGTTTATTAAGCAGTTAAGAAATACAACATTAACAGAGATCTTCAGCCTCGTCTTAAACAGTTGTTCAAAACCAGGTCACACAAGAAACCTTCTTCTGAACAGAGTTGGGATACTTTTTTATTTGAAAATAGTCCCCCAGTACACCCCTGCTCAGAGACCTCCATGGGCTCATAGTCCTGCTCTGTGACCTCCACGGCCTTGTAGCCTGGCTCAATAGCCTCCATAGGCTCAAAGCCTGGGTTAGCGATCATTGTCTTTGGACAAAAATGTTGCATCAATCTTTGGTCTCAAACTGCTCTTTTGGACATGAACAAAAACCGTTCACACAAAAAACCTTTACTTTCGGCAGGGTGCCAATGTGCAGGTTTTGAAAGCTCTCTACGAAGGCGTCGTCTACCTGCAAAAGCATTGTTATTAACACAGGCCCAGACAGTTACAAGAAAAGAACCCCACAAAAATCATCTAAATTAGTTACCTCAGCAGAGTCCCTTGAGACAGAGGTGTCCATGCTCTCCATAGGCAGGTCTGATACAGACTGCTCGAGTTCTGTCATGGTACCCGGTTTTGTTTTGGTAGACTTGGCATCCATCTCGTGCTCCTCAGTCTCTTCCATGTCTGCCCCCATGTCTGAGCACAGTCTCAGACAAAAAGAGGGCTTGCTTGGGAAAGCAGATAGACCTGGTGGGCTTGCAGCCTAAGCTCCACCCACCTACTTGCTCCAATTGGTTTGGTGTTGTTCTTGGGGAGGTCTGAGGCCTCTGAAGCCCCTGCCAGTTGGTCAGGGGTGGTGGAGTGGGTTGTTAGAGGGGTCATCCCCCCACTGCCATGCCTGTGCCCCAGGGGCTAAAGTAGTCTGGGGTCTGATAGGTCACAACTGTACCACGTGGTCTAGGGTGGATCTTGCAGCATGAGGGGGTGGGCTTTGGGGTAGGCCACATGGGTTGCCCTTCTGATGTCATGGACCATATGGTGGTGGTGTCATACACCATGTGACTGGCAGGTGGGGGTGGAGTTGCTGATGTCACACACCATGTGACTGGGGGAGCAGGGGTGGGGTTGGGGATATCACACACCACGTGGTTGGGGTCAGGGGCAGGGCTTGCAATGTCATGCACCACATGACTGGGGTCAGGGTCAAGGCTTGTGATGTCATGCAACATATAAGGGGAAAGGGGGTGGGGTGAAGGGGGCGGGACTTCCAGTCCTACCCACCTGTCACATTTCCACTGAAGGGCGGTGAGCCTATATACTACTCCCACTGTAAGAATCTGAATGTAACTCAGCAGAGAGTGATGGCTTCTTCCTGCAAGCTTCTGCATGTGTGAGGAACAGTAATCAGACAATGCAAATATAATAGCCAGAAAAGAGAACAATTATCCTCCAGTCCAGTCTTCCAACTTCCCTCCTGACCTACGTGTTATTTCCTGTATATCTGGCAGTTTTTCCATCAAGTTTGAGGCCAGAAGGGAGCCTTAAACCATCTAGTCTGACTTTGTATGTGAAACTGACCATTGAATCTCCCACTGTTACCCCTTTATTAAGTCTGTTAATTATGTTTGGTTAAAGCATCTCTTATACTCAGCTGAGACACTGTCAGTAGGTCACTCATCAAGGCCAGTCCTCATCAAGGCCAGTCCTCATCAAGGCCAGTCCACTCTAAGTTCTGATTTCCAGTCCATTTATTTTACATGGGGCAAGCTTCCCCCCTCAGAAAACAAAGGAAGCAACAAAATAAGTATGCAAATAACAAATAAAACCAAAACCTTTGATTTTTCTCCAGACCCAGAGAGCACATCTAAAAATGATATTAATACTGTGACCACCCTGCCATGAACAGAATCAGGGAGAACTAGGAGAAGGAGACTTAGCTCGGGGAACCAGAGGAGCCACAGTAAACCCTGATGTGATCCAGGTGAACGGAGATGCTGGCTGGGGCTGTGGCAGATCAAAGGTTGCCGCGGCAGACCCAGCTGCTGGAAATCAAACAGTGAAAGAAGAGATCAGCATGGGAAAATAACAAAGAGAAAGAAAGAAGAACCACGCTGGCAAGCTAAAGGGAAGCATCTAGGTCAATCAGGCAGCCAACAGGGAACTGCTGTGCAGGACCCAGCTGAAAGGAGGGAGATTTAAAGGATGCTGAGGGAATGCCAAGGTGGCAGAAGAAGTAAGGGATCATACGGAAGAAGGAGAGAAGAGAGAGCAAGCAAGTGAAGGAGATCTTACAAAAGACCCCAGGGTAAACTCTGACCTTGCTACTTACCAGGTGAGGTCTGGCTGGGAGCAAGAGTTGGCAAAGTGGTTCAAGTGACTGGTGAGTCTGAAGCGGGGGTGGGGGGCAGTGTAAAAGGAACCACTCTGGGGACCTAGAAGAAGAGGAAAGCAAAGGGGAATTTTACTCTCCCAGAGGGGAGAGGAGAAGAGAGAGAAGACCCCAGCCACAAGAGGGTGACAAGGGGGGAGCCCAAGGAAGAGGTAGCTGTCTTGGGATCGGTGCAGGGCAGAACAGGGCAAGCAGCCACTCGGACCTGGGCTGTAGATACAAACCTTCGAGTCAAGCTAATAATGAACCTTAGCAGCGGTCAACATTGCCCGGAAAATCAGGTGTGGTGAGGGCAGGGGATGGGGATGGTGGAGCCCTGCTAAGAGCCGCAGGAGTTCTGAGCCTCTAACCATTCTCCGTTGCTTCCCAGTAGTGGCTAAGTATTATCTCCCATAACATTGAAGGCATGGCAGGAAATTCATTATAACAAGCCACTACTGTTACAACGGGAGGTGACGTGACTCCAGGCAGTGCTGAAGATGCCCTTACAAATATGCTTGAATAAATTCCAATGCAGTTCATGCCCTAGTCACCTGCTCTCAAGCACAGCATCTTCATGTGCAGCTGGGACCAGAGCAATTTAAGCTGGGGTGGTCCTGGGCGCACATGAAGAGGCTGCACCCGGGAGCAGCTGACCTGGAACAGGGAGCATGGGGGGGTCATCCCTGGGCTCTGGGTCACAGCATCAGGCAGCAGAGGGGCTGGCTGGGCCACAAGAGTGCTATAGTGCAGGGCTAGCCAGCAGCCAGCCCCTGTACTGAAGCAACCTCATGCCTCAGCTTGCCCCAGTCACAGTCTTCCCATGTGTTTGAGAGCACGTAAGTGCTCTGCCATAGGATAGTACTTGTGGCAAGCAATGCTATCCTACAGCAGAGTTAATTAATTTACTACTGTTCTGCCACCAGTGGGAGGGTTTGGGATTGAGAGAGTGGTCAGGAGTAAAAAGGTAAAATAGGTTTATTGACTTAACAAAAACACAACTATGCGTAGTATAACAAGACAACAATGACAGACAATAACAATTTGCGTCAGCAACTTATTGGAAGTCCCCTCTGATGCCTGATGTACTACAAGTTCCTCTTCTATAAAGCTCAGCAAAGTCAGGTGTCCTTGATCTGCGCTGTCCGAGGGGTACCAGGAAGAACAGTGGTATTCAGTCTTCGGGCTCCTCGAGATCCACGGGTCCACCGAATCCAGGTCAGCAACTAATCTTTAAATTAGTAGCTTCTCTCACAATGTTGTGTCTTCTGCTGATTTCCGGATGTGCTAGCCAATTTATAACTTCTGAGCTACGCTGTTGACTCACAGCCACTCACAATCTTACACTATGAACTTTCC
Source organism: Alligator sinensis (assembly GCF_000455745.1). Lineage (NCBI taxonomy): Eukaryota > Metazoa > Chordata > Crocodylia > Alligatoridae > Alligator > Alligator sinensis. Next base: position 1,084,607 of record NW_005842025.1, on the reverse strand, counting down.
TTATGGCTGACCAATAGCAGTACAAGCCTTTGCATTTTTCTGATAAGGTTAATTTTAACTGCATCACTACATACAAGGCCTTATTACTTTCAAGGCCTCACTAATCTTACAAGGCCTCACTACACACAAGGCCTCACTAATCTTTTACTTTAATTAAACTCTTAGCAGCAACATACAGCTCACAATGCATGAACAAACAACAAGAAACACCTGGTCTAATCCTCACAGAGTTTTCAGCAAGCACCTTCATCACACAGACACAACTCTCAGCTGTTACAACTACACCCTAATACAGGCACACATGAGGACTGTGATGCTTTGCTATGGAGCGAATTGGCCAACTCTGTAGTAAAGCGCATTTGTACATGCATCCAGAGGGAGGCAACCTAAGCTCTGTTCTTCTCCCTCAGAACACCAGCCTCTTCTTTTTTTCCCTTTTCACTCTGATCTTGGAGCTTTTAACCTTCTTCAAGGCTCTATCCTCACATACTAATTGTGAAGAAGTACTAACAAAAAATGAAGATGAAACAGCTAGAAAAAAAAGAAATCAAGCCAGGAGAATGGCAGTTCAGGAGCAGCTGCTCCCTGCATATAAAAGAGCCTGGGGCAGGACAGCGCGGCACAGAGGAGGAGAAGGGAGCGGGAGGCATCTCCTGAGTAAGGGAGAATGGAGAGAGGATGACAGAGTCAGGGAGATTCCAGGGATCAGGCCAGCATGCCAGAGAAGGCTGAATGAAGGAAAGAAGCTGGGAGTCTCCAGAGCATGTAAGTAGACTTGAACAAAATTGCACAGAGAAGAAATACACATGCGGGGAAGAGAGAGGTGGCGAGAAACAGAGGTGGGGCGGATGCTCCAGAAAAAGACAGGAAGAAGTGAAAAACAAATAAACAAAATGTTGAGAGATTCTGGTCTTGCTTTGGTTTTGTTTTCTTTATTGACTGTTTTTCAAGGGGGGTTGATTGAAAAACAAGGAAGAATACCCCAAAAACAAACAAAAACAACAAAAAAAGAAAATTTAAAAATTGAAAGTAAACACTTCTGGATAGTTCAAGAAATGGTTCAAGAGTTAGTTTGATCATGTTGTATATCAGTAAAGAAGAAACAGCATAAAAGGTGTTTATGAAAGACTAAAAAAAAAAAACAGTTTGTGAAATAGTTGTGAGTGTAAAGGAACACAAAGAATAATAAAGAGAATCATGCAACTCTATAGGACTGTGATTCAAGTAATAATTCGGACATCGGGAAAGAAAGGCATCGGATAAGTTGTGCCACTGATAGAAACCATGAGGGATTGCCAGTACCCTACTGCTGCAATAATACCTCCCGACTAATAACATCAAAAATAATAAAGACATGGCAGGAGAGAGACAGAATAGATGCAGGAGGTGATAACCAAGGCAATCAGAGGACCCATCACACTAATCATCAGTTGCAGCTGACTCCGAGCTTCCAACCAGGCAGACTATGAACTGTTCCTTCCTTGGGGCTGGGCTTTCAGTCTCTTGAAGAATGCACCTCCTTATAGGCACCATATTATAACATGGATTGGTCTTGCACCATACTGTTGTAATCATGCTGAAGCCCCCTAAAAGTACGTTAAGGTGCCAATAACAAACTTCACTTAAGGTGTGCCTGCACCAGATGTGTTAATGTGCATTAACCTAATTTAATACGCATTAAGGGCACACATTTATATGTGCATACCCTTAATGCACATTAAAAATGGTGAATTTAGACTAATCATGACTAAATTTGCTACCTGCAACTGGTAACAAATGTAGGCATGATTAGTTAAAGCACGTTAATGCACCTGTAGACTGACCCAACACAAAGTTTAATGCTGGGTCTGCCCAGCCACTGGGTGCACGTGGGGGGTCTGCAGGGACTTGGCACTAACTTTATTACCAAGTGCATTAACTTTAGTACCAAGTCCTTGCACATGTAGACACCTGCCAAAAATCGCTTACTGCGCTCAATATGCATTACATTTAGTTGTGCTTAAATGCACATGTAGACGTGCCCTTACTGTGTTACTGTCTTCTTATACTGTAGCTGTGCAGTCTCAATGCTGTGGTCCCTTAGTGGTACTTTATCTTTAGTATCTTTGTGAATGCTCCACTTCACTGCTGCCACAGAAAGGTCTGTTTTAGTTATAACCATAGGAAGGCCTATTGGCTTCTTGACTTCTTAGCTTGGCCTGGAAGGTCATGAGAAATGTCAGCTGTTCCCTTGTCAGAAACTGTCAGATGGTTTCCAGGTTGTTGACTGTTTATTAATTTAACAGATTGCATCTGGGATAAACGTCACATCTTTCAGCTGTCACCTTGTCTGTACAAGGCACTTTCAGAAAGGCAAATGCAACCAAGAAAGTTTTCTCCTGAACCATAAGGAGATTTCGTTGGATACTGGTTAGGTTATAGGTTTAGGGAACTGCAAGTGCTACAGCTGTTGACTATAGACTTCTGCCTGCTGGCCTGTGGGGTAATGCCAAGCAAAATGTTTTGTATTCTCTAGGTGGGACAGGGAATCTCACAGACAAAGCAACCAAAGGAACTGTAGGGGATGCAGTGACCTGTGTTCCCTGTAGGAAGGATATTTATGAGCCCAAAGTGAAAAGCTCTGTCCCCACAGATTTGCTAAGCATCTAGATCCAAATTTCACAATAACCTATCTTCTACTTAGATTCCATTTATGTATGCTTAAGGGAGATCCTGAAAACTATGCCTCAGAGTCCATTCTGTCGTAAGTCAGTGCATGCTACAGCCCTAGCCAGCAGTTGATGGGCCTTCCAGGAGCCTAGTGCATGCTCCCAGTATTCTACAACATGGAGAATCTGTAATGGAAGATTGTTTCTTACTACCACTGCAAGTTTGTTGTTCAGGAATCATACAGAACCAAGCTGTCTCACATATTTCCTTAGTTCAAGGCCTACATTCCCCAGGAAATGTGTGAGAAGCAAGAGGTTTTTGGTGATACCTTTTATCGGACCAGCTGTATAGCTGGGAGATGTTAAGCAAGCTTTCAGGCACAAAATGTTCTTTCTCAGGTCCTGTCAACAAAAACCCTTTGCTTCTTGCTAACTTCTATGGACAGGGATTACAAACCCAGGTGTCTGGAGTTCTGGAGCCTGGTGTGAGTCACATTGTTTTGGTCAGTTGGTTGCTTGAGCACATTTTATTTTGGTTTGCTGGTGTGGGCACAGGAGGGAGCAGGTGACTGGCTGCCTGTTGTGGGCGGTTTCCTTTAACATGTTTCTGCTGAGTCTAATTGCTGTCACAGACCCAGATGCTACAGTGATGAGTGAATAAATAAAGTCCATCAAATAAGTATACAAAGCACTAAAATAGAGGCGAGGCAACGCAATCTGCTCCATCCCTGATGCTTCAGACATCTGTAGCACATTGCTTTGGTTAATTTTATTAGGATATATTTACAAAGTTAATTATACACTTTTAATTGGTGTGTTCTCTTTTCAGACGAGTGCTCTGCCTCTCCCGAGATGGCCATTGGGCATAATTTCCCTGGATTACCGCCAGTTAGCATGCTAGGACACTGTGAGGGATAGAAGTGTTTAGATGCTCATATGGAATTAAGTGATCTAAGTGATGGAATGCAACTGCCTAATTATGTCATTGCTGATTCATATATTGATTCCGATCCATTCCAGGTGCTCAGAACCAGTTTAGCTCACCTGACATTCCCACTGGCCTAGAACAAGAAGCAGTTCTTGGTAAAACTATTTATTTTTGGATTTTTAAAAGAAATATCCCAGCACTTATCCTTTAGATGCATAAAATAGGTTTTGTAAGAACTCTATTCCTCTAGTATTCATTTGGATACAAAGTGCCACTGATGTCCTGTAAGCCATTTAACCCCTTCTTATCCTAAACTAACTTAGCCCCAGGGCCTTCTAAAAAGCCATGGCAGACAAACATACCTGGGACAGGCCAGACAAAGGGGTAAAGGGAGCTCCAGAGAAAAGATCCCTTGTCCAGAGGCCCCCTCCCTGGTTAAAGTAGGAATGTGCTAGAGTAACACAGCTGGACTTATATGGGGCAGGCAATAGATGGCATATTGATGGGTTCAGATGTTAAAACCAGGACCTACAACTGTACTCAGAAGCACTCTGGAGGGCAGTGCAATCCCAAATTGCAGGTGTCAGGTACTGTGGGCTAGGGGATCATTAATTCCTGCACTGGGAATTTAGACTTGATTTCATGTACTAGTGCAGACAAGACACACAGCAGTTCACATCCACAGAGCTCACTTGCAGAACTTGTGCAAGTTGCACTGGTACAAATTGTGGCTTTGCCTGTCTGTACTAGAAGGCTAATTCCCAATGCACACAGCAGGGCATCAGCAAAAGGCCTCTATATTATCCAGTAGGTAGAGTCTCCAAAGAATCGTGGATGGTTGTTGCTTGAGAAGTACTCTCTACTGCTGCAGTCATTAGTTGGAAAAGCCATGAATGGGGTCTGGTGCTGAATGAAATGGCCTTATCTAAGGGTAGATGGGCCAAACCATTGATACTATCTGGTGTCCAGAAACAGGTTAGAATCTAACATGATCCATCACAAATCTGAGTCAAGGGCATAAGGAGGAAGTCATTGGTGACACTGTGTTTGGATTTTAAAAGGCACATTGGCCAGAATTCTAAGGAAAGAAAAAAACAATTGTTGTAGGGTGTTCCTGGGCACTGGACTCCACATGCCAGGCTACTTTTACCACAGTGGTTGTGGGTGACAAAGTGCTGGCAGATATCAGTTCCGTGCCTACAAACAGCTCAAAGCATGAGTCTTGCAACACTGACTTTCTCCCTGTGAAGTTAAATAAAGCAGGTGGCTCATACCCTTTGGCAGCATCCAGCAGATTCCCATACAGTGGGTAACAGATGACTGACGCACCAGGACCCCCCATTCTAGCTCACTCTGCATTAGTTGGGAAAGGCCAATCTAGCTACACTCATATATTATAAATACATCACAGAAAAAGGCAAATGCATAATTTAAAACTGACAACAGGTGCCAGCAAAGAGCTGTTCTGTGGCAAGCAGAAGGCCTGTCATTTGCATAAGAGTGTTTGTTACCCTGAGATTCAGAACCATCTGGGCAATCCTGGGCATCTTATGCAAATGCTGTGGAAGGTCAGCTCACACCCAGCACAACATAAACCCTAAGAATGAATGTGCCAAAAAAAAGCAGACCACAGAATGGGCTTCCTGATAGGCAAGGTCCTCTCTGGATCATCAGGAAGCCCATGCATTCAGGATGATCTCTGAAGAAACTGCCCTGGTCTCAGTAAGGAGGAAGTCACTGCAGATTGTACATAAACAATTAGGTGCACACACTAGCATCACACACCTTCCTGCCATCAAGTGTCTCTAGGATTTGAGTTCGGCTCATCCTAGGCACAGGAGCTGAATTGTATATCAAATACTCCAATATGTGTGCAAGTAGGCAGGGAATTGGGTAAGTGCCAATTATCTTCTCTCTACATGAATACATTAAACCTGTGCTTTTTATCTGAGGGCACCAGAATGCTACAAGGAGAATTCATCTTACAACACACCACCTTCTACAAGCTGAGAAAAAGTTATTCCCATTTTAGAGGCTGGAAAATTATAGCATTGATAACCTTGTTTTAGCGTGAAGAACAGAACCTGGGAGTCAGGACTTAGAGGCATCTGCTGTAAGCCTGAAAGAAGACTTCCTTGTCTGACCTTGAGCACTAGTTGTACAAGTTTGAGAGCTGCATTACAATATCTCCTAGCTGTTTGTCTGGACAAGTCTGTCTGTGATTCTAATTTCCCAAAATGCACACACAGCCTGTAAAAATACTCCTGCTTGATTGAGACTGGTAGTTCCTGGATTAGTCTGTGCAGTTACAGTTGGGGTAGTGTATACACATATTGCTAGTTGGGAGTCTATACCAAGGGATCTGTGAGCTGACATGTATGCCAACCAACCACGCAGCCCAAGTAGCACTGATTGCTACCGTCTCACACTGCAAGCTCATTTCTAATCTGCTGTCCACTTTCTCTGTGTACCTCTCAGCTTCATGCTGCCCGGTTTTCTTCTTCCCACTGAACATATGTCTCAGATCCGTTCCTCCCAACTAGATTAGTTTTTGTTTTTCTCAGATGAAACGAGTCTCTAATTTGACTTGATCCCTTTGGATTATTTCTCTATCCTCACAGGTGGTTACCTCTTTTTCCAGTTTAGAATTATACTATGGACTTCATTAACACACTCTTTACTTCACCCTCATTAATGAAGATGTTTAATACACTCAGATTTAACATATACGCTTGTTGTTTCCTTCCAAATCCCCACCCTACTCCCTCCCACCCTAAACCCAACTTCCTTGATATACTTCCCATTAGCATCATCCACAGTGTTAATTTTTGCATTACAGTTTTCAGTCAGTGTGAGAGTTCCTATGGAAGCCATCTTGAATTATTTTTCAGGAAACATTTTGCCACACAGTTTCAAATGCTTTGTTGAAATTCATGTAAATTACATCTGCTGTATTCCCTTCATCTGCTCATCCTGCAATTCTATCAAACAAAGCAGTCATAGTTTGATTGGCAAGATGTTTTCCTTATAAAACTACACTACAGATTTTTCCTGGATCCATTATGCTAACTAGTGATTCATATTTATTTTTCTTCCAGAAAGAGGCTAGGGCTGAAACTCAAGAGTCTAAGAGAGTTATGTGCTCTCTCCCATTGAGATTCAGGAAGATAACAGTGCCTAATTAAAATCCCAGCCTAGATTTGTATGAAATGATTACCTGGATCTCTCTTAGTTCATGTTTTGAAAGTTAGTACAACACTCTCACCTTTCTCTACTCTGCCAATACAGCTACAGTCCTCTGTGGCTTTTCTCAAACAGGTATGTTAGCAGTACAACAAGTTTCTTAGCTATTTCCTTTAATAAGCATTTGCAATGCATATGATGCACACCAGCTGATTGGTATATGTTCATATTCCTCTTGCTCTGCAACAAAAGCTATTTTTGTTCTTTTGTAGCACATGCTCTTCTTCTTGAAATCCAGTGTAAGACTCAGAATCGCAGGCATTTTGCAATCATATGAACTTTATCCCCCTGCATTTCTTAGCTGGCATATTTTCTTCTTCCTTGCTACAGTAGTATGAAAACCATGCTGAGTCTCTCTTATTGGTCCAATGAAATCAGACCTTTTATCCCTTTGGGGCAGATCCTGCTTGATTTCAAGAATGTTTGAGAGAGCAGGAGGTGCCTCCTGGTTGTTTCCTAGCTAATCTTTACTTGACTCTTTTGTATGCATCATCAGTGGCCTCCCCTGTTTCCTTATGCAAGTTTGCAAAACCTCCAATCCCTGAGTAACCAGACCAGAAGCTACTTCTCACTCTGTCCGCTCCACCAGAGTGATGCTGATCAGTGGTGTGCTGATCATCCTGGACCTCACTCTTCAGCACTTTTGAAAAGTGATTACAAAGCACTGGTTCTGATTGGTTTCTGTGTTACATGCACCTTTCACTGATATAAACAGCTAGGGAAGATCAGTGGAACAAGGGGAATGGAGAAACAGTTCCAGTACTTGGCAGATAACTCAGGTCTCCTCTGCACTGGTAGATTTTCATAACTCCTCTTCTCTGCATCTCAGTCCCTGTTTGCTGGAGACCAGGCATAACTGCATCAGGTCAAGGAAAGGAAAACAGGAAAGGAGCCCTTCTACAGTCGGCCAGGTCTGCAAGGCCCACACTAGGTAGAGCTCTGTCCTAGGCATCATGTGAGTGCATGGGCCAAAGAAGTGCCCCACAGGGGACTATAGGATCTCCTACTGCATTACCTCCCTCTTTATATGCCCCTCTGAGGGCCAGGCATAGCTTGACCCTAGTTTTTTTTTTTAAATGACCTCAGATCCCCATACCAAGTTACCATGTACAGACTACACCTATTCCTTACCCTACTAAATTTTAGCTCTCTTCCTCTCAGAGCCTTGCCCTTCCAGCTGGTTCCCTCCTGTCAGTACCAAGCAGCTCCAGGAGGGCTCTTCCCTGTCTGTAAGTCAGTGTTTTTCAACCTTTTTTCATTTGTGGACCACTTTGGAAATTTTGAATTGAGGTGTGTACCCCTTTGAATTGTAAATGTGGGTATTCACATACTTTTGATTGATCATAGTCATCTTTCGTGAACCCCTTTGACATAGTCTGTGAACTCCAGAGGTCTGCAGACCACAGGTTGAAAACCACTGCTCTAAGCTCACTTTGTGGGCAATTAAGTTGTCTTTCAGTGTATTGAATGGCCTAGATCTCCCCTCATCCTCTCATGTCAGGACTGTCCTGCTGCATGGCATGTAGTCTTCCTACTCCAATCATTGCTTATAGCTATTGCTGCATTGGACATTCTGCAGATAGAATTGGGCATGGCCCCTGCTATACAAGCCATGTAGTATAAGTGAAGAATGCTGGTATAAAACAAAGCTAGAAGGCAGGGCAGCTAGCTTCTCTCTCTTTTGGCAGGTCTCTTCAATGTCATTGCTTTGCTCTGCTAAGAAAGAACTGCAAGCAGCCCTAAGCATATGTGTAGACATCTGATTCTAAAATCTAGCTCACTTGTGTTCTATGAGGAAGGCTGTAGCAGGGACCTGGCTGAGCCCCGTACTCACTGGGGTGATGACTGCAGGTATGCTCCCTAGACAGCAGACTCCCAGCCAGGCTCGCAGAAAAGTGGTGAGCCTGTGAGCAGACAGCATGCTCCACCATGTCACCATTACCTGGGCAGGACAGGCAGCCAGTGGGTAGCAGACTCTCCCCAGGCTTATCATCAGGCCAGGGTGAGAGCCACAACCCCAGCTCCAAATGGACAAGGGCCCCAGCCTGAGAAGAGGGCAGGCAGCCAGCACAGAAAACATTGCCTAGGACTCAGAAGCTGCAGGTGCAGGAGCTGATGAGCCCCTCTGGATCTTTCAACACCTGGCGGCAGCTGTGGCACTCATGGGAGCCAGCAGGGATCTGGGTTGGCCCAGACCAACCCAGAACTCCTTACACAAAAGCACCAACCCTGGAAGAGGGGAACACCAGAGAAGGAACTGGCCCACACCATGTCCCTCCACCAGAGCTGAGGACTTGGGATCATGGCCCAAGGTGGCACCAGCTCTCTCTATGGAACTCTGACTGCTGCTCAGCGACAGGTCAGGTACCTTTAGGGGCTCCATGGGATTTAGTAATACCCATGGCCCCAGATTACCCAAAGTGATTGTCCCAGGATGGACCAGCAAACTCAGATTGGGTTCATAGCAAGGGCAAACCCTGAAGAGCCCTGACTGCATGGAGAAAAGCAGCTGAGACATGCTGCAGGGCTGAGCGTGTTTAGAAGAGACCACACTTGCCATGTTATTTTAAAGACAGCAAGTTGATGAGTGGTGTTTGTCACAAGGAACTTATTTGTGACTTCCTGTGTTTTTCATTCCTTGATCCAAAGGGTATCTGCAGACAGTTCCTGATCCAGGAGGTTGTTCTATAAGGGGAGCTGCAAGGAAAGGCAGGCCTTGGGAGGATTAAACAGATCATTGTAAAATGGTAGGTGAGATGCAGCACAAATGGTTTCGACCAGCTGTTGAGTCATCATCAATCAGATAATACCTCCTGACACCTTTTTCAGTTATACCAAGTCGTGGCAGAAGAGATATGAAAATTGGGAAGTAAGACACCCATTGAGCATGCAGTACTTGGGATCCACCCCAGTATAACCTCTTGGCCTGGGTCCCTTTACAAAGGCCTAAAAACTTTGACGCGACAGTTAAAAACTGAGATTAAGGATAAATAATGAGGCTGATGAAAATACCTGAGCAGTGATTAAGTCTGAGAACTGGGTTGACAGGCAGCAGTAAGGATAAGCTGCAGCATTTTACATTGCCAGTTTGTTCTCCATAGTCTCCAGTTTCAACTTGAAAAGTCTAGGGTCTCTAGATTTCATGGTTACAAAGCCGCCTGGGAAGTCTGATCCAGCTGCTGCTGTGATATCTGTCCAAATCTGCAAAGTCTGAATCAGTAGGCTGGAGAGATCTGAACAACCTTATTCATCCCAGTAAGATGCTCAGGAGTGACACCTGAAGTGCAATAGTAGGCGCACCTACACGAGACACTTACTGCACAGTAACTTGTTACTACTGCGCAGTAACATCACCAGTTACGAACTATGATGCAATGCTACTGTGCAGTAGTAACAAGCTACTGCACAGTAGTAATGAGCTACTGCGCAGTAAGCATCACTAAGCAATTGTGCTGGGATGCTACTGTGCAGCAGTCATTTAGCACTTGGTTATGCAAGTACTAAATGACTGCACAGTAACAACTGAGCAGTGGGCGGCTCATGTAGATGAGCCCACTGCTGATTCAAACCATGTAAGATAAGGAAGGATCCTGTTGAGGAGATATGCACAACCTTCCCAGCCAGGTTGGCAATCACAGTTCCATAAAGGATTGGCATTGGCAGGTTCCTCCTACAGTCAAGAAACTGGCACATCCAAGGGGCCTCACAGAAACTTACAGGGTATTTGAGCAAGATTTGCCCTAGGAGCAGTGGCCAGACACTATGTATAGCTACATGAATCCTTTATGCCTCCTGAGGCTGGGGGTCGTGGGGGGGGCATGGTGAGCCCCTGCAGGCAGTGGCGGCAGTGTTGGGAGAGGGGCATGGTGGCAGGAAGTTGTGGTGACTTTAGCAGTGCGGGCGTGCCAAGCAGGGGCTGCCCACAGGTGGTTGCGGTGACTTAGGCAGAGAGGGTGGGCTAAGCAGGGACCGCCCACAGGCGGCTGCAGCAGTGTCGGCAGTAGGGGGGTGAGGTGGGTGGTGAGCTCTGAGTGGCAATCAGCGATCACCCGCAGATGCCGCCGACAGCATTGGCGGGGGCGAGGCGAGGAGTGGCAAGCGGCAACTACCCAAAAATGCTGCCCACAGCATTGGACCAACCAATCTCAGGCGGGGCACAGCCAATTTCAGGGGATGCACGTGCACCTGCATGCACTCCCTACGCATCACCAATGCATAGCCATATTTTGCACAGCTGTCTAGTCCAGCAGCCAGCAGTTTCCTGGGAGTGAGCCAGAATGACTTGGCTTAGATTGAAGGCATGCTGGCACCAGGACCTGGCCTCTGTCACCACCTGTGTTGCTACTTCTCCCTGTTGCCTGGCTGTAGCACAGGTGACGCTTTCTGCTGCCCAGCCAAAGCCACCAGCATCTGGATACTGCCAAAGGCATCCAGCAGAC
>NW_005842025.1:1066893-1073318 GCF_000455745.1 Alligator sinensis | reverse complement strand
CAGCAGGAAAGATCCAATGGCTCCACAGGCCAGATCCAGTCCTCAGGCACAGGTTGCTGAACTGTTCTCTACTCAGTTAAGTGTGTCTCTTTTGAGCATCCCTATCCTTTGGGAAGGATGTTTTTTGTGGGCAGAGCATGTGAAAGAGTCACTGCTGTTCTTTTTTTCCCATTTCCAGTTATTTTTACAGAGCTGAGGCTGCATGAGCACCAAGATCTAGAAGCAAAGCAAAAGCAATAACAGGCTCAGAGATTTAAATGCTTTTCCTTCAACTGGTTTTGGTTACATCTTAGCAACTTTCAAAGCCCTTTATCCAATGATCTCAGATTCCCTCTAGACAATTACCAGCCCAGTTAGATATTTCTGATGTGCAGTTAGGAAAAGGAAGATGAGGCATGCAATATCCCATCTTCCAGAGGCCTGAGAGATGATGAAGATCACTTAGGGTCAGGACTAGCTCACTGAGAAACTGTTAGCCTTCACCATCTTGGATTCACATTCATGGATACTGATTGCCACTGAGGCAGCAAAAATGTGACCTGTGAAGCCTCTTTTATAGCACAGCACTGCATATAGGCAGTAATGCTTAGAGTTATTCTAAGCTTAATTTCACTAAAGTCTTTGCTCTTGTTTTTCAGATGAAATCTACAGCTCCCTATGACAAGCTTCAGGGAAGAGATTTTAAGTTAATGACTTCAGATTTTTAGCCATGCTCCTGAGCCAGCATCCATGAGTGAGTTGTATATTAAGTTAGGACACTACTCCTTTAACTAGAAAGGTTCTTCCATGCCAGCTCCTTCCTAACTTGAGCCCTGGTAATTTAGTACTGTGGGTTTCTCTATTAAGATCTAAGTCCTATATTTGGTCCAACAGCCTACAATCTCCTCAGGGGCATGGTGTTATGTGATCTGTGTGAGGATCTGACTAGAGCGGAGGGAAGAAAGATTCATGCCATCCAGAATCAACCTTTCTCTTCTATAACTATGCTGCTGTTGACTTCAGGCCTTCTTGAGGTGGGGGGTAAACTGGGGGATGAAGTTTGCCCAGGATATTATCCAACCAATCTCAGTGATGCCTCTATGTCTGAAGCCTCTTGTTGAAGAAGTCACAGATGGCCTGAAACTTGTTGACCACAGGAACAGTGCTGTGCTAGGAAGGATTCCTAGGTCTATTCTGCCCTCCTCTCTGGACATTTTCTAGCTGGAGAGAGAAGAATGCATGCAGTAGTGATGCTGCTCCTATTTGTGTGCCAGATGCTTCAGATGCAACAGCACATCGCTGGGACAAATGTGCAAAGGGCTTCTACAGGGGTATATTCCCCTTTTCCTGCACTGGCTGTGTGTAAATGAACCTGGCTACTAACACAGTGGAGTTAGTGGTCAATGATATACAAGCACAGCAAAGGGAGTGCTCCCTGACGTAAGAGTCAATGGCTCCTGTTCCAGCCCATGCTACTTTCTTAGAAACAAGGAACTGTCACAGAACTGCTGCATTGTGAAACTATATCCAAAACAAGTGAACACTGAAATAGCCCCTAATGTTTCCTACAGAGACAGGAGGACTAGCCAGGCATAGCCTGAACCACTGTGTTTGGAAATAGCACCAGTGACCCTTCAAGGCTCATAGAAAGATGCAGTCAAAAATAGTTTTTGTTCCTTTCTAAACAGATGTTTTAATTTGCCTTCTCTGCACACTAAATTTAATCCAAAGCAATTCCCTAGTCATTTCTCCAAATCACAGTAATTACCTCATTATGCTGATATTAATAGAATTCATATGGCACAGAGAAGCTAATTGAAATTAGCCCAGTGCTGTTTGTGTTCAGGAGAGATGTGGGGACATGGACAATCAAGGCTTGCTCTGATCCAAAAGGTGCTGTGACAAGTACCAGTTGTGCCTCTGTCTGAATAGGCAAGCATCTGAGGTTCCCATTTTTCTACTAGATTAGGGCACTGATGCACAAACAGGGACCGCAGAAATGTTCCTGGGAATAAATGTGAGACATTTCCTGTCCTTATGACAAGCATATCTGATCATTTTTGGGAGATCATCATGGCACCAGACATGACACTAAAGCCATTGGGAGATGAGGGCACCTTATAAGGTTAATCCCATTCACTTTTCACAAGTGTTGTCCACTGATTATGGAGGATTTAGTGCTGTTATAAGAAAAGAGATGTGAAGCCCTCACTACTAAAACCTGACTATTTATCCAATTGAACCCAGCACCTATGGAAAAGAATGAAAATTTTCTCATCAACTTCAGAGGGAATCAAATGTGTACAGTGCAGGCAGCTTGGTTTTTCTCATCAAAGCCACCAGTCGAAGCATACCCTTGGTCAGTAATGATAGGGAATTGATGTCCTTTGACTAACTGCTCAGTAGGGCTGTGCGAAGCTTCAATTCATGATTCACTTTGGAGAAGATTTGGCCTGATTCAGAGGCTGAATCTCCGAATCTGAATCAAATAGCTAGAAGCTTAAAACTTTCTGAAATAATTTGAAGCCTCCAAATCAATGCGGAAAAGATTTGGAAGAGATTCAGTGTTTCAGAGATTTGGAAGGCAGTCTTTGAGGGGAAACAGAAACTTAGAAGAGGGAGGGAGAGAAGGGGGGAGGGGGAGCATTGTGTGAAGGACTGACATGTCTAACTGGCCAGTGAGTGTGATTTCTCCCTGAGTCCCCTTCCAAGCACTGTCTGGGAGAGGGACATAGAACCAGCATTAAAGCCTCTGTCTGCAGGATTTCTGTGCTTTTGTGAACTGGTTCTGAGCAACAGTGTCAGAAAGGTACTGGACTGGCTTGCTTCCTAGTCAGTTCCCTACTCCTTTTTGTTCTTAGAAAGGATTGTATAGGATATGGCAAGTTTTGCCTGTTAGCAGCTTGAGGTGCAGGGACCCAGAATCCAGACTCCCCCTGCACCTATCTCTTTGACAGCAGGCAGGCTTCATGGCCACAGCAGGGCCTAGGAGGCCTGCAGTTTTTCACTCCACTGTGCCTTAACACACACACAGTGTCACCCATGTCATGAGTTTTGCTTGTCAGTAGCTTGTGGTGCATTTTCCCAGAAACCCCTGCACCTATCTCCTTGAAATTTGGCAATCTTTGTGGCCTCAGCAGGGGCTACCATCCCTGCAGTTTTCACCCCACTGTGGCTTAACACACAGGTGACACAAGTTTTGTTTGTCAGCAGTTTGAGGTACAGTTTCCTAGAAATCCTTTCACCTATCTCCTTGAAACATGACAGGCTTCATGTCCTCAGCAAGGGCTACCATCCCTGCATGTTTCATCTGAATCATCCAAAAAATTACAAAGTTATAGATACTTCATTGATTCCTCATTATACTCTATGGCCGAATCTCTGAATCGCTCTGAATTGGCACCGAATCTTCCGAAGCCGATTTCATTCAGAAAAGCAATCCAATTTTCCAAATTGAATCACTGGCCTCCAAATTGGCCAAATCCAAATCCAAATTGAATAGTTCTCTATTCTCGCAGGCCTACTGCTCAGTAGCCTTTAGGAATGAGTTGTTGGGCCTCATTTGCAGGTAGAAAGTTGTAGCCATCAAATCCCCACCATCAAACTGGCACACCTCTTGGGTTTAGCCAGAGAAGCCCAAGGAATGAGTGTCACTCAGACAACACTCACTCCCAGGGCGCCCGAATCAGCGTGGAGCTGTGTATACATGTGTCCAGTGGGAACTTTATTCTCCAGAATGACCAGGTCACTTTGCCTCTTTCTCCTACACTAACTTTGCTAAATAAGCAGAAGCAAGGACACACTGGTTATCTTTGGAGAACATATAGGCTGGACAAATTTTCCAGCTTCTGTTCTTTATGTCCTTTCCACCTTGAGAAAGAGAATTGTTCAATGTGGGCTTGGCTTACCAGTCTGGATGTTAATGTTTGCTGGCTAATTACACCTCCTTGAAATGTATGTTATGCAGCAGCTTCAAAACACAGCTTTTATTTTAGCTTATTGAGGTTGAAAGCCTGGCTTTTTTTTCTTGTCCATAATGTTTAGTGTTAGACCCCAACTCCATGCGGTGCCCAACAACTAGGGAGATGATGATCCAATTGCTCATGGGTCCTCTTACTCATTAGCCAGAGCAAGCAGGGAGCAAACACCAGCACACATTGCTTGCAACAGCTTTATTCAGAATGGAGACAGCTTCAGACAAGGGTCCCTCACAGACCCACAGCCTGTGAACCAGGGGACCTGCACCAAACAATAGTTTTTTCCCACATTTATACACTTTGATTTATGCTCGTTACCATTTATTTTACCCTCCCTCCTCCCATGTTCCACCCATTTCTCCTCCTATCTCAAGCTCCACCTCTGTTTACTGTTTGCTTCGTTAGCATGGAATTGCCTATGCATTTTGTTCATTTACATGCCTTTTTGCTATGAGCGCATATCTGAGGCCATGAACTCCCTTCTTTCAGTCAATAGGCGGACTCTGGAGGCTTCTTTACCGATCACTATTCACCCTTTTGCATATGTCTATCTCGGTTACATGTTATCTTCCATGTTCCAATCTGTTTTTCTGTCCCAGGTTGTACCATCTTCCACCTTTTTTGGGCCCCTGTATCTTATCTCATTCCTTACTGTAGCTGGTTCACAGCACAGACGTGTTTGCTGCCTTTTCCAGAAAAAATGATTAACACAATTAAGATGATTACTTAACATAAGCACTCATAAACAAAATCTTATATATAAAAGCTATATATTGCACAACAATACTATTATATGGTTAAAACCTACTTGCCTAAGCATTCGCAAAGTTACTTTTGATATATATCATTCTGCCTTGTGGTCAGCAGCTTTGTTGAGATACAGATTAAAGCCTTGTTGCAGCTGCAGGTCCAATAATCCCCCAAAATCCACATAGTGATACCCTAACATTTAGTTAAGGGACACCATACCTCTGGAGGTAAGCGTTCTGAGCTGAGACCAAAGACCAAGTGGTTGGTGAATGGTAAATTTCCAAAAGCACCAGGGAAGTTGTCACCTGTCAGCTGTGTGTTCCTGGGGAACCCTGGCACAGTACCCAACCTATCTGATTCACGATGGCCCATCCCCATCCTCTCCTACCACCTTTGCCTGAATCAGAACTGATCAGAAGAAGGACTTACGAAAGGCAATGAAGATACAGTGAGAAACACACCTAGACCCTTCTGGATAAGGGTGACAGGATTAAGGCAACTCCCCTAGTCCCATTTGCATCAGAGATGGGAAAGGGAGGCACGTCCATTAGCATTCAAAATGGAGAATAGAGATTCTAAGGCATGGACCGCACTGAACTCTGGGAACAGAGAATCAGGGGAGCACTGCATGATGAGGGATCCCTGATCCAAATGCTAATCAACCCCTGTCCGCACCCACCCAGATCAGCATTTATCAGACCAATTCTAGTAATGACTCCTTTTGGTACCCAACACACTGAATCTGCCTGCCTGTATTGCGAGCTCCCTCAGAGGAATGCCTCCCATAGCCAGGAGTGATCAGTTCCTATTATCCAGCATATGAGCCATCGTTTACCCATAAACAGACCTAGTGTTCTCCCTTCAGCCATTGTTAGTTCTCTACAGAAACCCCTACCCAATCTCAAGTTTCTGTTTTGGTGCTTGGATCCAAACACTGGACCAGTGCCACTTCCCTGCCTGTAACACCTTCACTGATCATGCTGAGGGCTCTGCCTGTCTGCAAGCTCCAACAAACGCCTGGGAACCTTGACCAGTTCAAGTTTTGCTGAGTGGTGAGACCCCAAATCTCTCTCTCTCTTTCTTTGTTTAAGCCCACTTTCTAAACCGCAGACTTGGTTTAGTGTCTCTCTCTCTCTCTTACTCCAGGCATAGCTTTCTAAACCTGACTTTTGCTGATCACACTTGAGTAAACCCACTTTCTAAACCTCAAACCTGGTTTAATCCCTCTCTCTCTCCCTCTCTCCCTTACTCCAGGCACAGCTTTCTAAACCTGACTTCTGCTGATCAAACTTGAGCTAGACTTCCCCAATTACCCAACTGAAACGGTGTAATAGTGTACCTGATTTGTCTCTCCATGCATGGCTATTATTACTAGTAACATTATAAGTTTCATATACCTGGCAATAAAATAACTTTTATGGTCAAGCTGGTTGCCATACTCTCTCTGAACCTCATTTACTCTTCCTTCTCCTCAACCTCGTCATTTGCTCTGAAGCAACACTTCTTTTACCTAAGCCAAAGATCCCTGTAAAGCCCAAAACTCCTGTGGGGTTTGCTCATCAAAGGAGTTACTACCAGGACAATTGGGACAAGAGATTGGGAAGTGCTGAGTTCAGGGCAGGTGAGGGTGTCAGCCTGGAAATGCTGAGTAACCCTGCCTGCTCAGACTTGCTCTGTTAACTTGTGCGTGTGCATTGTGTCTGATGGCATTTTATTGCT
>NW_005842025.1:1057066-1066878 GCF_000455745.1 Alligator sinensis | reverse complement strand
ACCCTGTGCTGAGTCCAGGACATATGAGGGTTTCAGCCTATAAATGTTGATTGACCTAGCCTGGCTTAGACATGCTCTGTTCCTGTGCTAAGTCTGGGGCACATGAGGGTGTCAGCCTGGAAATGCTGAGTAACCCTGACCATTCAGATGTGCCCGGTTAATGTGTGTGTGTGTGTGTGTGTGTGTGTGTTCAATCGATTCAGTGGCTGGAAGAACCCAGTCCCATTGAAACTAATCACTAATGCAGAAGGGAGAGATAGACCTCCGTACAGAAACACAAGTGACACAAGCAGCACATTGACAGAATTACAGAGACCCCAGAAATGTAACTCTAATAAATGAGCACACCCCCAAGGGACAGGCAAATCTGGTAACAAAATTAACCCAATACCCTAGCTAAATTTCAATACAAATTATTACATTTTTACTTCCCTAAATTCTCCAGATAACTTCACTTCTGTTCCCAACCAAATTGCTGTCTAATATGGGTCATCACTGTTAAACAGCAGTTGTGGTCCTGGTCAGTTGTGGTGGGTAAATGCACTGTGGAGTTTGTAAAGCACTTTGATTAGTCTAAAGGGTCTATAAAAAGGGAGAGTATTTTCTATATATGCTGTCAAACTATTTGTATGATTAAATTATTCAGTTACCTTAACTCTTTTTTTCCTGTCCATGGATCAATCCTGATTGCTGCAAATGAATTAATTAATCAGGAATACTTGCTGAAGTCCTGGGACAAATGTGTTCTGACTCCCTGGGTCTGAAGCTGTTCCTGTTTGTCTTTCACTACTCCTGGCATGTGCCTGGTCACCAAAGGCCATGTCAACACAGTAAATTTACCATGCTGGCAACTGTATGGTCAGGCATTCTTGGGCTGCCCTGGGTGGGCAGGTTCCATGTGGTACTTTGGATGGGCTCCTTAGCACCTGAAGTACCATTCAGACAATCTATGCTGCTTCCAATTTAGGGGGCAGCCTCCATGAAGCAGCAGTGGGCTTCAGGATATTTCTCCTGGGCATGGGAGGTTTACCCTGTAAATGTCACCCATGGTACCTGGAACACTTTCTGTTCCCTCTCTGGGTGACTGAAATGTTTTGACTAAGAGAATAAGGAAGAGGCATAATGACAGGAACAGCAGACCTGTGCAGGACAGGGCACTCTCATGCCAAAACAGACCCAGAAATCAGAATTTGGAAATGTTTGACAAAGTCAGGTGTTCAAAAAAAAATCCATTTGTGGAGAACCGAACAGAATTTTTCCAAAAAGATTCTGAGGAGTAGGGAGGTTGAGAAGCTGGCTAGCCTGGACAGCAGCTGGTAGGAGCCCAGGCAAACTGGCTCTGGCAATTTCAGTGGAATTGACATATTCCCACAGAACATTTCAGGTCTATCAAATCAGCATTTTGCACTGATTCACTGGAAAATGTTTGCCCCACTCTAGTAAGAAGCCTTGTCCACATGCAGGAATGGGGAATTGTATGAGGAAGACTCAATCCCCAAATGGTCATGCAAGGAAAGCCCTGCTGGCATGGCTATTCATGAATAGTGAATATAAAGGATCAGGCTGAATAGGTGGTTAGAACTGAAATGACTGCTTGTGACCACTGGATTTTAGAGCATTCTGCCAACTCTAACTGTTTAGGACTGGATTTTGTATCTGTGCAGGGGATCCAGGGAGGTTGATATGTTCCTTTACTCCCCTGTATTCCCCACATACATCACAAAAGAGGAAACAGTTTCTGCAGTGCCATGACCCTCCCTTCCATTTAGGTGGGTGGTAAGGGGTTGGCCCTGTCTGAGCCCAGTGTCTCTCACAGCACTGGCACTGCAACTGGGCCATATATAGGCCTGGCACATCTAGGAAGCATACTGTGACCGCATCCTGCTCTGTTCCTTGTACAGTGCAATTGTGTGCTGCCTCTTGTTCAAGGCTTGTGGCCAAGACACAGTGTATTGTTACCATACCATACATTCTATTCTAGTCCATTCTGTTCTATTCTATTCTATATTGAGACAGCATCTAGAAGTTCCATTCGTGGACTAGGATTATACAGTGCCAGGCACAGGACAAGAAACTGCTCCCTTCTCCATATAACATTTTCCAATGTTCTTTGCGACAGTATATTTATTTATGTTTATCTGCCAGAATCAGGCTTGAAGTTTTCCTAATTGCTTGAAAAAAACTAGCAGCATCTAATGCTCCAGTATCAAAGATCCTTCTTTCCCAGCCCTACAGATCCTGCTGAGGTGGATGCCTGTGCCCCTGTTTACATGAGAATTGATGCATGTGACCATTATTTATTGTATGGTTCTCCGCTTTCAGCTGTCTCTGCCATGTACTGGAGGCCTGCCTAGTAGTGCCTGGACACTGCCATTGACTGTTTGCACAATGGGAAGGATTCAATTCTCTCACCAAAAATTATTCATTATCTGCAGGAACCTCAAAAGCAGTCTGCCTTGAATAGGATTTCCCAGACAATTCCTGTGCCCCTTGAGACTGTCTGCTCCCCTTTCAGGGGCTAGATTGAATCTTCTCATCCTCCCCAATCCCATGCCAACCCCTGCGGCCCTAGATGTTAGGCAGAAACTAGTGACACAGTTCTGTTCCCACCTGCTGTCCAGTCAGATGGAAAATGATCCTAGAGACAAAAGCCAAAGCTACCCCTCCCCACCCTTCTGCTTTGCCCTGACACGTGTCTCTTTAACCTTTTTCCTGTGGCCAGCTGCTATGAGGAGACCCTCCTTTGTAATGACTAATAGGCCCTAGATCACATGATTAAACAGACAAGTCTCCCCATCTGGTCAACAATCCCTTGTCTGTTAGAGACCCTGTGCCCCCAGTGATAATGATATTAACCTTTCGGCTCACTTCAATATGCCCCATCAACTGTCAGCAAGCCTCCTAAGAGAGAGAGAGGGCTGGAGAGAGACATTTATCCCATCAGCCTCCACTTTGCTACTGACTTGATTAAAGTTAATGGTAGCCCTTCCTGCCAAGGCAGAGATTTATAATTACCACTCATCTTGGTTTTATGAGGCCATCCATACATACCCTTCCCTCTGCTGCTAGCCCAGCCATCTGAGCTGCTGTCCTCAGAGGAATGTGTGCTGCCTTTAACACTCCTTAGGTTAAGACATGATTGATTTAATTTACATCACTGCAGAGCCAGCCACAGCATCTTTGGCTGAGACTGAAAGAAAGGCCTTCCTTCCCCTTTAAATGTAAATTAACCCCTGTCTACAGTGACAAGGGATGGATGTGACAGCTACTAGGCCTTTGGAATGTGGTGGAGACTAATAATAAGCCTAATCAGGTAGTGCCACACTCTTCTCTTTTGTATGGCATCACATATCAACTTCCAAGTCTGTGAGCCATTGTCTGGTATTATTGCTTAATGTGTAGATTCTATCTCTCCGGCCCAGTAAAGACTGCAGAATCAAAGTTGGAAAAATTGAAAGTCCAGTTGCCTTAGTAGTGACTCTTAGTTTCACTTTACAGCTACTTATGGGAGACATCACGAGAAGGTAGTCACTATTGTCCCCGATGCCACATGAATTAGCTTTCACACTAACTGGGAAGGAGAAGTAAGGGTTATTACTCCCTTTTTACAGGCAGGGAAACTCTGACAAGCCAGTGGCCTGGCTTCCTGAACTGTTTGATCCCACTGACTCCTATGGAAGTCCTGTCTTCTTATACCACTGAAATCCAGCCCAGAAGTGACTTGGCTAAAGATAGAGCAGAGGTTGTCAGAAAAGCTGGGACCACAATGTTGGAGCCCCTAACTCTCCCTCTTGCTCTCCCTGGGAGGAGATAATAAGCTTGTCCTTTCTTCTTTCTGAATTGTGCTGCCTCTCCCCCTGCTAACTTTGCCTGCATGACTGGAGGCTGCCCAGCAGCACATAGCCAGGCTTCTTGTAACACCAGAAGTCACTGCAGGCCAAGCAGTGCTGATTGTCCCCAGAGTAAGTGGGTCTGAAATTTTTCTCTATCATTGAGACCCCAATATCCCAGGGTTACATAAGGTTTATAGGTCAACCCTGAGCCACTCTGTGGGATTGCTGCTATCTGTGTAGCTCCACTGAAGTTAATGGAGCTATGCCAACTTCCAGTGGTTGAGGTGCTGGACATGGTGTCCAGCACCATGTGGGACTAGGGACTGTTGTCCCCTGGGGACAACATGCATGTGGGGCTAGGGATTGTTTCTAGGTGAGGCTAGGGACTGTTGTCCACTAGGTAGCCTCTGACAGGAGGGGAACAGTGTTTTAGTGAACTAAGCATAGCATGATTTTCTGACCGTAAGTTTTGCATCAGCTCCTTCTGAACTGCCAGTCAGAAGGACTGACTGTGTGAGTGCGTGTGAGAGATGGACACCTTGCTCTGCAACCACACAACAACCTTATGGTCCCAGTCCTTAACACATTTGAGGAAAAAAAGTAATGGGAGAGAGAGAGAGAAGGGGAGGGATTCCAGCCCAGAAGAGCCAATAGCCCAATGTTTTGGTTGCTCATCTGGACTACAAAAGACTTATGTGCTTGTTTGTTGGTGACTGAGAAGCCCTCTCTTTCCCACTCTCTCTCTCATTTTTTGCAGGAAATTTCCAAAGCCTCCTTCTAGTTTCAGGCTGGAACAAAAGATAACTCGAATCCCCAAAAACATTTTGAGAAATGAACCACTTCTGCTTTCTACTTTAGCTTCCCTCCAACTGCACAACAGTGGCTATACAGAAGTGATAAAGCACTAGCTGGTCAGGTGAGCCCAAGAAGCCTGCCCTGGTGAAAGTCACTTCAAAGAATTCTAACAGGAGGAGTCAAGGAGGAGCAGTAGACACTCCCAGGCTATGTCTGTATGGCCTCTGGAGTGAGCTGGCAAGAGATTAGCTCATTTTACTCTCTTTTCTGCATGCACCTAAGCCCATAAATTAGGTGGAGCTGATAGCTCAGGAGCAGACCCAAGCAGCTCAGAGTGGTCCTCTGTACATTTCCTAGCATCACACTCAGGCTGTCTGAACACAGAAAGCCTGATGGCTCCTGCTCAGGGAAGAATCTGAGGTGTGCTTCTGAGCTATCCCTGCTGCTGAAATTGCAGATTTGGGTGCATGTGGAGTGGATGCAAGTAGGCAGGGCTTAGCCCTCAGTTGTGCTCCTGGGAGCAATAGCTCCAGAGGCCAGGTAGACATCACCCTACAGATGTGTCACCTGGGCTGGGCTTATTCAGATAGGTGACTGCTGAAAGCCAGAGAATGTTGTGTGCTTTAATGAATGCTATGCAGGGAGGATGCAGATGGCTGTTTCATCTAAGATACACAATGGGCAGAGATGCAAGCTTATGAGAAATTCTTGGGATTTTTAAAGCTGTTTTACTGGATGAGTCTTGCTTTGAAATTTTGCATCTATTCAGCCTCATGCAAAACTCAGGAATCTAGTGTCAAACAAGAGACCACATCTGTACAGACACCAGGCCAGGGAAACCAATCCCATAGGTTTAGGATCTCTTTTATCCTGACTCTGTTCTCATGCTCTAACCCCTGCTCCTTGTACACCAAAGTCTGGTGTTAATGCATAAAGACATTAACCATAAAGACATAAAGATGCTAACCTCATCACCAGAAGCAAACTTCCTCAGACCCAGAACACACCAAATGGATCCAGACCATGCCATGACAAGACATGCAAAACCAGCCAACACATCTCCACCACCCCCACAATTACTACACCCCACAACAGAGCCATCAGCATTCCCAGATCTTACAGCTGCATGTCCAGAAATGTTATATATCTCATCCAATGCACCAAATGCCCTGATGGAAAATATGTAGGAGAGACCAAACAACAACTGCGCACCAGAATGAACGCACACAGGAAATCTATCAAAGACAGGCATACCCAATTACCTGTGGGGGCACATTTCTCACAAGAAAATCACTCTCCAATCTCTCAGTCCTGATCCTCAAAGGAAACTCACAAAACACTTCCCAGAGACGAGCCTATGAACTCCACTTCATCAACCTCCTGGATACTAAAAATCATGAACTAAATATAGACATTGGATTTATGACACATTATAACCTGCCTGACATCTGACTCCCCAGGTACTTCTTCATTATTCATTCCCCTTCTCTCCCCCCCCGACCCAGCCTGTCTCTCACCCATTGACACCTCTATCTACATCTTCACTGACTGCCTATCTTGTATGCATACCAGCCCAGCCTCTGGCTTCTTTACTTTTCATTCCATCCAAGAAGAGCACACACCAACTGCTGAAACTTCCTCAGCCTGACAAAGGATTTTTTAACCCGAAAGCTTGCTTAAAATTTTTTTCCCGACTATTTAAGTTCATAGATTCATAGGTGTTAGGGTCAGAAGGGACCTCAATAGATCATCGAGTCCGACCCCCATTTTGCATCTATTCAGCCTCAGTTGGTCTAATAAAAGATATCAGATTCACGGAAAGAACCTTGTCTGCCTAAAAACATTAATTCACTTTGTGCCTGAATCTCTCCTGCCAAGTCCTGAGAAGGAGGGATCACTGAGAAGGAGGAATTTCATGGAAATGTGGAATCAAGTGATGTTAGCAGGCATATACGACTGGTGCCTCCCCAGACTGTGGGGGGACACTTTGTGGGTGGCAGTGCCAGTGGCGGGGTGGAAAGCGGCGACTGCTTGGAGAAGCCAGCAGCAGCAGCGGCGGGGGGGCAGAGAGGGAGGGTGGCAAGTGGCGACCACCTGCAGAAGCCAGCAGTGGCAGTGATGATGGCCAATCCCGGGGGGGCATGTGCCCCCCTCCCCCCATATCCCCCCTACAAGTCGCCTATGTTAGCAGGCTTTACTACAATGTCCAGGGCTTCTTGCTTCAGTGAATCACAACAAAGTAAATCACTCCCACTGGACAGGGGCTGTCAGCCTTCCAGCTGAGAGCACAGCAATGTGGGCAACAGGAATGTTGCAGCTGAACCCTTACAATGCCCCAGAAAGCAAGAGGAAGGAAGGCTCAGGGAGTAGCAACAGCACAGTCTCCCTCCCTGTGAGGCTGATGTGTATGGAGCATAATGATGGATGGAGACAGCAGTGCTAGCAGCACCAAAGGGACTTACCCTCATTAGTGAAGCCCACAGGGAATGCCTCCAACTCTATGAGTGTGGCAGCACCTGGAAAGGAAGGAGAGAAAAGAGTCAGCTGGAGTTCACATAGAAAGTTCAGTTCCAAAACACAGGCCTTCCAAGCTCATGGTCTCCCAAGGCCAGGCAACAGGTGACCCCAGGCTTTGTTCTGCTGGCACCAGTACCACACATCCCAAAGAGGACCTTATCTGTTTATGCTTTGTCACATGCTCACAAATGCTTGTGGGCTTGGCAGGATGCTGAGAAACAGAATTTTCTCCAAATTGATTCTATCACTAGGATAATAAAGCACTGGAGAGTTTTCAAAGCAAGTTGTGTTCATAGCCCCAGAACAAACCAGCCAGCATCCACCAGCAGCAGCTTCTCCATGATTCAGCAAGTCATACAGCCTGTGTGGAAGTGAGGATAAAAGCAGGCCTGATAATAATCCAGAGCTTTAGTTTCAATAATGTATCACAGCCTTAGCCTCTCAGTTCCCACTTCCTCAGAGGATCTGTTTTCAATTACTTTTAACCAGGGTCAGGGGTCCCTGTGTCTTTTGAAGCAAGGCTAGTTGGAAAGGAACTGTTTTAATTGGGCTGGCTATAAAACAATAGCTCCATTTTACAAAATAATGTGCGGGATTCAAATTTTCTTTTGTTCCAGCCTGAAACTAGAAGGAGGTTTTTTGGAAATTTCCTGTGATCAAAATAAGAGAGAGGGGGGTGGGCTTCTCAGGGCACAGACAGAAGTTACATTTGTCACATGATCAGCCCTCTGAAAGTGCTCTACAGCCATGCTGTGACACACATGGACAGCTGCGGAGCACTTTTAAGTGGCTGATCACACAACAAATTGACCCTCATCAAATGAGGGATCAGATGAAGGCGCTCCATTTTTGAGCACCTTAGGGAACTTGTTTTCCCTAGGATTACTTTGTGGCATCAGCCCAGCCCAGCCCCCAGGGCTGTCTGCAGGAAGGGAGTAAGGAGGGGGAGTGAGCTGCCAGCTGGGGTTGGTCCAGGCTGAGCTGGAGAGGGGATGGGTAGATTGGACTCCACCCAACCTCACGCCCCCCCTATCCAGCTCAGGCCCAGCAAACCCCAGCCGGCAGCTCACTCCCCTTTCCCCCTCCCTTCCTGCAGACAGCCCTGGAGCTCAGAGTGGGAGGGGGTGGGGCTGGAGGAGAGAGACAGTTCCTCAGCTGCAGACAGGGTCCTTGGGCTCCTGCAAGCAGACTCAATACCTGCCCACCCCCACCTCACCTTGGCCCAACTTTATGTAAAATGCCATGAGTTAGAGCAGGGGCCTGCACATCTGCTAGCACCCTGTGAGTCACCCACAAGCAAGCACATTGTTTTCCTCCAGTCCAGACAACCAATTGCAGCATTGAGCTACTGACTCTTCTGGGCTGGAATATCTCCCCCTTTCTGTCTCTCTTCCATCATTTAAAAAAAATGTTAAGGCCTGTGACCATAAAGTAGTTGTGTGGTTGCAAGCAAGGGTTCCATCTCTCTCACACACTCACACAGTGCCATGGTAGCATTTAGATGAAGTTCACAGTTTCCAGGTAATTCACCAATTTCTTCCAAATGCAGTGTAGTCTCAAGCACAGTGGAAGGTCTGAAAGGGGCATGGCAGGCACCAGAAGCCAGGTTGGTCAGACTGGCAGTTGGAACAGGATCTATCCATGTCCAGCTAAGAATCCCCTTTTCTGTCCAGCAAAAGGTCCAAGCTGTGTCCTTCTTCTACCATGAGAGACTACACTGAACCCACAACCTCCTAAAGACTCTTCTGAGCAGCAGCTCTGAGAGATATACCTGATTAAGGAATGAACTTTAGCTCATCAAGCTCATCAGCCAGGAACCCTGACTATTTTCTGGGGAACATGTCTGCTAATTTCCCACTTCTCTAATCACAGTCAATGGGAAATGGATGTAGGTGCTTAGCACTGTTGGAAATCAAGCCCCAGCTCTCTCTATCTAGGCACCCAGTGCTTTAGAAGTGTCTATCTGTGCTAAGTCTTGGTTACAGGGAGCCGAGAAAGCACAGAGACTTCATAGATTTAATAGATTTCATAGGCATTAGGGCTGGAAGGGACCTCGGAAGATCATTGAGTCCACCCCCCCGCCTGAAGGGCAGGAAGTCAGCTGGGGTCATAGGATCCCAGCAAGATAAGCATCCAATTTTCTCTTGAAGGTGTTCAATGTAGGTGCTTGAACCACCTCCAATGGCAGGCTATTCTAGACCTTGGGGGCTTGGACAGTAAAGAAATTCTTCCTTATGTTCAGCCTGAAATGGTATTGCAGTAGTTTATAACCGTTTGACCTCATCATCCCTTGGGGCGATCTGGTGAACAAATGTTCCCCAAGATACTGGTGGTCACCCCTGATAAATTTATAGGTGTCCATCAGATCACCCCTGAGCCTGCACTTTTCCAGGCTAAAGAGCCCCATAGCTCTCAGCCTGTCATCATAAGGTCTGTTTTCCTGACCTCTGATCATGAGCATGGCTCTTCTCTGGACTCTCTCAAGCTTCTCCAGATCCTTTTTGAATTGTGGGGCCCAAAACTGGACGCACTACTCCAGCTGCAGCCTCACCAATGACGTCCCAGGATTTACTTGAGAAGCATCTATGGATGCAAGCCAGCATTTTGGTCGCTTTCCTAGCCAGAGCATGGCATTGAAGACTCATGTTCATCTTGTGGTCAATGATG
>NW_005842025.1:1003274-1056900 GCF_000455745.1 Alligator sinensis | reverse complement strand
ATGTTGAACAATATGGGTCCAAGGACAGAGCCTTGAGGGACCCCACTGGTCACAGGGCACCATGATGATTGACTTCTGTCAATTACCACCCTCTGGGTCGGACCACGGAGCCAATTTCCCAGCCAGTGGATCATGGTGGACCCAAGGCTACAATTGGCCATTTTTGCCAAGAGGTGATCATGGGGTACCAGATGGAAGGCTTTTTAGAAGTCAAGGTATATGATATCAATCTCTTCTCCATTGTCCAGGTGAAAGGTCACCTGGTCATAAAAGGAAATGGGATTAGTCAAGCAAGACCTATCTGCAACAAACCTATGCTGGCTATCACTCAGGATGTTGGCATCGGCCAGTCCATTAAGGATGGCCTCTTTAATAAACTTTTCTAAGACCTTCCCCAGGATAGAGGTCAGGCTGATGGGCCTGTAGTTTGCCGGATCCATTTTCCTCCCTTTCTTGAAGATAGGCACCACATTGGCCTTCTTCCAGTCTTTGGGCATTATACCAGAGCACCAGGAGTTCTCAAAGATCTGTGCTAGAGGCTGCGCTATGATGTTTGCCAGCTCCTTGAGTACCCTGGGGTGTAAACTGTCAGGGCCGGCTGACTTGCCTCTCAAGGTGTTCCTTCACGAGGTCAGCATTGATGGAGGGCAGGGGATCTCCCTCACCCAGACCTCCCTGTCCTGTAGTGGGCATGGGCGTCCCATGGGACTGATGAAAGACTGACACAAAGTACTCATTTAATAGGTTGGCTTTTTCCTGGGTGTCAGTTATCAGTTGTCCCCTCTGGTTTAGCAGGGGTCCAATGTTGCCCTTGCTTTTCCTCCGGCTCCCCACATATCTGAAAAAGGACTTTTTATTGTCCTTGATACTCGAAGCTAGTTGGAGTTCAGTTGCAGCCTTGGCTTTCCTGGTTTGCTCCCTGAAGGACCAGACCAGTGCAGAATATTCCTCCTTGGAAGTGAATCCCATCCTCCATCCTTTGTAGGCCTTTCTTTTTAGCGTCAGGAGGTCTGCTAGATCCCTGGAGAGCCAGGGGGGCTGCTGTGCCCTCTTGCTGCCTTTCCTCTGAGATGGAATAGAATTAGCTTGTGCATTGAGGATCGCTCCCTTGAGGAGCAGCTACTCATCCTGAACTCCGTGAAGGTGATCAGCTCATGGTCGCTGTCACCCAGCTTCCCATCGATCACTAGGTCGCTGATTAGGTCATCTCCAGTAGCCAGGACCAGCTCGAGCAGCACTTTACCTTTCTTTGGCCCATAGACTTCTTGAGTCAGGTAGAAGTCATTCACACATGATAGGAAGCTTTGCAACCGCTTGGATTTTGCTGAGTGATCCTCCCACGAGATGTATAGGTAGTTGAAGTCACCCATGACAACCATGGTCGTGGAGCATGTGGACTCAGCCAGTTCCCGGGCAAACTCCTGGTCAAGCTCTTGACTTTGGGTGGGAGGTCTGTAGTAGACTCCCACCGTTGTGTCCCCTGTGCCGTGTTCCCCATGGATTTTAATCCAGAGGGTCTCCAGTCATCCACCCTGGTCACCAACATCAGCTTGCAGGGATGCATATCTTTCCTTAACATAGACAGCTACACCCCCGCCCCTTTTATCTACTCAATCTGTCCTGTACAAGGTATAGCCATCTATACCCGTGGTCCAGTCATGGGTGGAGTCCCACCAGGTCTCCGTTATCCCTATGACATCATAATTATTTGTGTTAAGCAGGAGGATGAGTTCCTCCTGCTTATTCTCCAAGCTCCTGGCATTTGTGTACAGGCAGGCAAGTGTCCCCTTGGGGAGAACTTCATTCACTCACTTGCAGAAGCTGGGAACCTAGGGAGGGGGATTGAATGGGCAGATGTGCAGCCCTCTGGGAGAAAGTCTGCTGCACTGAAGAACGCTTTCAAAGAGCAGATAGCTTGGAGAGAGCTTGATGCTCAGTAGCTGTGCTGGGTATGCCAGGGTTCCTATCTCAGACAGAGTATGTCTTTTGCCAGCTTATGCCAGAACACCTGCTGTGGCAAAGCCCTGCTTCTGCAGCTCCAGCTTATGAAAACTGTAGAGAAGAGGGTAGGCCAGCAGGGCCTTTGCTGTTCACCACTGATCTAGAGGAATCACTAGTGTGAGGGATCATCAGTGTGTGTCAGGCCTCTTGTAGATGCCAAAGGAGCTATCCCAGTCCCTGGGAATGTTGCTGTGGCCAGCAAAACCCCCTGACTCTTTATTGCCTGGGAAAGAAGCTGAAGAGAATCTTTGCTCAACTGCCCCACTGAGATGGAAGTGTGGGCAATGGCCTCACTGTGCTAGCTAAGCAAGTGCAGCAGGAGTACTTTCAAAGCTACTTCAAAGCACAGCAGTGACTGTTTCTCAGGGTTACCATATGTCCTGGATTTTCCAGACATGTCCTCTTTTTTGGACCCTGTCCTCCTATCCAGGAAGGTTTTTAAAATACATGCAAATTTCCAGGTTTTTGCTCTGCCTCTGCTTTTCCCCCTGGCACTTCCAGCTTAGCTGCTTGGGGCTGGGAGCCACAGGGCAAGGTGATTGGCTGTTGGAGGATCAAGTGCTTTGTGCGTGGGCCCTGGCAGCTGCTCACAGGTCAGAGAGACAGAGACACAGAGAGACAGAGATGGAGAGTGTGTGTGTGTGTATGTGTGTGTGCTTGCATGCACAAGCTGGGTGTATCAGCATCTCTGCACTGAAAAAATGGTGGCAGGGGCCCTTTAACTAAAGCTCATCAAATGAGCTTTAGTTAAAGCACCCCCGCTACCATTTTTCAGCACAGGGATGCTGAAGTTTACTTGAGTCCAATAATTGCCACGCTCCAGCAGACTCGATTAATCAAGTCTGCTTCGACGCACTATAATTATGGTATGTTGGAGAATCTTCCCTGCATGTGTATAGGTGCCCTTAAACTGCAACTGGGACTGATTCTAGTTTGTGCTAAGGGCCTCTCTTCAGCAACCAGCCATGAAAAGGGTTCTTGAAGCTGGGCATAAAGATCAATGCTAAAGGCTTTTAAAGTGAATACAAATGCTATTTACCTTTTTCAAGGCTTTTAGGGGCTGGATAGTAATTAGAATCTTTCCCCCAGTCTATGGACTTTACTGGGAAGTAGGATTTGCTCTACTCCAGGGGTGCCCAATTCATTTGACCCTGCAGGCCAGAAACAGACTGAGAGATTCTCACAGCCTAGATGACCCACCCTGGAGGGGGGAATGGCACCATCACTCCCTTCCTTTTCCTCTGCTGCCTATTTTAGTCACCAACAGCAACCAAAGCCCGCAAATCCAGTAGTAGGTATGAGAGTGGGAGTCAAGTGATAGCCGTGTTTACTCACTGGTTCTGGATCCGTGCCAATGCAGAGGCTCCAGCAGCCATGCTGACAAGCTCTGTGGGCCACACGAGGCCCACAAGCTACCAGTTGGACAACCCTGCTATAGTCATTCAGATGTGAAAGATCTCAGGTGTTAAGAGAGATTTATACTAACAAAACTTCAAAGGGAACCTTCAGAGTGGAACATAACTTCTCTACCTTTGGGTCATGAGTGCAAAAAAGAGGAAGTGTGTAGGGGTAAAATAGTATTTTCTTGAGCCAGCAAGCTGTTTTGGTTTTCTCCCTAGGTAGAAGCTGACAGCAGCATTAGGGTTTCACTAGGTGTGTCTACATGAGGCATGTTACTGTTCAGTAGACTAATTTACTGTGCAGTAAAGCATCACCATTTACATCACCTGAAGCTGGACAGCACCAGGATGGGGTAGCTCTCTCCCCACTCCTTTCCCAGTCGAACCAGGAGCTGAGCAGTGCTGGAACTGGGGAGTTCTCTACTCCCCACGCAGCCAGGAGCTGGCCAAGAGCTGTCCTGCTTCTGGGGCAGCTCCTAGTCAGCACCCAGCTGCATGGAAAAATCCCTGCTGGGTATGAGGCTTGTCCCCATGTGCATGGGGCCAGGAGAGCTCTGCAGCAGCAGGTGTCTCCCAGCCCCTTGCACATCAGGACACCTCTTCAGCTAGCAAAGCTGTCCTGGCCCCATGAACATGAGGACCAGCCCTGTGCTCCCTACCAGCCCCCATATTTGCAGCACAGGCTCAAGATTTGATACCTGGATATCTAGGTATCAAAAAATAAAAACCCACTGAAAAAAGTGGGGCAGGGCACAGTCCAGAACCATGCCCTGAGGCAACTGGAAGCTTTGGTCCTCCAAATAGATGTTCTGGTAGCCAGCCAGAGTGTTTCTATGGTTGCTTCTTGCTCCAGTGCTGCAGCAACCTGGACCAGGGCTCCATCCCCAGGTAAGTAGGGACCAGGGTGGTGGGGACTTGAGCTGGCGGCTGTGTGAGTGCAGGAGACTGGGGGGGAAAGGGACTCGGGGGTGGCTAATCAGGAGAGGTGGGTCCCCCGCCTTTCCCTTGCAAGGCCCACAGCCCCCCCCCCGAGCAGCAGGAGCAGCCATCAGGGTGCTTGGGGCCCTCCTGGCACAGTCCACCCCCCTACAGCATGGGGCAGTGCAGCTCGGCCCCGGCCACCTGGCACCCAGCACTGCCTGTGCCACATCACATGGGCCTGGCCCAACTCAGCATGGTGCCATGAGCTTTCAGACAGCTCCAGGCCACTCAGGCTGCCACCTGGGGGCCAGCACCATTTGTGGGGACCACGTGTTGTACCAGGCCAGGTCCTGCATGCACAGAACCAACCCAACATGACAGTGCATGCATGCAGGACCTGGCCTGGTGTGATATGCAGTCCCCACAAGCAGCACCGGCCCCTGGGTGACAGTCTGAATGGCTCGGAGCTGCCCGAAGGCACATGGCAGTGCGCTGAGCTGGGCTGGGCCCACATGATGTGGTGCCAGGCAGCTAGGGCTATGCCGCACTGCCCCACACTGTGCAGGGGGGGCTGTGTCAGGAGGCCCTGAGCACCCCGATGGCTGCTGCTGCTGTGGGGGTGAGCTGTGGGCCCAGTGGGGGAACTGTAGCCCCTGTGGGGAGGGGCATGTGGGCCTTGCAGAAGGCATGTAGGCCCTGCAGGGGGTGCTATGGCCCCTGTAGGGGTGCTGTAGCCTGTGGGGAGGCTGTGACCCTGTGGGGCTGGGGGGAGCTGTGACCCTGGGCGGGAGCTGTGGCCCCTGGGGGGGGGCAGTCCATAAGCTGTATGGGGGGGCTGTGCCCTGTGGGGGTAGGGGACCCACCTCTCCTGAGCAGCGCCCCCTACAGCCCCACACACTCACAGACCACCCACAAACCCCACACCACCGCCACAAACCCCTCACCCACATACCTGGCCCTGTGGGTCAGGAGTGAGGAGACTGGACTGCGGGGCAGGCTGTGGGTTGAGAGTGAGGAGAAAGGTCAGGGACAGGGCACTGACATATCAGTGCTGCTCAGTGCTGCACATCCTGGTGAGCGAAGTGGGTAGGACAGGGGTGGGCAATTATTTTGGGTGGAGGGCCACTTATTGGGTTTTGACAAGCCGTTGAGTGCCACATTGGTAGCCCCACAGTTTGATAGGTGCCCTGCCTCCTGGTTGCCATCTTGTGACTGGAAGTCCCATCCACTAACCCCCAACCTTTGCCACCAGAAGTCCCCCGCCTTGCCCCAGAAATACTTTTTTCGGCAAGGGGTTGTGCCACCTCAGAACCAGAAAAATACCAAATTATATTCTACAAATTGACCATCTACAACATTCATTAATTTGATTTTTTAAAAATATGTTTGTCCTGATTTACACGCGTTTGTGTAGTGTACAAAGAGGTGATTGCACAATAGCTTAAAATGAAGTCTTACACTTGTATATTGTGGGAGGTGGGGGGCTGTTTGTGGGTATGTGGAGTGAGGTAGCATGTGGGTGTGTGTGTGATATGTGGAGTGTGAGTGGGTATGGGGTTTTTGGGGGAATGTGTATGGGGAAGGGTGGCTGTGGTGTGTGACAGGGTGTGGGTTTGGGGATCTGTGTGTATGGCAGTGTGAGGTGGGGTGTGGGTGCATGTGTATGGTGGAGTGTGCATGTGTGACTTGCCCCATGAACACACACACACAGTCTCACCCACACACACACAGTCTCTCTTTCTCTCTCTCTCTCTAACACACACACAAAGTCTCTCCCACACACATACACACTCACAGTCTCACCCTCCCTCATTGCTCTCTGTCTCTCCCTCCCCATCCCTCATTGCATGGACAAACACACACACCCCTCCCACTTGGTGGGTGGAAGGGGTGGGAGGGGTTAGGGATGGGGCTGAGCTGGCCTCTTTCTGGCTCCTGCAGGTTCCCCCTGGGTTCTACTGCCCCTGGCTCCTGTAATCTTTGACAAGTAGCCAGGCTCTAGTGCCTTTTGGCTGCAGATCTGGAAGGAGCTGGGCAGGGTTATTTTGCCCCAAGTGGCACAACTTGCCCACACCAAAGTGCATGTCTGGGCACGTGCATTGAGGCAAAAATCCTGGCTCAAATGTATGCTGCTCCTATTTGAGCTGCTGCAAGCGCCCTTGTCTGCATGTGTGGACTGAGAGCAGATTTGCTCCAAACAGGGAGCACGTGTAGTCGTTCTTCCAGGGAAGGCTTATTGTACAGTATATTACTGCACGGTAAGCTTTTATAACATTAATAGCACATGTAGAGGCTTTGGAAGTTAGCTCTCTGTGGGAGATCTGGGGGTGTCCTACAGCTAAGGCATTAGCCATGGGAAAATTCATGGACATTTCTTACCAACTGTCCTTGTTTTGTGAATTTGCTTCAGCATGAGATTCTGCATTTGAAAGCACTCTGGTGGTTCAGCTGGGGTTGGCTGTCCAAGCCTAGCAGTGGGCAGTCTACATTTCCTCCAGCTGACTCCAGCCTCCTAGAGTTACCCGAGATGGCAGGGAGCTCCTCTCCCCCATCCACCCACACAGTGAAATAGCTGTGCTTCAGCTGCCTGAGACAGTCAGCCTGGAAAGTCTGAGTCTGACACATCTTCCAGGGCCATTACTGCTAAGACAAATCTGACACAGTTGTGTATTAGTCATATCTGGACCCGATTTGATAACAAAGGCATTTCTACAGTTCTGTGGCTAGAAATGTGGGTCTTGAATCTTTTGTAGACAGAGTCAAAGGGAAGCAGAAAAACCTGGCTGGGCTTATGGTGTAGAAGGAAAATTCTAGCCTGGCCTAAAAATCTGCTGCTGCCCAGTACCCTAGGGAACTGCTCTGAGATTGGGTTCTGCTGATTTACCACATCCCATTATCAGTGTTTTCTCTCCTTATTTCTATGTTAATAGGCTCGTTGCATGACATCACAACCTTTGGTATTTAATGATTTATCTATTCCTGCTGCTTTTACCCTGCCTATGTGGCTAATCCCATTTGTGACAACACAATTGTTTCCTTGGCAACCATTTGTGATGT
Organism: Alligator sinensis; assembly: GCF_000455745.1. Classification (NCBI taxonomy): domain Eukaryota; kingdom Metazoa; phylum Chordata; order Crocodylia; family Alligatoridae; genus Alligator; species Alligator sinensis. Next base: position 1,049,521 of record NW_005842025.1, on the reverse strand, counting down.
CACAGATAAAGGATTATGGCTTTAAATAGGGAATAGGAAGCAGGAAAGACTAATGTTGGTATAAAGACAAATGAGAAAACGAGGAGTGCAAAGCAGGAGCTATTAAAAACAGTCTGTTTCTTGATATAGATTGCTTCAGAGGTGTTTGTGTGGTTTAGTTTTAATGGACTTCAGGCTGTACCATGTACTCCAAGGAGGAACAGTAGGTGGTAGAGACAGCATAGCCCCATTCTAAAAGGGGCTGGATAAATTAATGCATGATAGATTTATTAATGGCTATTGAACAGAATGGTTGGAGATATTCCCTCCGGCATCTCTAACCCAATAAATGGTGGTTGCCAGGGAATAGATCATTCTAGAGAAATCACATACAATGTTCTTTCTATATAGTATCCACTTCTACCACTGTCAGAGACAGGATACTGGGCTAGATTGACCATTGGTCTGAACCAGTATGCCACTTTTTCTGTTCTTATGAATGAAAGGAAGTTATGCTAAAAAGACTGGTAATAAAAATGATCATTTTCTTTTTAGCAAGAAGCTGGATTTGTGCATTTGTTGACATGCATGTGTTTGTGTGTGTAAAATTAATGCCTTGAGTGATCAAATACATGCAAATGTTTAAACTGAGACCATTTAAAAGCCACGTATCAAATACATGCATTTGCACTTATCTTGAGTGTGAAGGAAGGAACTGGGCATCCAATACACATGACCATAATAGCTACAAGTAGACTTGGTTAAAATATTTCCAGTTAATCTTTTTCCTTCTACTATGTATTAAAACCAATATATACATAAACATAACTATGTGTGCGTGTGGGGGAAGGGGACAGACTTAACAATTCGGCCCGGCTCAGAAAATCTTCATTTCAGGCAAAGACTTGGGGGCGGGGTGCAGCTTCACCCCTTACATGGAGGGGCAGGTCAAAGAGCCTCCCAGGCCTGGTTGAAGCCTGCGTTCCACAGGTCTGGCAAGTCTTCAGAGGCAGAGCCTCTGGAGTGAATAAAACGTGCTGTGTGCCCAGCATGTGGCAGACGCGTTGAGGGACAAAGAAGAAGGCAGGGCTAAGAAGAGCTGGGGAGACCTGCCCAGTGGGTGGAAGCTGTTGCCCAAAAGAGCCCCAGAAGACTCCCTCAGTGGGACCAGAGCAGCGAGTGGCTTTGGCTACCACCCCAGCCAGTGCACAGCACGGTGCATGGGGTAGACCCTGGGAGCTGTGGGAGGCAGCTTGAGTCTCTGGACACTCAGTACACATAGTGGTGCATGGGGCCACTGGACCCTGGGAGCTGCAAGTGGCAGCTAGGGTCTGCTACCCTTGGCATGCAGCCGAGGACACTGGTGCACATGGCAGTGCACAGAACCACCAGACCCTGGGAGCCGCACATGGTGGCTCGGGTCTCCTACCCTCGGCGTGTGGCTTAGGGCTCGGCGTGTGGCTGAGTGCATGTGGTGGTGCACGGTGTCCCAAACCATGGGAGCAGCACCAGGTTGCTCGGGTTTGTAGCTTGGACAGCCAACCCCGGCTGAACCACCAGAGTGCTTTCAAATGCAGAATCTCATGCTGAAGCAAATTCACAAAACAAGGACAGTTGGTAAGAAATTTTCTCATGGCTAATGCCTTAGCTGTAGGACACCCCTAGCTCTCCTGCAGAGAGCTAAGTTCCAAAGCCTCACAGTGGGTGCGTCTACATGTGCTATTAATGTTATAATCGGTCAGTCTTAGTCCCAATAAACAGTTTCCTAATAGGAGACACTATAATATGAACTTAACTCTATTTTCCAGAAGTTTTGGTTGAAGAGGCAGAACTGTATATGCACAGGAAGGAATTAAGCCTGAGAGTTACACTGTCCTGACTCAGTCCCCTGGATCCTGGTTTTAAAAGGCAAATTCTCTGATTTAAAACTCCAACATCTGCGATTAAAATGAAATGCTACTATATATAAGTGTATCAATTGAATACAATGTTTCATTGTAATATTTACAATTTTAAAGCAATTTGGAAGCCTACCAGTGCCTCAATCACTATAATAAAATACATTTTAAGTACCTATACATTTTGGTATTTGATTTTGGGTTTTTTATTATAGAAAATCAGTGTTCCCCCTCCCCCCATCTCTCACCAGGATGCAGGACCAGGCCCCTCACTCCCAAACTAGAGCCCTGCTAGTGCCCCTCACCCTCCACCCACAGCTCCCCGCCCTGCCAGATGGGGGCTACAGGGCTAGAGACCCAGGTCCACAGCCCTCTGCCCTCCCCGCAGCAGTGCCCAAGCCATGGCTTCCATGGAGCAGACCCATGCTCCCTGCCCAGGCCCTGCAGTTGTGCATTGTGACCCCAAGCCCCATGCACTTCCCATGCTGGGCAGCAGCCCCAGCCCTACCCAACTTACTCCTTCTGTCCCTCCCTATGGGGGCCTCAATCCTGCCATGCCCCTCCACCCCCAACAGACTTACCTGCGGGAGCTGCTCTCTGAGTGAGCACGCACAGGCACACGGTGCCCCTGCTTGACTGCCTTCCTCCTGCTCCCCTCAACCTCCTTGCAGACTGGAACACTGTCAGCCTGAAGAGAGCTCTTTGCAAATGTAGAAAATCTACGTGTTTCTCTGTTAAAATGAAAAATCTGCATTTTCCTTGGTCAAAAGGGAAAATCCACAGGTTTTTTCCGTTGTTTTGTGGGAAATGGAAAACTCAGATCCCAGTTGATGATCACACAGAGGATAGGATGTCAGCAATAAGTTGGATCCAGTAGGTATATAAAATCATACACTAGGAATACCAAGGGAGAAGCCCAAAAAAAAAAAAGCAAAGTGCAAACAACCCTAATTGCAGCAAGCTAGATTCATGTCTCCAAGCAGATACACGTGAAAGGAAATTTGTTTAGCAACTAGAAATGCTTTAGATCACTATAAGAAAACTATGAAATTGTAACTGACCTGGATGAAAAGGAAAACAAAAATAAGAAAAGCCACTAAGGCTGTGCAAAATTTTGCTGGCTGTTTCGTTTCGATTTGTTTCGAGCTTGAAACAGTGAAATTGAAACAAACTGAAATTGAAACAAAATGAAGGGCTTAGAAACAGCCTTGAAACAAAACAAGGGCAGTCAAAACATTTCAAACATTTTGAAACATTTCGAGTTTCGAAGCTGAAGCTGAGCTTGCCTGCAACAGAAAGTAAGTGAACCAGAAAGTAAGAGGGAGGGACATGGGTGACTGGTGCCTCTCAAGGTCTGGGGGGGTACCAGATTGCCAACTGGCAGGGGAGGGGGGGGTCCCCCAGTGGCCGATCACTGAGCCTGCAGCAAAACTGGAAGTGCACTTCTACTGGCACTTCCGGTTTTGAGGCTAACACTTCCAGGTGGTGCATGGCTGATCTCAGGGGGTACACGTGTACCCACTTGCACCCACTATATGTCACCAATGGGGAGGAGGAAGAGGGGGGGATGGACTGCTCTGATATTGACTGTGTAGTTGGCCAGTGAGAGTGATCCTTCTCTGAGTCAGTGAGTGAATGTGATCCTTCCCTGAGGTCCCTTCCAATCCCAGTGCTCTAGGGGAGGAATGGAAAAACAGCATAAAAAGCAGCATTGTATGAACTGGGCTGCTTTCTGCCTTGGGACCAGTTACTGAGCTGTCTTCCAGAAGCTCAGCAGCATTAAACAACAAAGGCTACTACTACCACTGATTTCATACTTGCTAGCCTAGCAAGTGGGATTCAGCAATACCTTTTGCTTTCTTTCTATACCCTTTTATTTTATTATTATTACATTCATTGATTGATTCCTTTCAATTAATTCCTCACCCAAAATCCTCTCTTTGCTTAGTCTATTTTGATTTTTTTCAAATCTGTGCTTTCTCTCACCGTGTGTATTCCATTCACTATGCAGGGAAGCACAGCATAATTTTATTGCATATTATAATATAGAATTTATATAGGAAGACACATCATTATTGATGCCAAAATGAACATGGGACAGCAGTGTGGGGTCAGGAAGGCCAACCACACCTTGCCTTCGTGGCTGCCTATCTTGCCGGGGATGTGGAGCCACTGGACTGCGACCCCTTGGCCTACTGCAGAGTCTGCATCCCCTCCAAGAGCACGAGCCATAATCCCCACCACCACGACCATGACAACAAGCAGTAGTACCAACATAACAATCTCCTCCACCCCCATTTCAGGGGGACGTGGAAGAGGGGAATCCATTGTCCCATGCTAGCATGCCATCCACCAGCCAGTCTCCTCCTCCACCACAGGTGCTGCCAATGTGGGCAAAGGGCTTGGCTTCCATGGTGGTGTCCAGAGGCACCAAACCCCACCATCAGGCAGGTAGCACTCAGGCCTTCGTGGCTGCCTATCTTGCCGGGGATGTGGAGCCACTGGACTGCGACCCCTTGGCCTACTGCAGAGTCTGCATCCCCTCCAAGAGCACGAGCCATAATCCCCACCACCACGACCATGACAACAAGCAGTAGTACCAACATAACAATCTCCTCCACCCCCATTTCAGGGGGACGTGGAAGAGGGGAATCCATTGTCCCATGCTAGCATGCCATCCACCAGCCAGTCTCCTCCTCCACCACAGGTGCTGCCAATGTGGGCAAAGGGCTTGGCTTCCATGGTGGTGTCCAGAGGCACCAAACCCCACCATCAGGCAGGTAGCACTCAGGCCTTCGTGGCTGCCTATCTTGCCGGGGATGTGGAGCCACTGGACTGCGACCCCTTGGCCTACTGCAGAGTCTGCATCCCCTCCAAGAGCACGAGCCATAATCCCCACCACCACGACCATGACAACAAGCAGTAGTACCAACATAACAATCTCCTCCACCCCCATTTCAGGGGGACGTGGAAGAGGGGAATCCATTGTCCCATGCTAGCATGCCATCCACCAGCCAGTCTCCTCCTCCACCACAGGTGCTGCCAATGTGGGCAAAGGGCTTGGCTTCCATGGTGGTGTCCAGAGGCACCAAACCCCACCATCAGGCAGGTAGCACTCAGGCCTTCGTGGCTGCCTATCTTGCCGGGGATGTGGAGCCACTGGACTGCGACCCCTTGGCCTACTGCAGAGTCTGCATCCCCTCCAAGAGCACGAGCCATAATCCCCACCACCACGACCATGACAACAAGCAGTAGTACCAACATAACAATCTCCTCCACCCCCATTTCAGGGGGACGTGGAAGAGGGGAATCCATTGTCCCATGCTAGCATGCCATCCACCAGCCAGTCTCCTCCTCCACCACAGGTGCTGCCAATGTGGGCAAAGGGCTTGGCTTCCATGGTGGTGTCCAGAGGCACCAAACCCCACCATCAGGCAGGTAGCACTCAGGCCTTCGTGGCTGCCTATCTTGCCGGGGATGTGGAGCCACTGGACTGCGACCCCTTGGCCTACTGCAGAGTCTGCATCCCCTCCAAGAGCACGAGCCATAATCCCCACCACCACGACCATGACAACAAGCAGTAGTACCAACATAACAATCTCCTCCACCCCCATTTCAGGGGGACGTGGAAGAGGGGAATCCATTGTCCCATGCTAGCATGCCATCCACCAGCCAGTCTCCTCCTCCACCACAGGTGCTGCCAATGTGGGCAAAGGGCTTGGCTTCCATGGTGGTGTCCAGAGGCACCAAACCCCACCATCAGGCAGGTAGCACTCAGGCCTTCGTGGCTGCCTATCTTGCCGGGGATGTGGAGCCACTGGACTGCGACCCCTTGGCCTACTGCAGAGTCTGCATCCCCTCCAAGAGCACGAGCCATAATCCCCACCACCACGACCATGACAACAAGCAGTAGTACCAACATAACAATCTCCTCCACCCCCATTTCAGGGGGACGTGGAAGAGGGGAATCCATTGTCCCATGCTAGCATGCCATCCACCAGCCAGTCTCCTCCTCCACCACAGGTGCTGCCAATGTGGGCAAAGGGCTTGGCTTCCATGGTGGTGTCCAGAGGCACCAAACCCCACCATCAGGCAGGTAGCACTCAGGCCTTCGTGGCTGCCTATCTTGCCGGGGATGGGGAGCCACTGGACTGCGACCCCTTGGCGACCCCTTGGCCTACTGGACAAGCTGCAGCCTGATGTCGGCAGATCTGGTTGTGGTTGCCTGGAAACACCTGCCCTGTCCACCGGCTACTGTTCCAAGTGAGAGAGTGTTCAGCATTGCTGGGGATGTAGTGACACCCCACTGCACCTGCTTGGATCCTGGTTTGGCGGAGCAGCTGGCGTTCCTGAAGGTGAACCTCCTGCTGCTGGGGTTCTTCCTCACTCCATCTGCACCTATTTCCTTTTTTCATTTTTTAAAAGCCATTTAATGCCCTGCTATCAGAGCTTGAGGGGGCACTAACTGCATCATCAGCCAGCAAGAGAAGAATACGTCCCTGCTGAGCTCCCATGCCAGGATGAACTTGGAGGAATGGTCTGGGAATACAGGGAAGGAGGAGGCCCCAGGTCCTGGGCGTGACCACTAAAACTGCATTCTGCCAGGGTTGGAAAGCCTGGTGGGACTGCTGTTGGTGTGGTAGTCCCAGGAAATGCCAGAACTGAGGATCCCCCTAGAGAAAGATGGGTAGGAGGCACTATAACCTCCAGCCACTGCGCGCGCACACACAGTCCTGGCTGGGGAAAGCAGAGACCTGTCATGTCTTTGACAGGCCTGAGGCTTGCTGATTGCTGTGGAGTTGGATGAGGATCCAGGTGAGCTCAGGTGAGCTGCCTAGGATTCCAGCTTTTGGGTTGAAAAACCCTTTATCAGGCTGAGGAAGCACCTGCAGCTGGTGCATGTGCTGTTCCTGGATGGAAGGAATAGTAAAGAAGCCAGAGGCTGGCATGCAATGCAGGCAAGAAAGCCAGTCAGTGAAAATGGAAATGGAGGCATCAGGGTGAGGTACAGGCTGGGGTGGGAGGGAGAAGGGGGATGTAGTAACGCAGGTAAAAGTGGAGAGGTACCTGGGAAGTCAGATGTCTGGCAGATTGTAGTGTGTTAGAATTTCAATGTCTATATTGAGTCCATCAGTTTCTGTACCTACTACCTAGGAGGTTGATGAAGTGCAGTTCATAGGCCTGGCTGTGAAAAGTGGTTTGTAAATTTAAACAAGCACTGAACCTTGATAACCTCATCACCAGAAGCCAACTTCTTAGGAGTGCATGAAGAGTGGTCGTTCCTTAAAGACATGATTCTCAGAGCACAAAGGAAGTCAATCCCCATGTGGAGGAAAGGTAACAAAAGGGCTGGGAAGCCTTCTTGGCTAAACAGGGATATCACAGTCCTCTTAAGAAAGAAGAAAAAGAAGTACAAACAATGGATGCTTGGGGCATGCCCCAAGGAGGACTATACTTGTAGGGAACAGATTCGAAGGGCTAAGGCAGCAATTGAATTAAAATTAGCAACAGGAGTCAAGGACAACAAGAAGTCCTTCTTTAGTTATGTAGGGAACAGGAGGAAAACAAATGGGAGTATGGGGCCAGTGCTCACCAACTCAGGACAGCTGGTTCCTGTCATTCAGGAGAATAGTGAACTCCTGAATGACTATGCTGCTTCAGTCTTTCACTAGGCCAAGGGCAAAATCATGCCACAGAATGAGCAGGGTAGGAACGACTGCCTTCCTACTATTACCATAGAACTGGTGTGTGATCATTGGAAAAAATTAGATATGTATAAGTCAGCAGAACTGGATGAACTTCACCTGAGGATGCTAAAGGAGCTGGTTAAAGTCATCGTGGGACCACTGGTGAAATTTTTCTGAAGCTCATGCTGCTCTGGAAAGGTCCCTGAGGACTGGAAGAAGGCCAATGTTGTGTCCATCTTCAAGAAAGGGAGGAGGGAGGACGCAGGTAACTATAGGCCCATCAGCCTAACTTCTATCCTAGGGAAGATCTTGGAAAAAATAATCAAGGAGTCTATATACAGTAGGCTTGCAGATGGTAGGATTCTGAAAGACAACCAACATGGCTTCATCATGGGGAGGTCTTGTCTTACCAACCTCATCTCCTTTTACGATCAGGTAACTTGCCACCTGGATAAGAGAGAGGAGTTTGACAGTGTATACCTTGACTTCCAAAAAGCTTTTGATCTAGTATCCCACAATGTTCTCATGAGAAAATTGGAGGACTGTGGGCTTAACCGTGAGACAGTTAGGTGGGTAGGGAGCTGGTTGTGGGGTAGGACCCAGAGAGTTCTAATAAACTGATCTTTGTTGTCTTGGTGAGAAGTGGCCAGTGGTGTTCCTCAGGAGTTAGTGCTTGGTTCAGTGCTTTTCAACATTTTTATCAATGATTTGGATGTGGGGGTGAAGAGCTCACTGGCCAAGTTCATGGACAACACCAAGTTATAGGGAAGTGTGATCACGCTTGAAGATAGGCTGCAGATACAGGCAGACCTAGACAGGCTAGCAAGTTGGGCGGATCGGGACCAAAAGAAGTTCAACATCAAAAAATGTAAAGTGCTCCATCTAGGGACAAAACCCCCACTACACACCTACAGGATTTGCAACACCAAACTTACCAGCACCACAAATGAAAGGGAGCTGGGGGTAATAATAGACCACAGTATAAATATGAGCTGGCCGTGCGACACTGTAGCTAACAGGGCAAATAATACCCTGGCATGTATGAATCAATACATCTCCAGCAAAACTAGGGAAGTGATTCCTCCACTCTACTTGGTATTCGTAACACCACAGCTGGAGTACTGCGCCACACTTCAACAAGGATGTGGTAAAGCTTGAGAGAATCCAGAGAAGGGCCACCCATATGATCAGAGACTTGCATGGCAAATCACACGAGGAAAGGCTGAGGGACCTGGGACTCTTCAGCCTGAAAAAGAAGGCTGATAGGGGGCTCGTTAGTGGCTTACTGCTACATCAGGGGCGTACATCAAGGGCTCTGTGACCAACTGTTCACCAGGGCAGCCTTGGGGAAAACCAGGAGTAATGCCCATAAATTCCTGGAAGACCATTTCAGGCTCAATACCAGGAAAAACTTCTTCACAGCTAGGGTGTCCAGACTATGGAATAAGCTTCCTCCAGAGGTGGTGCAATTGCCTACCCTGGAAATCTTCAAGAGCAGACTGGACGGTCACCTTGCTGTGGTCATCTGACCCCAACTGTCTTTCCTGCCTGGTGCAGGGGGTCAGACCCGATGATCTTTCGAGGTCCCTTCCAGCCTTGCACTCTAAGAATCTATGAATCTGTAAGTTCATCGGGTCCCCTAGATGCTCATTGTCAGCATCTGGTAATCATTAGAAATAATTGCAGGATGACGTGAGGGGGAACAAACCCTCCTCCCCACCATGCCACATTGCCAGTCTTGTGTTAACTTGTGCTATTTGTCTCTGTCCTGCAGGAGTGCTTTCCTCAAACTATGGGGTACTGCTGCTGCCCAAATGGTGTTGGGTTCCCCTGTCTGCTGAATTTCCTGCAGGGTGGGGTGGCTGCCACTTTGAATGCTTGTATTTTAAAAAATGTAACTCAATCATGGTTTTGCTAATGCGGAAAATAAAATAAAAGGTTGAATAGAAACATTAAAGGATTTTTATGTAAAAGAGAATACATGATCTGCCTCCTGTCATTTGTATCCTCTCATTAAACAGCATAGCTGATTGGGGTGGGCAGGGGGTGGTTTGGTGTTGTTGTAGAGGTGGATTAAGATTCCTTGGGTACCGGGGATCCCTGTGCCCAGAACAGCTGCCCCACATGCGGGGGGGATCTCTGATCAGCCTACTGCACCTCCTGCCTGACAATCACCACACCGCCCAGCATGCATGCATGCTGGTGTGGGCACAGGGGACCTGCCCACCGGTGCAAAGACAGCTTGATGAGCTGCCCCCCCCCCTCCCTTGCACAGCAGGGGATGGTGTGGTTGAGGTGATACAGAAAACAAAACCCAGGCTCAGAGGAAATTTCTTATCACTTTCCCTATTTGCATTTCAATCCTATTCCTGCTTGCATCGCAGATCATTGCCTGCAGTCATATCCCCTTCCCCCCCCCCCGGTTTTACTCCTTTTCTTCTCAAGTTGCCTGCCACCCCAAAACAACCCAGACCTATCCCCCATGCCCCCACCCACTGCAACCCCTCCACCCTGCAGGGAGCAAGTTCTCTTCAAATCCCATACAGAGACCTTCCCAAGAGCCTGTTATGAACCAAGTATCCAAAACTTTATCTCAATAAGAATTTATTCAATTATAAAGTAATAAGAAATGCAAGATGAAATATAAAAATGATCCATTTACACAATTACAGAGCACATTCCCCCTCCTCAGCAGCCAAGATGTATGCCACCAGGCAATTTGTGATGACAGCTCCCCTGCTGCTGTTTGCATGTATCTCTAACCCCCTCCCCCTTGCTCTCTGTGTAAGTCTTGCAGCTTCAATGGCTTCCCTTAAGTTTTCATTCCAAGACTCACTGAAAACCTCGTCCCTTGTCTCAGATATTATGCAGCATACTGCCATTATGAATGAGGTGATGTTCTCAGCCTCGACCTCTAGCCTGTAGTTGAGTGATCTCCAATGGGCTTTCAAGCGTCCAAATGAACACTCTACACTCATACAGCACCTGCTTTGTTGATGGTTGAACAGTAATTTTTGTGGGTCACACACTTGCCTGCCATAGGGCTTCATAAGCTAGGGCAGAAGTGGGTAAGCCACATCAGCAATTATCAGTGGGGGCGCTGAAACACCCTGGATGACAACCTCCTCCAGTCCTGGGGCATATTGGCCCTTCTCCATCTTCCCAGGCAGCGGTGAGTTTCAAAACACATACGCATCATGGGAGCTTCCTGCCCATCCTGTGTAAATGTTTGTAAATCTTCCTCGGTGATCCACTACGGCTTGGAGAATGACCAAATGAAATCCCTGTTTATGAATGAACGGTTGTCCTGGGACTGTTTTAGGATGGGAATGTGTGTGCTGTCAAGTGCGCCCATGCAGTTCGGGAAGCCCACTGCCCAGAATCCTTCCACCATCTCCCGGGGGTTACTTAGGCAGATGAATTTGTTTGCTACCAGCTCCTGCAGCAGGTGGCATACCTCTCTGATCACCCTCACAGCAGTGCAGGGAGCCACACTGAACTGATTCGCAAACATGGCACAGGCATATTGGAGTGGCCAGTTTCATCACAGCCATGGCAACATGCTTCTCTGGGCTGATGGACATCCACATGACAGTTGTCTGGCTTTGGATGTGTGGTGCAAGCAACTTAATAATTATGTGGATGAACGTCTTTTTGCTCATTCTTAATGTTTCCAGCCACTGGTCATCATTCCACATGGACATGATGATTCTTTCCCACCAGTCCGAATTGCTTCCGTGTGCCCATATCTAGTGAGGCTTGCCCTTAATGTATGGCCAACACGCCACTGTGGTCTTATGAACCCATGCTTTATGTTTGTTGCAACACGAGAGTACCTTGTACAGTTCAGTCCAGAACCTTTTCTTCAAAGCAAGCATCCGAAGTTGTCTATTCATGAGTTTTACAAGACACCAGCACAGGTGCATCAAGTTTATAAAGTACTCTTGTAGAACCATACTTCTGCGATGTGAATCCTACAGGTTGGCTGATCTCCTCTGAAAAGCTTTAAACTAGGTTCGATGGGGGAATGGGGAACCAGTGGTTGAGGAGAACCCAGGGTTGGTGAGCCACAAACAAGGCACTGGATCAAACCAGGTAAGCTCTAAGGGGCACAACTAGACATCAAGGCAAAGGGGCACCAAGGGCACCCATCGGGGGACTAACATGTCTTTACACAAAAGCCAGGAGTATGGGGAATAAACAGGAGGAGCTCACACTCTTACTTGCTAGCACCCAGTACAACCTGGTCAGCTTAACGGAAACATGGTGGGATTCTACCCACGACTGGGCAGTGTTACGCCTCAGCTCTGTATTCTTGGGCAACCCTGGCACAGGCCGGATTCAGAGGGATTCTGTTTACCTGTGTGCTTGTGTTTGACTGCATTTTATTGTTGCTCTTATGAACTGATTCTTGGCATATGAGGGTGTCAGCCTGTCCATGCTGATCAGCCCGGCCAGGTCAGGCGTGTCACGTTAATTTGTGTGTGTTTGTGTGTATGACTGATTTGGTGACTGGAGGAACCCAGTCCCATTGAGATTGAGTCCTGCAAGATAGCTCCACTGGGGGTGAGGGCTTGCAGAAGGGAGAAATACAGCTCCGTATAGTAACACAAGCAGCACATTGACAGAATCACCAAGACCCTAGAAACTATCCCTAATAAATGAGCACACCCCAAAGTAATGGGCAAATTTGATAACAGCAGTAGGCATTGTAGGGTTGTAGCAGTAGGGTTGTATAGGCAAGACAGAGTGAGGAAAAAAGGCGGGGGTGTAGCTCTCTATGTTAAGGAGCAGTACACGTCTTCTATCATCAAGGTGGGGGATACTGAGGTATTGTGGGTTAGGGTACAGTGGGGTCCAGGGGAAAAGGACTTGGTAGTGGGGATCTACTATAGACCTCCTGATCAGGATGATGAGCTACACTTGGTATTCTCCAGGCAGCTCTCAGAGGCCGTTCAGGCGAGAGGGGCAGTGGTCATGGTGGACCTAAATTACCCAGACATCTGCTGGGAGGAGCAGATGGCCAAATCAAACCGCTTGCATAGGTTCTTAAACTGTGTGCAGAACCTCCACCTAACTCAGCAGCTGTCCAGTCCCCCCAGGGGTAATGCCTTGCTAGAACTGGTCTTAGCAACTGGGAATGATCTCATGGGTAACCTGCAAGCAGTAACCTTGGAAACAGTGACCGTCATTTGGTCAAATTCATGATCCAGAGAAGGGTGGGAAAAATAACCAGTGAGGCTAAAGTGTTAGACTTCAGAAGGGCCAATTTTAGTAAGCTTAGAAGGCTAGTTAGTGAGGTGGCTGAACTCAAGAGTATTGAGCAAAAGGGAGTTGGCAGTTTCTCAAGTGAGTGATCCTTGGGGCACAAAAGGAGACTATCCTATTTCGCAGGGAAGGGGGCCAGGGGACAAAAAAGCCCCCTTGTCTGAACAGTGAATTCCAGAAAAGACTAGGGTCAAAGAGAGAGATTTACAGGCAGTAGAAGCAAGGGGAAACCACCAAGGATATATACCTCCCTGGCGCACTATTGCAGGGAATCAGTTAGGCAGGCCAAGGCAGGACTGGAGCTTAGGCTGGCTACAGTCAAGGACTATAAAAAGTCCTTCTACAGATACATAGCAAGCAAAAGGAAGGCACAGAGTAGCATAGGGCCCCTACAGGACAAATCAGGGCAGTTGGTGACAGACAAAGGGAAAAAAACGGAGCTCTTCAATGAGTTCTTTGCTTCAGTATTCCTAAGTACTGGCCAAGACAATTCACCCAACTTGAACATAGATAGATGTTTGGGAGACACTAGATCGCCAACAATTAGTACTGATTTAGTGAAGGAATACTTGGAGGGGCTGAATGGGTAAAAGTCAGCAGGCCCGGATGACCTCCATCCATGGGTGCTGAAGGAATTGGCCAGTGCCACAGCTGAGCTGTTGGCATGGCTGTTTGAGCACTCATGGTGCTCTGGCCAGGTCCCCGATGACTGGAAAAGGGCCAACGTGGTGCCCATTTTTAAGGAGGAGGGATGAGCCAGGTAACTTTAGCCCCATCAGTCTTACCTCTATCCTTGGGAAAACACTGGAAAAAATAATTAAAGAGCACATTTGTGAAGGCCCAGCAGGGCAAATGCTGCTGAAGGGAAACCAGCATGGGTTCATCACAGGTAGATCCTGCCTGACAAACCTTATAGCCTTTTACGACCAGGGCACACAGTGCCTAGACACAGGAGCCGGGGCAGATGTCATTTACCTGGACTTTAAGAAGGCCTTTGACATGGTTTTGCATCCTATTCTGGATGCTTACACAGTCAGGTGGGTGGCCAACTGGTTTAGGGACCTCACCCAGACAGTGGTGGTGGATGGGTTGTTTTTGGCCTGGAAGGAGGTGGGTGTAGGGTTTGGTCCTTGGACTAGTGCTATCTAATATCTTCATCAGTGATTTGGACGAGGGTGTGGAGATTACCCTGTCCAAGTTCGCAGATGACACCAAGTTATGAGGCAAAGTTAACACACCGGAGGGCAGGGAGCGGATACAGGCCGATCTGGACAGGTTGGATCAATGGGCAGAATGCAACAGGATGCAATTTAACAAAGACAAATGCAGGGTACTCTACCTGGGGAGGAGGAATCCCCAGCACACCTATAGGTTGCGGGATGACCTCCTCAGCAGCATAGCAGCTGAAAGGGATCTTGAAGCCATAGCTGACTTCAAGATGAACATGAGCCAGCAGTGTAACAAAGCCATCAACAAAGCCGATCGCACCTTGTCGTGCATTAGCAGATGCATGACCAACAGATCAAGGGGGGTGATGCTCCCACTCTATGCGGCATTGGTCAGGCCGCAGTTGGAGTACTGCATCCAGTTTTGGGAGTCGCACTTCAAGAGGGATGCGGAGAACCTGGAGAGGGTTCAGAGGAGGGCCACTCATATGATTAGTGGCCTCCGTGCAAGACCCTATGAGGGGAGGTTGCGGGATCTGGATCTCTTCAGCTTTCACAAGAGACGGCTGAGGGGTGACCTTGTAGCCGCCTATAACTTTATCAAGGGAGGACAACAAAGAATTGGAGATGTGCTATTTACCAGGGCACCCCTAGGAGTAACTAGGAATAATGGGTACAAACTAGTGGAGAGTAAGTTCAGGTTAGACATTAGGAAGAAATTTTTCACGGTAAGGGTGGCCAGAATCTGGAACAGGCTGCCAAGGGAGGTGGTACTCTCACTTAACTTGGAGGTCTTCAAGAGGAGGCTAGACACCTGGCTGGGGTCGTATGACCTGTTTTTGCCGGAGTGGCTGAAGGCAGCTCCTAGCAGTTCACTGCTGGGGCTTCAGCCCCTCTGGACCAGAGCTTTGGTCTCTGGCTTCATGCCCCTGCCTCCACTGGAGTGGAGGAGTGTGCTGCTGCTGTGGGGGTGCTCATAGGCTGCAAGCATGTCCTCTGTGCTGCCCGGGTGAGTTCAGTCGTCATCATCTTTGTCAACTCCCCTGCTTTAGTGAATGAGGTTGTGGTAGCAGGTGTGGCAATCAGGGG
Source organism: Alligator sinensis (assembly GCF_000455745.1). NCBI lineage: Eukaryota > Metazoa > Chordata > Crocodylia > Alligatoridae > Alligator > Alligator sinensis. The sequence goes on along the minus strand of NW_005842025.1, from coordinate 1,034,434 downwards.
TGTTTTTTTGCCTCGCAGTGCCTCTAGACACACCGGCTGTTCATGTGGCATAGTTGTGTCATGTGTCCTTATGGCATAGTTACAGGGCCAGTCCGTAGACTGCTGCTTGGCAGCAAGGTCCCTGAGCTCCAGCATGTCCTATCCTTCAAAAGGCAGCTGTTCATGCTGCTTAACCAGGAGGGTTAGGGTTTGCTTCAGTCCATGTCCTTCATGATTAATGGACAGCAGTATGAGGTCTACCTCACCATTGGGGACACCTCATGTTTTCACTGTGGTACCAGGTTCCACCTGGTTACTCAATGCCCAAAGAAGTTGGCCACAGTGAAGCCTTCTGTGGCTGTGCCCGACAGCGGCTCATCCACCTCTGGTGCAGCGGTTCCATTGGGTGGTGCAGAAGGGCCTTCCTCCCAGTCACTCCCTGTTTCATCAGAGTCAGCTAGCTCTGTGGCGGTGGACCTGGCCCTCCCTTTTCCTCCCCCCTCAAGGGAGGATTCGGCCCCTCCTGCTGGGAAGGGCAAATCCCAGAAAAAATGGGGTCTTCTAAAACGGCTTCGTTATCCCCTCAAGACCTCCCCACCACTTTGAGGGGAGCTGAGGTTACTGAGCAGGGCCCCATTTCTCTGCCTGCCTCCTTGGCATCCCCCCCAGACCCTGTAGTGCTCGGGGGTGACCTGGGGGTACAGGAGGTGGTAAGGGAGTCCAAAGGCCCTCCTCCCACCTCTTAGATCCTTGAGCCTGATGAGGTCGACATGGAGGTTGGACCTTCTGGGACCTGCAAGTGGCTCTGGCATCAAGAGTGCTGGGACCACGAGAGTGCCCCACCCAAGAGATCAGGGACTGAAGTCCCTCCCAGGACCCCTCAGGTGATTCTGCTCCCACAAGGCCTGATACTGAGAGTCCTGGTGAGGGGTCAAGTACTCCCCCTGGGGCTCAACAGCTCTTGGTGCCTGACGTGTACAGCTACTTCTCCTCAGTCAGACTTTGATTCTGCCTCTGAGAATGGATTGACAGAAGTCCTCCCTTAGGAGGTAGTGTTCCCCAATTCAGCTAAAGTGCCCCCCTCAATAGGGAGCGTCCCCACCCTGGAGGCAGAACCTGTTTCTACTTCTTAAGAACTTCCCTATGCTGGCTACTCTGTTGAACTCCTCACTGAGTTTTAGACCAGACCAAGCACCACTGGAGGGTTGCACAGCATATACGTAAATGATTCCCATAACCTGAGACATTTGTGGTGTCCCCTAAGGCTACAGCAGCAACGCTGCACTCCTATTCAGGGATGCAGCATTATAGTTTTCGCCTTAGCAAGCTTGCGGGTGATGTTGGGCACTTGTTACGAGAAGCGCCAGGTGGGGAGTTGTAGGCCCGGTCTTTCCCTGCCCTGCATGTTTGCTCCTCTCTGCTGTTTCTCTCTCTGTTTTTTTGGTCTGTCTGTTTTTTTGGCCTTGCTTGTCCCCACTTCTACATCTTTCACACGTGGCTGCCACAACCTTTGATTCTCTTAATGCCAGTGGCTGCAGAGACCCTGTGAAGCGGAAGACACTTTGATTTCCTGCACGAGAAAAGGCTGGACATTGCCTTTCTGCAGGAAACACACCGATGCAGCTAACCAAGCCAACTGGCATGCCATCTGGAAGGGCTGCAATTTCTTGAGTCATGGTACCTCCTTCAGTGCAGGGGTTGCAATCCTTCTGTCACCACAGCTGACGCCTGACTCAGTGGTATCCCAGGAGGTCATCCTTGGCCGCCTGTTCACCATTCGCATCTTGCTCGCACAACATCGCCTCCTCCTTATTAACATCTATGCACCCACTGCGGGACTTGAATGGGCTGTCTTCTTTGAGATCTTGACTGATTTTTTGCAGAGCACTGTTGATGGTGATGACCTTCTCCTCCTGGGCAGGGATTTTTACTGCACGGTCGATGCACAGCTTGACCAGAATGGGCCGGAGCGCCATCTATCCTCAGCCCGGAAGCTGTGGACAGCTTTGGAGGCAGCAGACCTTGTTGATGCCTGGTGCTATCATGTCGATGTGAGGCAGTACACATGGCTGAAGGCAACTGTTGGTGGGCTCTCCATGGAATGACTTAACTGCCTGTACATCACCAGGCACCACCTACCACTCCTGCACAGCAGCTGCATTACCCTAGCAGGACTATCAGATCACAGCCTGGTGTGCTGAGTCTTCCTGGCAGGACACATTCCCAGGTGCCCTACTGGTGCCTCTTGGAGGACACTCACTTCTGTGGCTGCTTTGCTCACCTCTGGCAGATATGGGAGGCTGCAAGAGCCACCTTCTCCTCCTGGGAGCAGTGGTGGGATGTGGGAAAGGTATAGATTAGAGTTTTCTGTCAGCAGTACATACAGTTGGCAACAAGCAAGCTTTGCCGCTGTATTTGGGAGTTGGAGGATGTGGCGCAGCTTGAGGTGGCCCTGCATGATGCGGGGCTGCTCGAGAGTCTTAAGCACCGCAAGAAACATCTACGGGAGCTGGCAGAGAGTGCAGCCCGGGGTGCAAGGGTCCATGCCTGCTGCCAAGAACTCGCAGAGATCAATGCCCCAACTCACTTCTTCTTCAGCCTTGAGAAATGACGAGCTGCACAGAAGGTCATTGACCATCTTAAGACCCCAGATGGCCAAATGTTCACAGATCCTGTTGGCATCCAACGCCATGCCATCACCTTCTACCAGGAACCATTTGCAGCTGAACCAATTTGCCTAGAGGCTGCTAGGTGCTTACATGACATCCTCCCTAAGCTTTGCTCATCAGATGCTGACCATCTTGAATGAGAACTGTCTTTGGAGGAACTCATAGCTGCCGTTGGGGACCTCACCTCAGACAAAGCCCTTGGCATTGATGGCTTGCTTGCTGAGTTTCATAAGACCTTTTGGCTTCTCCTCGGCCCCTGCCTCCTGCGTGTCTTTCATGAGAGTCTCATGGAACAGACAATACCAACCAGCTGTTGCCAAGCAGTTATCACCCTGCCACCTAAGAAAGGAGACCTTGGCTGCATCAAGAACTCGTGACCAGTGTCCCTCTTGTGCACCTATTACAAGATCCTGGCCAAGGCTTTGGCTAACTGGCTGCACACTGTTATGACTTCCATCATCGGCCCTGAGCAGAGCTACTGCATGCTGGGCAGGACCATCCAGAACAATCTGTTCCTGCTTCGAGACCTGCTGACAGCTGCAGACCTCTTAAGTCTCAACATTGGGCTTGTCTCCTTGGAGAAAGCTTTCAACCGGGTCAGCCATGAACCTTTCTTTTGGACCCTTGAGGCCTTTGGCTTCAGACTTGTCTTCACCTCTGCCCTCCAGGTCCTGGATTGAGACATTTTTAACCTCCTGAAGGTGAATGGCATGCTCTGTGCCCTGTTTCTGGCCTACAGGGGCATCTGCCAGGGCTGCCCTCTGTCAGGAATGCTGTACTCCTTGTCCATTGAGACCCTACTCCACATATGCTGTCCACCTGATGAGGTGGACAGCATATGTGGACAACATGACTGTCCTCATTAGCACCCAGGGTGATGTCCAGTCTTTGGTCAACAAGCCTATGAGCATGCCTCTTCCGCATGTGTAAACTAGACCAAGAGTGACACCCTCCTTCTCGGTCTCTGGGTCAGCCCCCTCCCCCCCAACTTTCCTGGGGGTCTTACCTGGTGCTGGGAGGGTCTTAAGGCCCTGGGGGTGTTCCTTGGGCCATCAGTCTTCTCGGCATGGAACTGGAGGACCTATGTGCCAAGGTGGAGGCATGCCTGCAGGCGTCTGCCCAGCCTCTTCTACTGCAGACAGGTCCCTATTGTCAACAACCTGGCAGCTGCGGCATTGTGGTACCATTGTGCTGCATTGGACCCCCATTGGACCTTCTTGAGAAGCTCTAGCTACTGCTTGTGGACTTCTTTTGGGATGTGCGTCACTGGCTCCCCTGAGTCGTTCTTTTTTTGCCGGTGGCCGAGGGGGGCAAGGGCTTGGTTGACCTGGTGGGCAGGATGGCAGCCTTCCACCTACAGACCCTCCAAAGGCTCCTCTACTGCGAGGACCCCCCTCCCCTGGTGGCAGCTCACTAATTTGTTTTTGCACTGGGTGGGGGGCCTCAGTTTCGACCGAGAGCTGTTCCTTCTGGACTCCATCTTTCTGGACTGGGATGTCCTCCTGCCCTTCTATCAAAGCACGGCACGATCATGGTGAGCTACCTTCTGCCTCCTGCCCCAAGCCAGGCATCTGCGGTTTCTGCAGTTACTGCAGAAGCCCCTAGTCCATAACCCCGCCCCGCAGAACAGTCTGCCAAGCCTCACATCTAGTAGCCTTGTTGACTCTCTCATCCAGTCACATACCATCCAGCTGGGACACCTCCTCAATATGACCCAGTCCAATTGGTTGTCAGCTGAGGCTCTGGCCACCTGCTTGGGCAAGCGCTTAGTCCGCTGTGCTGCTCACTTCCTAAGGATGTGCGAGCCATTCTCCCGGAGGATACGGCAGCTGCCCTTTAGGAGCACCTTTGAGCACAGAAAGCCCTCCCTGCCGGGGTGTCCTGGGCGAGCCCTTTCTACCACTGCCTGTTGTCCTGGTTGTGGATAGTAACCTGCATGGTGGGTCTGCCACCTTACTGGCTCTCCCCATGTCTCCTGACAGTGGTACCGGGATTTGCTTCAATGCGCTCCCCCAGAAGGCCCTGTATCTGTGGGTGATTCGGGTCCGCCATGCCCGCATCTTTGCCACTTGTCTCAACATGGTGTGGTGGAGGCAAGTAGCAATACTGGTGCTCATGCCAGCCCACCCCACGTGGCACATGCTTTATAAACCCCCTATCTCAAAAAAGATTGGTGACCTCCACTGGTGGTTGCTACATGGGATACTGGCCACCAGCACACTCATCTGCCACATGGACCCGGCTATGTCAGGAGCCTTTCCCTTATGTCTAGGGAGAGTGGAGGAGGATCATAACTATGCCTTCCTCTGATGCCCTCGGCTGTCACAGCTGTTTGCTGCCCTCAGAGCTTTGCTTGAGGCGCTAGGTTTGGACCACTCAGATGCCACCTATTTCTTTTCCTTCCTGTACCGGGTGGCCAATGGGGGTGTCATCTGCCTGGCCAACTTCTCACTCGGCCAAGCTAAGATGGCCACCCTCAAGAGCCACAGGAACTGGCTTGCTGGGGCTGGCTCAGATGATGCCCTGAGGGTCTTCCAGTTTTTGGTGCAGGCACGCCTGTTGCTGGATTTTGGGCACGCTGTCCTCCAGCAGATGGTGCCCGCCTTCCAGGCAGGTTGGACAATTCAGGAGGTGCTCTGCAGTGTCAAGGGTGGCCATTTAGTCCACTCAGTGTGATGCAAAAACTAATGGCACCAGTTCTGTTTATAGTTTCATAGTTTCATAGTTTTAGGGTTGGAAGGGACCTAATAGATCTTCTAGCCCGACCCCCCGCCAGGGCGGGAGAACAACCCAAAAACACAAACAAAACCACTCACCCTAAAAACAAAAACGGGACTCAAATGAGTCCAGCCAGGTAAGTATCCAGCCTCTTCTTAAAGATCCCCAGGGTAGGGGCCAGCACCACCTCCCTTGGAAGTTGGTTCCAGCTCCTAGCCGCCCTAACTGTGAAGTAGTTTTTTCGGATGTCCAATCTGTACCTCCTCTCCATCAACTTGTGCCCATTACTCCTTGTTATGCCAGCGGGGGCTAGGGGAAACAGCGTCTCCCCCAAACCCTTCTGGTTCCCCCTAGTGAGTTTATAGACGGTCACCAGGTCCCCCCTCAGCCTTCTCTTGTGGAGGCTGAATAGGTTCAAGTCCCGCAGTCTCTCACTGTAGGGTCTGCCCTGTTGTCCCCGGATCATGCGGGTGGCCCTCCTCTGGACCCTCTCCATGTTGTCCACATCCCTCCTGAAATGGGGCGCACAGAACTGGACACAATACTCCAGCTGCGGCCTGACCAGCGTCGCATAGAGGGGGAGGATCACCTCCCTGGCTCTACTCGAGATGCACCTGTGGATGCACGACAAGGTCCGGTTAGCCCTGCCAACCATGACCTCGCATTGTCGGCCCATGTTCATCTTGGAGTCAATAATGACACCAAGATCCCTTTCCGCCTCCGTGCTCTCAAGTAGGGAGTTCCCCATTGTATAAGTGTGCTGCTGGTTCCTACTACCCAAGTGCAGCACCCTGCACTTGTCCGTATTGAAACGCATCCTGTTCCTCTCTGCCCACCCCTGTAACCTATCCAGATCCTTCTGCAATCTCTCTCTCCCTGCTAGCGTGCTCACCTCCCCCCAAATTTTGGTGTCATCAGCGAATTTAAACAGGTTGCTTTCCACCCCAACATCAAGATCGCTGATGAAGAAATTGAACAGTGCAGGCCCCAGGACCGAGCCCTGGGGGACTCCACTACCCACCTCCCCCCAAGGTGGTGGTGTTGTACCTGGGCCTCTGCATAGGCAGTGTTTTATTACTTTGTTGAGTTGTTACCCCCTTTCCCCCTTAATAAACCTTTATAAAAAGTCAAAACAGAAGTTTTTCTTTCTTTCTTCATTTGTCATTTTCATTGATTGAAGTATTGATTTATGGTTCATAAATAAAATTATGTTATTAACATTTTTTTCTCTGTACAAGACAGTTTTTTGTGTGCTTGCTCAAAATAAATAAATGAGAAGAATGGGAGAAATACAGCCCTCCCCAGTACTGTAGGCATGCATGGCCTGGCTGTGGTGTAAAAGAACACATGCACTGCAGGGGTGTGGGGTCATCCATGCTTTGTGTCGGGGCAGAGAAGCAGAGCATACGAGAAGCAGGGGGAAAGTTGGGGTGCTAGGAGAGACTTTCCAGCTTTGAGCAGTGGCAATTGGAAAAATGGGCATTGCCTGTCCCCGGGGGTGTGATGTGAGGGAAGAGGAGAGCTCCAAAATTCATGGCAGGGCCAGCCAGCCCACCCCAGATGTGTGGGGTCAGTCACCCTTTGGAGGGTGGTACAGGGAAGCAGGGCATGTGAGGAGCAGGAGAAAAACTGGGCATCTGGGAGTGGCTTTCTAGCTCTGAGAAGCAGCAACTGGGAAAATGGTCATTGCCAGCTTTTGGAAGGGCATATGAATACCAGGAACAATTGTTTTGGAGTAGAAAAAATAGTATTTTTAATTAACCTTAAACTTGAACTAAATGACCAGTAAAAATTTGCAAGAATTGCACCTGGTGTCTTGTAGCCACATTGCAACAGAAATTCTATGGATTTCTGAGTGAACCCAAGTGGCACCCCCTGGTGATATCATTGCAAGACAGAAAATGCCATTTTTGCCCGTCTGTCAGATACACATTGAAAACATAATACGATAAAAATAATCCTCTTGGCACAAATTACCATGCTAAAAATAAAACATGTTGAGGTGGTTTAATTTACCACTATACAAAATGACTAACACAAAAAAACAAGGTGAAAACATAGATTGTCAGACACGATTAAACTAGTGAAATGACGATTTTTGTCACGTGGAAACAGGAAAAGCAGTATGTGGATAAGCGACCACAAGTACTATCCTGTGGTGGAGTTCTTTGTTGTGCAACAATGCACACGTAGACACTGTCAGGACTGGCTGGGGCACCAGGGTGCTTTAGTGCGGGGGTTGCCTGCTGGCTAGTTCTGCACTGAAGCACACTCATGCCCCAGCCAGCTCCTCCACAGTATACTGAACTGGGGCAGAGTAGCCCTGCACTGGCAGGCTGACCCTCCAGGCTCCCTGTCAGTCAGGGCTGCTCTTACCCCACTCAACATGCTGTGGTCCTGTGCGGACATGAAGACATAGCATCCAGAAGCAAATGAACTCCAATGAAGTAAGACAATCGCGCCAGAGTTTATTGCTGATCATTAACAGCACATGTAGACAAACCCAGTGTTTGAAAAGCTCAGATTGGCAGCAGACATAAGGACCTGGCAAGCACATGGGAAATTGAATGTTACAGGGTCAAGTAAATTCATGAATTCCTTCATGCCACTACAGAAAGACCCCAACAGGTCAGAATGGTTTAACATTATGAATTCCTTTTCTTTAAATCTGCGAATTATGTTTGCACACCTAATATTACTAATATTATACTGTATACCAGGGGCGGGCAATTATTTCAGGCAGAGGGCTGCTTACCGAGTTTTGGTAAGCTGTCAAGGGCCACATGGGTAGCTCCACCCCTTGACAGGTGCCCCACTCCCTGATCACCATCTTGTGACTGGAAGTCCCGCCCCCTAACCCTTGACCTTTGCCACCAGAAGTCCCTCACCTTGCCTCCAGAAGTACTCCTTTCAGCAATGGGTTTTGCCATCTCAGAACCAGAAAAATACCAAATTATATTCTAAAAACCAAACATCTACAACATTCATGATTTCAAAAAATATTTTTGTCCTGATTTACATGTGTTTATATAGTGTACACAGAGGTGACTGCACAATAGATTAAAATGAAGTCTTACTCTTGTATGTTGTGGGGGGTGAGTATGGGTTTGTGGGAGCTATGGGTGTGTGTGTGGATATGTGAGGTGTGGGCGGGTATGGGGGAAGGGTGGCTGGGGTTTGTATATGCAGTGCAAGGGGGTGTGGGTGCATGCGTAGGGTGGGGTGTGTGTGTGGGACTCACCCTATGAACACACACACACACTCTGCCCCTGTGCCTGCAGACATGCACACACTCTGCTCTGTGCCTGCAGGCACACACACACTCTACCCTGTGCCTGCAGACCTGTGCGCATGCGCGCGCGCACACACACACACACACTCTCTCTCTCTCTCTCTCTCTCACATTCCCTCCCTCCTGCTACCAGTGCGGTCCCGTGCTTTGTGGTTCAGTGATGCAGCTGGGAGCCACAGCCAGGTGGTGCTGGAGCAGGGTAGGGGCAGGAAAGCAGGGAACTGGCTGGGGGTGGGCGGGCTTCTCAAGCCTACCCCACTGCCCCTGGCTCCTGTCTATACTGCAGGGCCACGCTCATCTGGATGTGGGCAGTGGGTGCATCTAAACATGCACTTTACTGCAGAGTAGACTAATTTGCTCTACAGTAAAGCATCACCATCTACACATGTACCCATATTAGGGTGCAGTAAACTAATTAACTCTGCCATAACTTGGGGACAGTAGTATCATACAACAGAGTAATTAACTGCACTGAAATGCATGTGTAGACAGTGACTGGGCAGGGGCCAGACTCCTGAGTGCTGTCTAGCCACATGGCTCCACAGATTCTGCACCCTCATGCCCCAGCCAGCCCTTCTGCTGCCTGATGCTGCCACCTGGAGCCCAGGGCAGACCCCCTGTATCCCCTGCCATCCCAGGCCTGGTCTGCCCCAGCTCAAATTGCTGTTGTCCCAGGTGCACATGCAGACGCTGTGCCCAGGAGCAGCTTACTCTGGCTCAAACAGCTCCAGACTCTATTGCTTTGCCTTAATTTCACATGTAGATGCACCCAGTGAGATGGATCTTGTCCTGGGAGGATGGAGCCCTGGGCTTTGGCCCCTAACCCTAATGGATTTTCTATGCCTTGCATGTAAAGACACCATTGGATAAACAACAGTGGAATAGTTTCTGCCCCCATTGGAAGCAGGAATAGCTTGTCATTGTGCTATTAATAAAGTCTCTTTTAGTAACTGCCTCATCTCCTGAACTCTTTGGGTCCTTAGAATATTTTCCCAAGAGACCACTTGTTAAAATCATCTTCCTAAGTCCTTTTAAAAAAAATATTCTGCTCTCAGCCCCTATTTTCCTTAGAATATGGAGCTCTCCTGTTTTGTGATCATTTTTATCCATATTACCTTTCACCTTCATTTTTCAATCAGTTCCCCCTTATTAGTCAGAATCAAATCTAAAATATTTACCTCCTATATTGATTTATTCTACCTTTGGACATCAACTATTTCTAACATATTCCAAGAAGTTGGTAGACTGTCATGTTTCCTGCCATATTGTTTTTCCAGAGGATACTCACTCGATTGAACAACCACATTACCAGTTGTTACTGTCTACTGGATGTCTGCTAGGGCATGTCCACACTGTCACTAAGCCACTTTCAAGATTGCTCCCAGAAACAAAGCCCTTTTCACCTGCTCTCACACTGTAAACTCAGGGCTGAGACACTGAGAATGCTCCCACTGAGAATGCTCAGGGATGTTGCAGGGACTGCTGCACTGGAGAGCTCAGCATCTTGTATGCTTGAGAGTGGTGGCAGTTCTGGGTTTGAAAGGGACCAGAGCTTTGTTTTAGGCTGCAGTCTTGAGAGTGCCTCAGGCTGCAGCATGTTCTTAGTTGCTCAAAAAAAAAACCCGTCATCCATCTCTTCCAGCTGGTTTGATGGTCTATATTATACCACTACCATAACATTATATCTCTTTTTCCCCATTTTCTTTTCACCCAGAGACTTTCAACAAGTTTGCTTCTCACCTCTTCCACAACTTCAGGGAAAGTATCTATATTCTGTCTATGAAATGCAATACCTCCTCCTTTTCTCCTTGTCTGCCCCTAAACAACTTATATTCCACTACTATATCAATATCCCGTTCCACCAAATACACAGTGCAGTAACCAAGGTGCTGTAGGGACATGTGTAGATGCGCCCATTTTGTGGTAAAACTTTCTTCCCGGCACTCGTATATAGACATCTCGGATGTTTAGCTGGTTGTCCCATTACACTCCCTTTTTGTCTCTCCCGTTTAGCTAGTGTACATTTCCATTTCTCCCCTCATTTTGGTAGTGTTGAAGTGAAGTAATCGTGATGGTCCAGGAAATATTCAAGAGACTTAGTCTATCCCATCCAGGCAGTTGGCCTAATAAAAGGTATCACACACAAAAATCCTTGCCTATTACATTTCCCCACATGAGATATCATCCCTTCAACCAACACTTTTTACTCACCAGAATGTTCTTCTCACCTAGTTTAAAGCCCTCTTCATGGAGGGCTTGTGCTAGGAGTTGTTGTGCTAGGATGCTTTTCTTCTTCATTAGATGGACCCTATTTCTTCCTCCTACTTGGAATACAGCTTCGTGGTCAAGGAAGCCAAATCTCTCCTGTTGATGCCATCAGTAGTGCATCTACCTCCAGTATTCATCTGTTCTGTCCTGGGCTGTCGCACTCAACTGAGAGATCTGACAAAGAAGTTTTTCATAATAAATATAAATAATCTAGACAGGTTTAGAAATACATTGATGGCTAACTCTCAAACTGGCCATAAAGAAAGGTCTTCCTCATTACATCCTACTCAAGAGTTAGTTCCTTTCATGCACTGACAAAGAGACTGTTTAAAATTCTGAAAAATACGAAAAAAGAATCCTTCTGAAGCTCAACAAAACACAAATTACTAGTCATTTTGAAATCTACATGCTCTTTGTTTTTTCTAGTTTTGATCTATTCTGCCTGTTACAGCACTGAACCTATTTCACTGATTATGGAAACCCACAATGCCATTTTTACAGTGTTATCTTTCTAAGTGAAATCACACCTTGGGTCAAGTGATCTCCCTGGTCCTGTGTTGTAAGAAAGCGGAATAAACTAAACCTGCCATGTATCAAAACTCAGCCTGCTTGTTTGTGCACTGAGAATACTCTTAGGCCTGGAAAGAAAGGAACCTTATATATATACACTCCCTTCCTTACATCTTCCTGTATTGAATTTCCCCTGACTGGTAGAACCAACCAGAGGAAGGAAATGCATAGGCAAGTTTTAATCCTAAGCAGTTGTCTCTTATCACCAGTTTAGAAGGAAAATATTCCTCTACCTCAGGTACCAAAGTAGGCAAAGAAAAGCATTTCTTCTTAATTGCCGATTGATTTGTTTGCATTTTAGACTAATGCAAAAGTACTCAAGCAAAAGAAAACTTAATCCATGCCAAAAGAAGGAGGATATTAGTGAAGAAGATGCCATGCTTTTATTCACACTGATTTATTTGCTGGCTTTAGGATAGCATGTAGGCAGTAACTGCACCTAAGAGTAGGTTTTATTAAGAACTTTTCTAGACTCAAGAAATGTGCATCCATGTAACTCTGATACACTAACACAGGTGTAAACATAATGTAGGCACACTACACTAGTACACAGTAGAGTTTTTGCCTGTGTGATTTACTCTGGAAGTTTCTGGAGCATATCTTACCCCCAAAATCATAGCAGTTCAAGCTTCATCTTATCTTGGTGCAAAACATGTGCTTCTGGTTTGTATGTGTGTAAACAGACTGAGGGAAAAAATGTAAAATGATAGAGCCCATGAGAAAAGGATTAAAAAAAAATAATTTTACTATGTTAAATTGAATATCTAAAAGGAAGTGCAGTACAGCTAACAATTAGTATTTCCTCAGAGCTAACTACTTGCACATTTGGATAAATCTATAACTCCACCTCTAATAATGTTGTCCCAGGTTTCCCAAGAATGTTTGTAAAAAATTAACTTAACCCAAATGCGACATGCAGTGAAGGAAAATGTCCATTATCAATTTCCCATCTGGTCTTAATGTCCAGTGCTCCAGGTCTATTGGGCTTTTAATATTCTTATGGGATGCTGTCATACATACAGTAATAGACACCTGTATGCCTGCTTATGCATCATTGTGTAGGACGCTGATCTCTAGAACTCAGGCCCTTCATCTTTCTGTTGTGTGTTTCATAGCTTTAGATGTTTCAATCATTCTGTCAACTCACATATTCCAAATTAAGGCCAGAGTAGTGTCTCTGTCTTATATAAAAATATCCCTATAAGGAAAAGTATGAACTCAGAAATTAATAAGGCTGATTGACAATCCCGCTTTGGAAACTCTTGTACCATATGGCATCCTTGAACGGCTGCAGTTCTGTTAGGACGGAGCTGACCAGCTGGAGAGTTACTATGGGATGTCTGTAATTGTAACAATGGATATCAGATGGCTGGTGTGGAGAAGTTTATAAATGAGAACAGACAATAAGCTGCACTGTTTGTCAGGAATCATTTCTGATATGGTTTTCATTGAATGAAAATGTTACTCAGTTTTTCCCCATTTGATCTTTTCTTGTAAATGTGTTTCACAGATACAGTACATCAGATGTTATGTTTCACAGCATTTTCATTCCGTCCTATAAAGGGAAGGTAAAATCATAGAGTGGGTAAAAGCTTGCAGCTGGGCTAATCATTACAGACACAATAATAACCAGATTGGACCAAATCTCAGATCAAACTGGTACAGAATATTTTCCCAACCATAAACTAGAAGGCTGTTCTAACAGTATTTCTGACTGTGATGGCTGATAATGGACAATCTGATCACTGATCCCATTCTGAGATTCTAGGGTTTCTTCCACACTAAGAGACGGATATATTTCAGACAGGCTGCCAGAAGTCCAGGACCAAGAGCTTCTATGTGGTTTGTTGAGGAAATGGACGACTGTGTTGCCCCTAATGTGCTCAGGAAGTATTTCAAGAGGTACACATTTAAGAGATGCAAAGAATGTCTCCTAACCAAGTTCCCACATCACAAAGTAGTATCATGATAGGCACTGCTTGCCTTTCTAGTCTACCTGGCCCCTGTGCTCCGTCTGATGTGGTACCCTCTGTATTGAAACATCCTTTTGTATCTTGCATTTTGATGACATTGATGACATTAATTACCTGCTGAGATCAAGACCTGAGTTCTCCTTTCCTGCTGGCTTTATCCAAGGTTTGGGTCAGCTGGTGTCTTCGGCATATTTATACACTGATACAGTCTTGTAACCTAAAGACCTTTTTTTAAGGGAAATGTATTATTTGCTTGAGTCTGGCTTGCTGCTTCTGGATTGGCAGGTGCTGGTAGTACTGTGCTTTTGGAGGCTGGAAAGTGAGTGCTCTTTCTCATGCTGTGGAAATGGAACAGGACTGGCCCACATCAGCTGGAAGGGTTAGCTAGCTTGATATGAGTCTCTGAGGAGACTGCCAAGTGTGGCAGAGCTGAGTAGAATAAACAAAAGCGACAGTTTCTTGTCCTGCTTGTTCACTAGAGTTCTATGTCGCATATGAGGAAATATGGGTAATTGTAGGAAGAATGGAAGACTTCAGTACTTCATGAGACACCACGGGGTCTCTCTAGAATGACACTGAGGTTAATAGCAACACTTTGCCTGTCTATAGCAACTTCTTGCTGAACATCTCATTATGCTGTGCAGATGATAACAATGAGTGAATAATCTCTCTGAGAGGCAATGGCTGTTTTTGAGGGTTTGAAATGGTGATTTCACGGATTCCTTCAGTTAATGAGTACCTGAGAAAGTAGACAAGACTCAAAAGCCTAGGAGGTCCTTTCCAATCTTCTGTTCCTATGGAGATCATTAGACCTATCCTTCCTGTGTGGACTAGGAATATGAGGCACAGTGAAGAGAACTTTGCCCAAAGTCACAGAGATGGGAACAGAATAAGTGGGTTGAAATTCACAATGGCATTTCTGTAAGGAAATTCTATCATTTCAAAATTTTCCCTTGTTCTGAAATGGGAAAAATAAATCTATGCATTTCAGAACTTCCCAGGAAATTAAATTAAACATTTTGATAAACTTGAAATGCTTTATTCCCATTTCAAATCTTTTACATTTTACTTTATTATTTATAAAGAACATACATTTCTAAATGAAAAGTCAATTTGGAATGACAAATTGAACTACTTCTTTCAATCTGTTTCTACAATAAAAATGTCATTGAAATTGTCACATTTCTAAAGAAGTTTCAATTTAGCCAAAATGGCATTTTCTGCCTGGAAAGTTTTAGCTATCTCTCAAACAGAATGCAAACACTGTGTTGTGCATTTCCATAACTCTCCTTCCATACTGTGTTGCCTTCTTTCCATCAGCTGGTATAAATCACTCAAAAAGGCCTCATAATACCAATGTAGTGTTTTTGTATAGCTAGAGGGGAGGAATCCATGAGACATGGATCTCTTCCATGCACAGCAATACAAATGCTAGTCTGAGCAGGTGACAGCATGAGAACCATTGTGCTCTGCAGCTAGACACTGTCAGAAGCCAAGTGGTAACTGCAGCATCCATTTGTCTAGTTTATAGATGCATAGATTCATAGATGTTAGGGTTGGAAGGGACCTCAATAGATCGAGTCCGACCCTCTGCATAGGCAGAAGAGTGCTGGGTTCAGATGACCCCAGCCAGATGCCCATCTAACCTCCTCTTGAAGACCCCCAGGGTAGGGGAGAGCACCACCTCCCTTGGGAGCCCATTCCAGATTTTGGCCACTCTAACTGTGAAGAAGTTCCTCCTAATGTCCAGTCTAAATCTGCTCTCTGCTAGCTTATGGCCATTATTTCTTGTGACCCCCAGGGATGCCTTGGTGAATAGAGCCTCACCAATTCCCTTCTGTGCCCACCGGATGAATTTATAGGCAGCCACAAGGTCCCCTCTCAACCTTCTCTTGCGGAGGCTGAAGAGGTCCAGGTGCCCTAGTCTCTCCTCATAGGGACTGGCCTGCAAGCCCTTAACCATACACGTGGCCCTTCTCTGGACCCTCTCCAGGTTATCCACATCCCTCTTGAAGTGTGGCGCCCAAAACTGCATGCAATATTCCAACTGCAGTCTGACCAGCGCCCGATAGAGGGGAAGTATCACCTCCTTGGCTCTACTTGTCATGCATCTGCTGTTGCATGATAAAATGCAGTTAGCTTTTCTGATTATTTCATCACACTGACGACTCGTGTTCATCTTGGAGTCCACTAGGACTCCAAGATCCCTTTCCGCTTCCATGCTACCGAGCAGGTCATTTCCTAGGCAGTAGGTGTGCTGGACATTTACACCAATGTTAGGAGCATGGGGAACAAGCAGGATGAACTAGCACTTCTGCTTGCAGAAAACACTTACGACTTAGTGGGGTTAGCAGAAACCTAGTGGGACTCTACCCATGACTGGGTGGTACACATTCAGGGCTATAAGCTGTACAGAAAGGATAGAGTGGGGAGGAGAGGGGGAGGGGTTGCTCTCTATGTCAAGGAACATTATACATCGACCCTTATCAAAATGGAATTGGAGGAGGAGAAAGTAGAAGGATTGTGGGTTAGGATACATGGAGGTCAAGGGGAAAGAGATTTGGTGGTAGGGATCTGCTACAGACCCCCACACCAAGGGGAAGAACTAGATTTGGAACTCCTGAGGTTGACTTGAGCCCTGTGACTGGCGCCTTTGTTGCCCCCCGGCTCTGATGCCCAATGGGCCCCTTATTGCTTACCTGCTTATTGCTTACCTATGCTTTACTGCTGGCCATCCCATGGATTGCAGTTTCCTGATGTTCTCCTTCTTCTGCCTCCCCATCCCCCGTCTGAGCTAGTTTAAAGCCCAACGCAGGAGATCAGCCAACCTGTTGGAGAAAAGACTTTTACCTTTAGCTGAGGTGAAGTCCATCACGCCCCAGGAAGTCCCTTGCCAGGAAGTGTGGGTCATGGTCCAGGAAGCCAAATCCTGCAGTATGGTACCAACTCCTGAGCCGCAGGTTGACCACTCTGATGCAGGTGCTGTGACGCCTACTGCGACTTCTGACCGGGAGGATGGACGAGAAGACCACCTGTGCCCCCGTCTCTATAAGCCTGGCCCCCAGAGCCCTGTAGTCACCCATGACATGGTCAGGACTACTCCTGGCTGCGTCATTGGTTCCCACATGGATGAGGCTCCTGGGATAGTAGTCCGAGGGCTGGATCAGGTCAGGAATCCTTGTCATGACATCCCGGATCTTGGCCCCTGGCAGGCAACACACTTCACGTGCCATGGGATCCGGGCGGCAGATGTTTATGACAACCATCATCTTCAGTTCAGCAGCCTGATAGGAAATGGCTAGAATAGCAATATAGCCATTGCTGTTTCTGACACAAATCTGTTTGCAGGCAGAAGACACGAAGCTGGACTGGAGATATTCTTACCTTTATTAATATAATGTAAAGAAACCTTACCTTTGTGCAAACAAAATGGCTCCTCTAATTCCCATGTTTGTTTTCATACTTTCATTCCAGTGTTGGTAAATAACTAAGAACCTTCTAGCAGGAAGTTATTATTTACCTAAGCAAAGCAGCTTTAAATAAGTTTCTTTCACATGCTAATAAAAAAGTGAGTATAGGTAGATTATTGTAGATGTGATATTAAGGAGTGTAGGACGGGAGAATCTGTAATGAAACCCCAGTCCTCTTGCTCCTGACCCCCACAGATCCACGCCTACTGGGGAATTGGGTGGACACAAGGGACATCTGCACATGCAGTACCAAGTCCAGGATCGCTCAGTACCCTCTGCAGTGTTGGGGGCATGCAGCAGCACCTAGGTCCAGATGTTAGATCTGTAGGTCTTCTTAGCTCTTCCCTTTTAGTCTGATAAAGCTAGGGTTTGTTGTGGCAATGGGTATGAATAGGGATGCAATGAGGACAGCAACGACTTACTGAGTTTGAGGAACTCTCTCACCATTATAGATATTTCTTCTTCATTAGCCCATTGCTTTACTTTTTCAGCAACTCTTGTTTGTAAAAATAATAAGGATGAATAAACATAGAGTTCCATGCCTGCCCACCCAGCCACATGCACACACACACGCACCTCCTGTCCACAGTCCTTCCAAAAAGGAGGGGAAAAACAGAAATAGCATTTCAACTTCTCAACGGGGACCACAAATCCAGAGCTCTGCATATTTGTGAGGGCAGAGCATTGAAATATACAAGACATCTGCTCCCCAGAGCTTTCAGACATCAAAGTTCATACACGTTCCAATAATCTGCTTGCTTACAAGGCTGGAGGAAGAAAGGCAATGTGGCAGGTAGATGGATTACATACATGTGTTGTGTTACACACACATGCATGCCTGCAAATCCAAATACAGCTGGTAGCTATGACAAAACTAATTTTAGGCTCAGCAGCACTGACAACACCAAAGGAGGAGGAGTCCTGATGAATGGACTGTTACCTTTTCTCTTAAGACAGAGTTACATTGTTTTCAGTAGTCAGAGCTCAGGAAGGGCAGCAAAGAGAGCTTTCTAGGAAAGTGCTCCTGCAGGAATGTTTCCAGAGCTGAAACAGTTTATAAAACAGGTAACACAACAAATGCTGATAAAGACCTTCTGTACAGTAGGACTGCACTGAGGGCTATGCTGTGCCTTTAAGGGTCAGCTCCAAACTGGACATCTAGGTTTTTTTCCAAGGGTGTAGCATCTGTTCTTCTGTGTGCCTGGCTAATTTTACTAGATGTGGAGGGAAAAAAAGAGACTGGCAACTTCTCCTTACTGCCTTCACCTCCAACTCCCTTTGCAGAGACTGTTGCTTGCACTGACAAGAGCTTCATTTGTGCTCCCAAGTGCAAAGAGTGATTGTGACTGGGTGGCAGTGGGACATTAAAAATGCTTTATATCACCTTCATCATCCCCTCCCTACATACTCTGCCAGACGCCAGGGCCTGAACAACTTATCATAAACACCTAAGAGATCATTGGCCCTAGAAAAGGGCTAGAGAAGATCATGGCTAAACTAAGGTCTCAGAGTGAGAGAACCTACATTTTAGTCCTGTGGCTGGCTCTTTATGATTTTATCACTTCCTGGGTGCATGGAGCTTAATTTAAATAACACTGTAAGGGCAGCATCAGGCTTATCTGGCATAGGGCCTGTTGGGAATGGCTGAGGACAAGGGATAAAACTCAGCCTTCTCTTCCCATCTTGTGGGGGTATAAGGGCCTTTGCAGAAGAGATATTTGGGAGAGTGGATGTGCGCGCTTTATGGGAGGTGGCTGGCTGAAAAGTACAATCAGGTTATGTATCTAAAGGGCTGCCCTGTTCTGTTTAGTTGACTCTGGACCCAGTCCAGTCACTAGTTCTCACCTGTGACTCCTGAAGTGTATCTGTGCATAGTGGCAGCCACACCTGAGGCAGTAGGCTGGCCTGGAGCAGTGGTTTTCAAACTTTTTTATTTGTGGATCCCTTTGGAAATTTCAAATGGAGATGTGGACCCCTCTGAATTGTAAGTGTGGGTATTTGCATACTTTTAATTGATTATAGTAATCTTTAGCAGACCCCTTCAACATAGGCTGTGGACCCTAGGTTGAAAATCACTGGCTAAAGGAACACAGCTGGAAGCACATTCCTAGGAGTGAATGGACTCTAGAGTACACAGCTTGGAGTGACTGAGGTGGTACATAAGTAGCAGATAGGTGTCCAATGATACCCCTCGCACAACAGGAATGAGTTACCAGCCCAACAGTGCAGACACTATAGCCAAAATCTGTGTGCTGGAGGTACAGCAGGCAGGTGGCTGGAGTAAAAGTGTCAGCACTCAGAGGCACTGGGTTCCATTCTTGGCTCTGCCAGTGATGTGCTGGGTGAATTTGGCCAAGTTACTTGAACTCACTGTGCCTCTCTTTCCTCATTTTGAAAGCTGTCATAATGACACTGATGTTCTTTGCCATTCACTGATGAAAAGTGAAAAAACAGATTTTTTTTTTCTTTGCCTAAGTCTTTTGTTTTATGGGGAAGTCCTGGGCCAGAAGCTGAACAAGCTGTGGCAGAGTTAAGGAAATTGGAAGGTGAAGGATTGTATTCGTTTCGGTCTAGAACTGAGTCAGCATCAGGTAAGTGGGGTTTCTGATGTCACAATCAGAGTCAATTTATTTAACACTGTCTGTTTTCCAGAGACCAGAAGATTTTGTGTTGTTTCTGCATAGCAGCACCTGGGCAGCAGAAGCCTCTTGGCACATGGGAAAGGGCTGCTGTTGACCTTTGTTTCCCCATCACAAATGGATTTGGAAGTGATTTTAAACCCAAATGCTGTTCTTGTGTTACTGCAAATGCACTGCTTCCATTAGAGTGATACAGGACACTCCAGTCCTTTGAGATGAGGCAGGGACAATCTTTTATATCAAGCAGTAGACTAAGACCCAAGAATTCATAGCTGTACCACTGCCTTTGCCCTTTACTCATTGTGTAGCTGTAGGAGCAAGTCCTCCTCTCACTGCCTCAATCAGCAGCCAAGTAATGAGACTCCACCAAAACACACAGATTGTTTGCACAACTTCCCAACAATGAGAGCTAAGTTCCTTCAATAGTAGCATTCTGTTCCCTTCCTGATCATCTAAGTGTCCAGTTCTGGATGTCTATGTGGCATTTTTGGTCATCTAAGTGCTCAAAATGTCACTTATGCACAAGTAGGACTCTATCCCTGGGCAAATAGCCTCACGGCCATGGATGGCTCCATGTGTGCAGATTGGGCATATGCACTGGCAACAGAATGATGGAGAAGGGGCACTTCCATTGTTTTTTCCCCAGTAACTCCGTGTCTAGTGCATTCACCTGGGTTCTAGTCCCTCTCACCCAGGCAATTTAAACTTTGGCTTCTTTGACTTGCCAACACAATGTTCTTGCCACAACAGCACAGGTCAGGCATTATCCAATGCCCTGTCTGGCATTCCTTTTGAACCTGAGCTACTAGCCTTTGTCATTGGGAAAAATGGATGGAGGGCAGTGCAGAGAGAAGCTTCTGGGGTTGGTGGGAGTAAGAACTTAGACTAGTCGGAGGGCTCCCTTCCTGCCCGGCCAACAGTCAAATTACTGAGCCACACATCCCCTGGCTTATCTTTTTTTTCTTCTGGCCCCAAATATTTTCGACATACCTCCCTTTTATGGCTGTCAGCAGGGTGGGGGTGGTGAGCACTTCAAAACAAATGCCAGAAATCAGACTGGATAATACCTGTTCTGTGGCATTATGTTACTTGGGGAAGTTAGACCAACAACTTTCAGGTGAGTGGAGCCTAGAACCCAGGTCCCCCAGCTTGTCAGCAAGTGTCCTAACTACCCCATTACTGGGGGCAAAAGATAGGAAAACCTAACTCTAAGTCCCTCACATCATATGCTTTGGCTTGGTACATTTTGGGGGCCTTAAACACAACTATGCACCCACAAGCAATGTGCATGTGTGTCTAATTATATATGCAGCCAACACATAGCTGACTGAGCATGCCCAGTTTGTGCATATCTATGTGTAAAGGTTATAAGGTCAGGAATAAAAAAAAAGATCTGTGTATTAGTGACATTTTGGGCACTTACATAACCAAAAATGCCAGGCAGAGAGCAAAACTGGACATATAGATGACCTGGAAGAGAATAGCACCTGAAGAGGTTGCCCTGATACTTCAGGGTTATTTAATATCCTGAAGGTTAATTCAAGTTTATAAAGCTCTTAGGAATCCTCTGATATAAGGTGATCTTTAGACCAGTCAGTCTTACCTCTATTCCTGGGAAAATGCTAGAGAAAATAATCAAAGAACACATTTGTGCAGGCCCAGCAGGGGAAACGATGCTGAGGGGAAACCAGCACGGGTTTGTCACAGGTAGATCCTGCCTGACAAACCTTGTAGCCTTCTATGACCAGGTCACACAGTGCCTGGACACAGGAGTCAAGGCTAATGTCATCTTCCTGGACTTTAGGAAGGCCTTCGACACAGTTTTGCACCCTATCCTAATTAGGAAGCTAGCAGACTGCAGAGTGGATGCCTACACGGTCATGTGGGTGGCCAACTGACTTAGGGACCACACCCAGAGAGTGGTGGTGGATGGTTCCTTCTCGGCCTGGGGGGAGGTTGGCAGTGGGGTCCCGCAGGGTTCAGTCCTCTGACCGATATTATTCAATATCTCCATCAGCGATTTGGACGAGGGTGTGGAGAGCACCCTCTCCGAGTTCGCTGATGATACCAAGTTATGGGGCAAAGTTAGTACACCGGAGGGCAGGGAGCAGATTCAGGCTGACATGGACAGGTTGGATCAATGGGCAGAGAGAAATAGGATGCAATTTAGTAAAGATAAATGTAAGGTACTCCACCTGGGAAGGAGGAACCCCCAGCACACCTATAGGTTGGGGAGTGTCCTTCTCAGCAGCTCGGAGGCAGAGAGGGATCTTGGAGTCATAATTGACTCCAAGATGAACATGAGCCGGCAGTGTAACGAGGACATCAACAAGGTCAATCGCATCTTGTCGTGCATTAGCAGATGCATGACTAATAGAACAAAGGAGGCGATGCTCCCCCTCTATGCGGCACTGGTCAGGCCGCAGTTCTAGTACTGTGTCCAGTTTTGGGCGCCACACTTCAAGAGGGATGCAGGGAATCTCGAGAGGGTCCAGAGGACAGCCACTCGCATGATTAGTGGCCTTCGTGATAGACCCTACGGGGGGAGGTTGAGAGAGCTGAATCTCTTCAGCCTTCACAAGAGACGGCTGAGGGGAGATCTTGTGGCCGCTTATAAATTTATTAGGGGAGGTCAACGGGGAATAGGGGAAATGCTGTTTACTAAGGCGCGCCAGGGAGTGACTAGGAATAACAGGTGTAAACTAGTTGAGACTGGATTTAGGTTAGATATTGGGAAGAAATTTTTCACAGTGAGGGTGGCCAGGATCTGGAATGGGCTTCCAAGAGAGGTGGTGCTATCACCTAGCTTGGAGGTCTTCAAGAGGAGGCTAGATAGTCACCTGGCTGGGGTCATCTGACCTCAATCCTCTTTCCTGCCAGGGGCAGGGGGTCGGGCATGATGATCCATTGTGGTCCCTTCCGACTCCACAATTTATGAATCTATCTGTACTAGACATTAAGAAAGCATTGCTGCTGTTGCAGAAGTATTGCCAGGTATTGGCCCACTGGTCTGGAAACGTCCTTTATCAGGAGGACTTCAACATTTAAAATCCTCAAAAAAGGACCAATGACAGGTTTTGCTGGTTTGGGAACCCCACTGGGTATGTACAGATGCACAAAGACATCACTGGGTATTTCATATGGCATCTCTCATCCGCAGAGCACAAGGCTCTATTTATGTATTCTTTATTTATCTCTAAATAGGAAGGCCTCTGAGGCTAAAGTTGTGCTCTGGGAACTGAAGCAGACATGAATACATAATAGCCCGAGGGAAAAGAAAGATGAATGATGAGGTTTTGCTGAAGAAATGAAAGTGGGCTTAACCTTCCTCCCTTCTACTCTGGGGAGGGTCACCCTGGATGAATGGGAAAGCAGGTGACTCTGCTCTGATTGTCATACAGGTCAGGCACAAACTTAATTCTCTCTGCGCTTTCATCCATCAAAAGCCACAGCCCTTCCAAGCAAGCCTTATGCAGCCCTGCTGTCCACTGCCGTGTCAAGGCCAGGAAGTTATCTGTAGGCAGCTGCTCCCGGAGACAGACTGAGCATCTGAGTGTGACAGCAGTATCCTGGAGAAGATATGAGCTTTCTCTGGCCATCTGACCAGAAAAGGCATTAATTCCACAGAACATTATATGCATACATATTCTAATATTATGAAAGCCGAAGTCTGTCTGTCTGTCTGCCCATAACACTTTATTTGCACTCTGACTGATTGGCTGCTGAGACAGCCAGAGTGCCATACACAGACAGGGACAGACAGCATAGCCCCGCCATGACAGTGGGGACTGAGGGACCAGAGGGGAAGGGGACAAGGCCAGTGGAGCTGGCCTTGTCCCCCTCCCCTGCTCCTTGGAGGCAGAGGAGGACAACGAGGACCGGAGTGCCACCATAATGGAAGGGACAGAGCGGAGGGCAGGGCAGGGCCAGGACCTGGCACCTCGCCGCCCCGCCCCCCCCAACAACAGCTGGCAGGGAGGGGAGGCAGTGGGGAGGTGGGGTTACTGGTGGCTGCGTCCCACTGCCACAGTGAATGCCGCTGCAGTTGCAGTTGCAGGCCCCAGCCCTGGTCCCAGCCTGAAGTGGCAGGGGGAGGAGGGGAATGGCCCTGGCCCCGGCCCTGACCCTGACCCAAAGCAGCCAGGGGGGTGGGGAATGGCCCTGGCTCCGGCCTGAAGCGGTGGGGAGTGGGAGCAGCCCAGGCCACAGCCCTGGCCCAAAGCAGCGGGGGGGAGGGGAAAGAAGGAGAATGGCTTCGGCTTCGGCCCGGCCCCAGCCCCGGCCTGAGGCAGGGGGGTAATGGATGCAGGCCTCTGTCCTCATCCACCCCCCCCTTCCCAATTCTTGATAGGGAATTGGCTAGTATATTTGCTTAGAGCAGTGGTCTTCAACCTTTTTAAGTACAAGATCACCTTTTGAATTAAAGAGCAACCCAGGATCTACCACATGACACCCCCCTCTCCCCTGCAGGCCAGTCTGCGGGGGAGGGAAGGGGCAGAGTGGGCAGATTGAGGCTCCTGCAGTGAGGGAGAGTGGGGCGGAGACAGGGGAATGGGCAGGGGTGAGTGGGGCCCTGGCCAGGACAGGTGGTGGGAAGATTAGAGCCCAGGTCGCTCATTCAGGCACGCTACTGTTGTGCACTGGGCTTTGCACCCCAAGCCCTGCTCCAGCTGCCCCAGGAGTGGTGCGATATCACATGTGTCCCACCGCTGGGTGGGCAGGGGGCATGGCTCAGCCCAGCGGTGGGAAGCACATGATGTCGCACCACTCCTGGAGCAGGTGCAGCTTTGTATCTCAGTCTGGGGGGACTGAGCATGCATGCGCACTCAGCCCCCACCAGACTGAGACTGACTGTCAGAGGCTCCACAATTGACCAGTCGATCACAATTGACTGATTGGTGACTACTGAGCAATTTTTAGAACTGGATCCTACTTAATCAAACAAAACCTGTGTGTGTGTGTGTGTGTGTGTGTGTATGTGTGTAAAATATATGTACACCCCTAACTTCACACATATACATACACCTACACACACATTTATTTGGTATAAACAGATATATTGCATATATACATTAGGCATAACCATTTAGTCGTGATCCAGACACAGCTCTCAGAGATCAAACGTATTGTTTATTATTCTTTGCTTATTATGATAATTCATTATATACACTCCAGCAGCCCATAGGCATCAGTCCCACTGTGTTAGATACTGTCCAAATATATAAGAACAGCACAGATCCTACCCCCAAAACCTTAGAGCACAATTTATGAGGTGTGTATCTGGACTGCAGGACTGGGAAGGTTAACATCATAGAGGAAATAAACTATTTCCATTTGGTTATTAGTAGGGCTCAATACCATCTTATAAGAGAATCACTAGTATCCTGTTTTATTCAGGTAATAAAGGGACCCAGGATTATATAGATCATGGACCCAGACAAAACCTTTTACGTAGCAGTAAACAGTGTCCTTCCACCATTTGAGTATACAAAAAGCAAGAATTGATTACAACCAAAGTGATTTAAATGAGTAAACAGGAGAACATGAAATTTATCTATGAATGCAAAACCAGATTACAATCAATGATTAAAGGTTAATTCTCACAGTTTAGTAGCTATTAAAACACACTCATTTCTCCTCCTCCTCCTCTACTGGAAGGATATGCTTGTTTTATACATGTTTATATAAATGGTTCAAAGCTGAACATATGTTTATTCATATTCTTAATTTTTGCATTTTTATTATTTTAGAAAATGGTGACTGATTAATTTCTTTTTTACTAGAGGATATTTAAGTTTTTATTCATTATTGACATCAAGGTCTATCTGGGTACAATTTAGAATTCAATTTAAATGTAAAAGAAAGCATCTTTACAATTGTTTTTAATTAAATAAATAAAAATACTTGTAATGTGTTGGATACAGTACAAAAAAGTAAGTTTATCAAAACCAGTTTTGCATTTGAAACTAATTTAACTAATGGACAAAAGCAGTATAATGTGTTGTGAATAAACTGAACTGACTGCTTCTGGTCATTATGTTCTTTATGAAATTAGAACTCTGATATTTCATCCTCTAACATCCCATGTTCAGAGAATACAGGAAGATGATAACCTTTCCTGCTTTTTCATCCCCCAATCAGCTTCTCAGCTTTGAGTGAACTTGTCCTTGGGCTGTAATGACCAGGGATCCTGGTTTTCTTCGTTTAACAATTGCAAATTCTCTGATAAAAATGTATTGCAAATTCTGATTAAACCGCCTCAGAATCTGCAATTTTCTGTGATTAAAATGAAATGCTACTCACTCTCTCTCTCTCTCTCTCTCTCTCTCTATATATATATATATAGTGAACACAGTGTTTTATTAACATATATACAATATTAAAGCAAATTGGAAACCTACCAGTGCCTCAATCACTAAAATAAAAAAATTTTAAATACCTATAAGTGATGGTGTTACTATGAGGGCCTCAATCCCCACCTCGCCAACTTACCTGTAGGAGCTGCTCTCCAGGCTGCCTGGTGGCCATGTGTAAGTGCATACATGCACATAACTCCAGCCTGACCACCCTCCTCCCACTCCCACTGGAACTCTGCCAGCCTGCAAGAGGAAACCTATGGTTTCCTGGGTTTTTCTCCTTAAAATGAGATAATTTGCATTTTACCACATTTTACCATGGCAAATGGAAAACCTGGATCCCTGGTAATAACTGAATGAAGTGAAACAAAAAAAATCTCTCTGTACCTGCAGAAAAAGCTTGTTTGGCATCAAGAAAATCTGGTTCCAGGTCCCAAGCCAATACTTCTACCAGCTGAATGGTTTCACTCTTTAGAACCTTAGCAGCTAATGTGTGTGGCTTGATATTTTTTATGTTAATTTAAAATTACTTAAATAGATTATAATAACCTTACGTTATCAACATTCCAAATGGGCCTATTTAAAAAAAATGTATTTAACTTAATAACTAAAAAAAATAAAACCCTGATGCATATCTACCCTGAAAATAAGGTTGTCATTATATTTGAGGGCCATATTCAAATTTTGGAAGCACATTTTCTGCTTTGTTCTACTCAATACAAAGGAAGCAAAAACCAACCACCATTTTTCTAAAGGGTCCCATGGGCCCCAAAAATACTCACAATTGATAATCATGTATACATTTCTTACTGCAGCCACTAGGAAGGCCTACATCTCAAAACCCTGAAGACCACAAGAGACATCATTGGTACTGGTTGGCTGCCAGCATTACAAAGTGTATCAGTATAAGGGGCCAAATCTGAGGTGGGTTTCAAGATTCCCAGTGATGTCAGTGGGCATTTGAGCAGGTCTTAGACCTAACCTTGAAAAAAATCTTACACCCACACTCACTTTCTCACTGACCTCAGCAGGACTACTCATATGACTAAAAACCAGCCACAACTGTGTGCAAACGCTACTGGAATATCATATCTAAAAAATTAAATTATACATTTGAGAGTGAGGAAATTCAGAGCCAGAGTCAGAAAATGAGGTCCTTTGAAGTAAAAAAATCCAGAAGCTATTTTCATTTTAAGTTCTCAAATCATCCAGAAGTTTGGAAACATTTAGGAATAGATTCTATTCTGCCTAAGTATAACCCTACTCCACGCTGCTTGAGTTCTCAAAAACAGTTAATAGAAAATGAGATCCCTAAATGGAACAGAATCTGGCCTTTGGTGAAGGTTCCACAACAGCCTCAATCCTTGCTCTCACTTCTCTTCATAGCAAGAGACATCCTGTTAATTGCCACCTGAAAAGACTTTAAATACTCCTTGCTATGTGTGAATATTTAGAGGTATGCTTCAGTGGTCAGAGTAGGTCAGAAGATTTAAGTGTCAAAAGATTTGGATTCGATTACCAGCCCAACACTACCTCAGTTTTCCTCTTCTTTTTAATTGCACATAATACTTACCCACCTTTCAAAGATATTTTAAGATCCACAGTGGTAAAGCACTATCCTTCCTTCAACTGGAACTGAAGAGCTACACAGGAGCTTCCTTCTACTTTCTAGATGCAGCAAAGTCTCCCCTTTTCTCTGTCCTCAGGCAGAGACTTCACATCAAACTCCCCAGCCCAGTGCATAATCAGGGTGTTGTTATATTAAGGGCTACATTAGACTCTTTTAGTAGCAAACTCCAATACAATAACTCAAAGTTTAATATTACTGGCAAAGAGCTCAACACACAGCTCTGGTAGCAATGTGCTTTTTTTATAGTAGGTAATCAAATCTACCCACCTCATTATGCCTTGCTTTTCTTCCTGGGCTCTTAGCTGATATACTGTCTTGGGTTAATGGGTATACTTTGTTATGCCTAGTAGGTAATGGCCTCTGAAAGTGGGTGTTAATTTGTTATTTTAAACCAGCAGCTGTGTGGTGGGATTGAGAAAGCAGGTGGCAGCCCAGCAGCAAAAGGCAAAAGTGGGGTGGGTGTGGAAGCAGGCAGGACTTCTTTCAGTAGAGGAGGTTAGTCATGAGATCACTATATCCTGTATTGATGGATTAGACAATGACATCATGTGATACCAGCCCTTGGCATCATGCCAGTTACATTATTTCACTTAGATGCACTTTTCTGGGGCTACCAACCCCCACTCCATGCCCTGCAGAATAAAGATTAATTTTGACCTGCTCTCTCTTTTTTAGTTAAAACAACATGCCCTAAGAATTCAATGTAAAGAGTTTAAAATTGCCAATTACATGCTGGAATTTCCTTGGTAAATCCCAGAGTCTTAAACCAACTCTGGGATGTTCTGATAGACCAGAAAACTTGAACAGAGGGTGAAAATTCTTTCCAAAAAAGAAAGAATGAGACGCACACAGGACTCCTGATTCGCATGATGGGAGTTATCCAAGTGAAGTGGTGGAGAAAGGAGTGTTATTCATGTTGTCTGTTCCATGGTGTTCCATTGTGAAGCTCTTGGCAAAGTAAAAGTCATGCTAAAGGAATCTTTAGTCTCTTGGGCTGTATCTCCATTTGACCTTTCTCCTTGAAATGTCCCAGTCTTTCTGCCAACAGCAGCTCCAGGGCTGATGGCAGCCTTTAAAGTGCTAACATTTTATCCATCAGTTTTATCCAACTCTGTCTAGATCAGATATAAATTAAGCAGAAATTCAATTTCTGGTGTCTTCCAGTGCTGTCTATCTTTGGTGCTGGGGGTGGAGCTGCATGGCAGATAGCAACACTGGGAAATCTTAGGGGGAAATGGCTAATGTAGGCAAGGCCTCCATGACTTAGGAAACAGGTCAGTCAGCCACCTGGATGAAAAGCACTGAAGGAGGAATACAGCAACAGCCAGATACAGAGGTTAACAAGGGTTTGAAGGGGCTAAACAGTAAGGTGGGAGTCGGATATAATGATGAGCAATGGGATAAAATTAAGGAAAGGAAGCAAGTGGAGCAGAAAAGGAAAAAAAAAAAAAAAAACTGTCTCAAGGGTAGTTTGTTAAAACCCTTTTACTTTGGGTATGAGGACAGAGCTCAAGATGATGCCCTTTTCCATCTGATGTTCATCACCTTTATTAAGAACGCATTTTATTTCCTAGAGAAAACATTTCTTTATCCACAAGCCATCTCTTTTTCCTCCCTGCTCTTTGTATTGTTGGCTTTAGTTGAAAACACTCCAGGGCAGTAACTGTCCCTTATTTAGCTGTACAGGGTGGTATTCTGTTCCCTTCACGTCATGAACAGCACATGCCCCTGGAGGCTGGGGAAGCATGGTGAGCTACCGCAGGCGGCGGCATTGTCGGTGGTGGCAAGTGGGGAGCTCCCACAGGCAGTCACAATGCTGTTGCCGTTGGGGGGAGAGGGGAGGGAGGGTAGTGAGCGCCAATTGGTGACGACTCCGAGATGCCGCCGGTAAATCCCATTTATGCACAGGTAAGAATTCTATTGCTTCATACACAGCTCTGCTGAATGGACTGAATGCATGGACTCTGCTGAATGCATGCCTGCTGAGTAGGCATGCACACTGACGACAAAATAATGGAGGATGCACACATCCATCCAGGTTTATCTTAAACTAGTTTCAGCCATTTTAAAAGTGGTCTATGTGCAATGAACTTCTGTTGTGTTACAGATTTGAACCGGTTTCTGATCATTTATACTCGTTTACGTGCAATTGCTGTCCCTAGCTCTGGTGATCACTACACATACCACAGAATTATGGTGAGATTTTGGAAAACGTTGAGTATTTCCCATACCTTGAAAGCCATCTCTCACAGAAGGCTGACATTGACAAAGAAATCCAACATCACCTCAGATGTGCAAGTGCAGCCTACAGACACCCGAGGAAATGGGTGCTTGAATATTGCAACATCAGATTAGAAACGAAGCTCATGGCTTATCAAGCAGTTGTGATCCCTACCTTACTGTACAGAGCTGAGCTGTGGACAATGTACAGGAGATACCTTAAATTACTGGAGAAGTACCATCAACGGTGCTTATGGAGGATTCTTCAAATCCAGCGAGCACCAACTTCAACGTCCTCTCACAAGCAAACACCATGAGCATCAAGGTGATGATCATTTAACATCAACTTCGTTGGGCCAGCCACGTCACCTGGATATCTGACTCTATACTCCCGAAGCAAGTTTTATTCTAAGTGCCTCAAGGACATCCTCAAGGCCAGCTTGAAAAAATGAATCACTGACATCAACTTGTGGAAGGCTATCACCCAGGACCACCTCAAATGGCAGAAGAGTTTGCTACAAGGATCTCTGTACTTTTAAAAATCACAATGACAACAGGAGATGGAGAAGCAGGAGCAGCTAGAGCCACCCCCCTCCCACTTGGAACATGTGCCCAAGTTGCAGTAGAACCTGTTGCTCCCAAATTGTCCTTGTCAGCCATCTTTAGACCCAAAGATAAGACAATCATGGAAGACAATCATCCTCGACTGCAAGAGATTGCCAATGATGACTACACACAGCACAGGTCAAGCATTATCCAGTGCACTGTCTGACACGCCTTTTAAAGCTGAGCCACTGCCTCTTGTGTTTATAGACCTTCCAGGCCAGTAGCTACCTCACTGATCTCACTGGCTACCTCGCTGTATCTACACACTCTCTGATCACCCTCCATTCGTAAGTCTAAGTCCCTCTATGTCCATGTTTCGGCCAAGCACATTTTCAAGCCTTAGGCACCACTTTGCATCCATGAGGGGCAAGGATGTATATGTACATGCCTGGCTATGTACGCAGGTAGTGCATAGTCCATTGCGCATGCCTGGTCTGTCACTTGTGGGCTTTACATGCAGCTGGTCCCTCCCCAGTGAGGTCTGCTAGCTCAGGGTCAGGCAATTATTTTGGGTGGAGGGATGCTTACCCAGTTTTGACAGGCTGTCGAGGGCCGCGTGGGTAGCCCTGCCCCGTGATAGGTGCCCCACCACTTGCCAGGTGCCCCACCCCCTGGTCACCATCTTGGGACCAATGTCCCAGGGCCAGCATCGGTGGGCCCAGAGCAGGGCACAGGCTGGCAAGGGTCTGTAGATCCGGGCTGGGTGGGGGGAGCTGGCCCGGCTCCATAGAGCCCCTGCCAGCTGGGGCCCTGCACTCCTGCCCACCTGC
>NW_005842025.1:970175-1002759 GCF_000455745.1 Alligator sinensis | reverse complement strand
ACCTGCAGCGTGGGGCGCTGGGCATGGTGCGGGCGAGGAGCCGCTTTTCTCTGCGCAGGGAAGGAGCCTGGGGAAAAGCTGAGCGCGGGGAAACGCAGCCCCTCCCCCGCTCCATGGCCCGTGCCCCACGCTGCAGGCACTTGCAGCCCGCACTGGGCTTTCCGGAGTGTGCACAGGCAGCCCCGCATGGGCTACAAGCAGCTGCAGTGTGGGGCATTGGGCATAGGACTGAGTCTCTTCCTCCCCACCCACTGTGCTCCTTCCTTGCCTGGGGTCCCCCCCCACCCTTACCTGAGCTTTCCGTGCCAAGGCAGCCACAAGTTCCCATCCCAGAAACCGTGGCTGGGGCTTCCGGCTGGGGGGCGGGGCGGGGCCCGCTGTTGTGGGAGTCTGCTGGGCTTCCCCTGGGTCCTACTGCCCTTGGTTCCTGTCATTTTTGACAGGAACCAAGGGCAGAGAAATATTAATTTTCTACATTTTTTTTAGGGGCCCTGCCGGCTGGATAGAATGGCCTTGCGGGCAAGGTGTGGCTATATTTTGCCCACCCCTGTGCTAGCTAAACATAGCTGACTGAGCCCTTTAAGAGGCAATGTGATACTGTACAGATGCAGGGAGTTTGGTCTTAATAATCAGCACACACATATGAACATTAGGGGTGTGTGAAATGGGCCATATTCGATTCAGATTTAGCCTGAATCGTGGACAGTGATTTGATTTGTTGATTTGGATCACTGTCCCTGATTCGATTCGGCTGAATCTGAATCTGAAGATTCGATGTACAGGAAGGAAAGTGCAGTGGAGGGGCCTGCTGCCATCACCGAGCAAACTGAGGGCTGGCCAGGTAAACAGAAGAAAAGACGCCATGTCATCGTTGTGGGTGACTTCTTGCTGAGAGGAACAGAGGGACCCATCTTGTTGTCTGGATCCCACTGTGCGTGAGGTCTGCTGCCTGCCTGGAGCCAGGACCAGGGACACCATGGCAAGAATTCCTGACCTCATTCGGCCCTCCGACAACTATCCCATGGTCCTCATCTATGTGGGAACAAATTACGTGGCCAGTAGTCCAGACTGTATCATGAGCGACTACAGGACCCTGGGGACCAGGCTTAGGAAGATGGGGGCACAGGTGGTCTTCTCATTGATCCTCCTGGTCAGCAGTTGCAGTAGGCATCACATCATCCATGTCAGGGAAGTCAACATGCAGCTCCGGAGTTGGCGCCATCGTGCGGGTTTTGGCTTTCTGGACCACAATCCGCACTTCCATGCAAGGAACCTCCTGGGATGTGAACGGCTTCATCTCTCCACAAAACGTAAGAGTCTTTTTTCCTACAGGTTGGCTGACCTCCTATGTTGGGCTTTAAACTAAGTATGATGGGGGATGGGGAGGCAGGAAATGGAGAGAGTCTAGAATCTACAAACTGTGAGACATGAAGCAGTACACCCCAGGTAAGTACCAAGGGGCTCTTTGGGCATCAGAATGGGGGGACACCAAAGGCACCGTTTGGAGAGCTCAAGTGCCTCTGTACTAGTGCTAGGAGCATGGGGAACAAGCAGGAAGAACTTGCATTTCTGCTTTCAGATAATAACTTCGATTTAGTGGGGCTAACAGAAACCTGATGTGACCCTACCCACAACTGGGCAGTACAAATTGAGGGCTACAGGCTGTACAGAAGGGACAGAGTAGGGAGGAAAGGGGGTGGGGTTGCTCTCTACGTAACGGACCATTATACATCTACCCTAATCAAAATGGGATCAGAGGAGGAGAAAGTTCAGGCACTGTGGGTTAGGATACATGAAGGTCATGGGGAAAGGGACTTGGTGGTGGGGGTCTGCTACAGACCACCAGACCAAGAGGAAACGCTAGATTTGGAATTCTTGAAGCAACTCTCAGAGGCCATATAGTCTAGGGACATGGTTGTCATGGGGGACCTAAACTACCCTGACTGACATCTGCTGGGAGAAGCAGTCAGCCAAATCCAACTGTTCACATAGGTTCTTAACCTATGTGCAGGACCTTCACCTAATGCAGGAGGTATATGGTCCCACTAGATGGAATGCCTTAGTGGACTTGGTGTTGGCTATGGGGGATGACCTGGTAGGGGAGCTGCAGATTCGTGGTCACCTTGGGGACAGTGACCACCAATCAATCAAATTCACCATATGGCGTAGTGTGGGTAAGATAACTAGTCCCTATTTTCAAGAAGTGGAGGAAAGAGGATCCGAGTAATTATAGGCCAGTCAGTCTCACCTCCATCCTTGGAAAGGTCTTTGAAAAGATTATGAAGGATCATATTTGTGGGAGTATAGCAGGAAAAATAATACAACAGGGAAACCAGCATGGATTCAAAGCAGGTAGATCATGCCTGACCAATCTGGTTTTGTTTTATGACAGGGTCACAAAATGCTTACACACAGGAGTAGAGGTGGATGTCGTTTCTTGGACTTTAGCAAGGCCTTCGATACGGTATCTCATCCCATTCTCATAAATAAATTAAGAGGCTGTGACAAAGATGTCTACGCAGGCCGGTGGGTGGCAAATTGGCCTAGTGGTCGCACCCAGAGAGTAGTAATAGATGGGTCGGTATAGACCTGGAAGGATGTGGGTAGTGGGGTTCCACAGGGTTCTGTCCTTGGACTTGTACTCTTCAATATCTTAGTCAGTGCCTTGGATGTGAAGTGTACTGTTTTCAAGTTTGCGGATGATAAATTGTGGGGTGAAGTACACACTCTGGAGGGTAGGGAACAGACCTAGACAGGTTAGAAAAGTGGACAGTACACAATAGGATGCAGTACAAGTGCAGAGTGCTGCACCTAGGGTGCAAAAATATCCAGCACACCTACTGGCTGGGAAGTGACCCTCTCAGGAGCACAGAAGCTGAAAGGGGTCTTGGAGTCATAGTGGACTCCAAATCGAACATGAGTCATCAGTGTGACAAAATCATCAGCAAAGCTAACTGCACTTTATCATGCATCAGCAGATGCATGACAAACAGAACCAAGGAGGTGATACTTCCCCTCTATGCGGCATTGATCAGACCGCAGTTGGAGTACTGAGTCCAGTTTTGGGCTCTGTACTTCAAGAAGGAAGTTGATAGACTCAAGAGGGTCCAGAGGAGTGCCACTCGTATGGTTAGGGGCTTACAGGACAAGCTCCATGAGGAGAGACTGAGGGACCTGGACCTCTTCAGCCTCTGCAAGAGAAGGCTGAGAGGTGATCTTGTGGCTGCCTACAAATTCATGAGGGGGACACAGAAAGGGATCAGAGATGCTCTGTTCACCAGGAACAATGGTCACAAACTGACAGAGAACAGATTTAGGCTAGATATCAGGAAAAACTTCTTCATGGTAAGGGTGGCCAAAATTTGGAATGGGCTTCCAAGGGAAGTGGTACTCTCCCCTACCTTGGAGGGTCTTTAAGAGAAGGCTGGATAGGCATCTGGCTGGGGTCATCTGACCCCAGCGCTCTTTCCTGCTTAGGCAGGGTGTTGGACTCGATGATCTGTTGAGGTCCCTTCCAACCCTAGCATCTATGAATCTATGTTGATTCAGAGAATCAGTGATTCCGCTATAGACTCAGCTTTAAATATTTTTTCTACATACCTCGAGGTACTAGGCATGGCTCATGAACGCTGTGATGCTGAGGCGGATGGAGCGTCCCACAGGAGCATGGGGGGCGGGGGAGGGCCCGCGTGCTTAGCGGCAAACTCAGAAGTGGACCAGAAGTACGTCTGTGCCCTAAAAAACATTTAAAGCTGTGTCTATGTCTGAATCTTTCTGAATTGATTCAGAGTGTTCCAGTTCTATTTGGAGAGATTAAAGGGTCTCCTGATTCGATTTGGATTCAGAGATTCAGCCACCAAATTGGGCCAAATCTCTGCCAAATCGAATCAGGAACCAAAGCTTTGCACAGCCCTAATGAACATACTAACTCCCATAACAGAACATTGTATTCTATTCCATCTCTTATCATGATGAAAGTGAAGCTGAGTTGTTTTGAACCTCAGTTAAAAGGATTCAGGTGAGCACCTGTGACCTGATCTCCCCTACCGCTACTCCACTGACTCCCACATATCATACCTGCCAAGGGTCAGCATCACACATCCTGCTCCAGAACTGTAGACCAAAATTCACTCTCTCTGAATACTGCAACACTCCCCTGCCCCATGGTTACTAGTCTAATGGGGGTCCACAAGCTGATGACAGGGAGGGGTAGCGGGGGAGTGATATCACACATGATGGGGTGCTTTGCAGAAGAAAACCCTGAAGAGCCATAGAATATTAAACGTTTGGAAGATGGGCATGGTGGTGAGAGGGAGGAGGATGAGGAGGAGGAAAAAGACAAGCAGGAAGGGGTGGCATACTGCAGGGGGCAAAATACAAATAAGAGGAGAAGAAAAGGGTTCTGTCATCAGGGGTGGAGGGGAGAAAGGGCTGAGACAAGCAGGGAGGGAGATGGGAGAAGAGGACACAGGAAACAGCAGACCTGGATGATCTTCATCCAAGGGTGCTGGAGGAATTGGCCAATGTCATAGCAGAACCACTGGCATTTGTTTGAGCACTCATGGCACTCAGGACATGTCCCAGAGGACTGGAAGAGGGCCAATGTGGCCCTATTTTCAAGAAGGGGAGAAAGGATGATCCAGGTAACTATAGGCTGGTTAGCCTGACCTCTATCCTTCAGAAAACCTTTGAAAAAATGATTAAGGATCACATTTGTGGGAGTGCAGTAGGAAAAATAATGCTAAAGAGCAACCAGCATGGTTTCATGGCAGGTAGATCCTGCCTGACTAACCTTGTTTCTTTTTATGACCAGGTCACAAAATGCTTAAATGCAGGAGTTGAGGTAGATGTCATCTACTTGGATTTTAAAAAGGCCTTTGATACAGTGTTGCATCCCATTCTTATAAATAAATTAAGCGGGTGTGACGTAGATTACTACATTGTCAGGTGGGTACAGAATTGGCTTATGGGGTGCACACAGAAGTGGGTGGTGGATGGGGTATTTTCAACCTGGAAAAATGTGGGCAGTGGAGGTCCCCAGGGTTCGGTCCTTGGACCAGTGCTGTTCAATATCTTCACCAGTCACTTGGATGAGGGTGTGAAAAACACTATGTCCAAATTTGCAGATGTCACCAAATTATTGATGCAAAGTAAACACGCTGGAGGGCAGGAAATGGATTCAGGGAGATTTGAACAGGTTGGGAATGTGGGCAGAATAGAATAGGATGCAGCTTAACAAGGATAAGTGCAAAGTGTTGCATTTAGAGAGAAAGAATCACCAACACACCTACAGGCTGGGAGGTGACTTTCTAAGCAGCACAGCATCAGAAAGGGATCTCGGAGTCATAGTTGACTCCAAAATGAACATGAGTTGTCAATATAACAAAGTGATAAGGAAAGCCAACCACACTTTTTCGTGCATTGGAAGGTGCATCACGAGCAGGTCTAGGGAGGTGATACTTCCCCTTTATGCGGCATTGGTAAGACCGCAACTAGAGTAATGCATCCAGTTCTGGGCACCGCACTTTAAAAGGGATGTGGATAAGCTTGAGAGGGTCCAGAGGAGGGCTACTCATATGATTAGGGGCCTACAGGTAAGGTCCTATGAGGACAGATTGAGGGACCTGAATCTCTTCAGCCTCTGCAAGAGAAGGCTAAGAGGAGATCTTGTGGCCATGTACAAATTCGTGGGGGGGAAATAAGGGAGACACTGTTTACCACGGCATCCCTGGGGATTACTAGGAACAACAGCCATAAACTGACGGAGAGCAGATTTAGATTAGACGTTAGGAAACAATTCTTTACGGTGAGGGTTGCCAAAATCTGGAAGGGGGTTCCAAGGGTGGTGGTGCTCTCCTCTACCTTGGAGGTCTTTAAGAGGAGACTAGATAAGCACCTAGCTGGGGTCATCTGACCCCAGAGCTCTTTCCTGCCCAGGGCAGGGTATCAGACTCAGTGATCTACTAAAGTCCCTTCTGACTCTAAAAATCTATGAAAAAGATGACAGAAAGGAGGGGGAGATAGGAATGGGCAGGATCAGAGGGGACTCTAAGGTGTGCCAGCCAGCAGGTGCTGCTTCCAGAACAGCTAACCCAGATTGCCTAGAGCAGCAGGGAAAGGACAAAGCACCTAAGAGAAAAAAAAATTGGGTGTATTTTCAACAAAGGTTTAGAAGCCCCAGAAAGCTCCCCACTCTATCAGCCTTCAAACTTTGGCACTGAAAAAAGACACCTGCCTATCCCCCAATAATATTTCTAGTTCAGCAAATTCAGCCTCACACTAACATTGGGTATCTCACTTTCTCACTACCACCTCCTCTTTCAAATCAACTGCAGAACCCACTGGGCGTCTCTACACATGCAAATGCTGCTGGAGGAGTTTAGTTCACAGTAATTTACGGTAGAGTAAATCTACCCTGGGCAGGTGTTTACATGTGTGGGCATTTGGGAGCTGGTTTGCTGCTCCTGACAGCAGTCTGCTCCTGACTCATCTGGCCCTGCACTGGTCCCCTGCAGCAGCCAGGGGGAACTGGAGACTATAGGCAGTGGAAGGCTAGGGCTAATGGGCCTTAGCCCCATCAAACACAGGGTAATGGTGGCAGTGCAGAGGCCTGCAGGGCAGCTTGGGCGCAGGCTCCAGGCACCTGCAGCAGGGGACGCGCACAGACACAGACATGCAGCTGCAGCCTGTGTGCAGCCAGAATCGCATGTGGAGCACTACCCACCACAGCAGGCAAGTCTGCAAACAGAAAGGGGCATAGGGGAGGGGGGCAGATCAAGGCCCCCACAGTGAGGGAGAGAAGCAGAGGCAGGAGCAGGTGCTAGGGTGAATGGGGCCCTGGGATGGGTCGTGGGATGGTCAGAACCCAAGCGGCTTATCCAGAGGTGCGGGGGAGGGGAGCTCCTGCTGCTGCACGCACCCTGGGGGAGGCATGCGGGGCACATGCCCTCCAGATTGGTGCACAGGGCGGAGGCGGGCTGCTGCTGTGGGCTGGGGCTCTGTGCCCCTACTGCCCCTGCCTTGGGAGCCATGTAACACCATGTGCATGCCACCACCAGGTGGGCAGGGGGATGTGGCACAGCCTGCCGGCAGGAGGCACATGACACCGCATAGCTCCCGAGGCAGCAGCAGCAGGGTGCAGAGCCCGCCTCCCCAGCCCACAATAGAAGCTCACCTCCACCCCACACACAAATCCAGGAGGCATGTGCCCCCCATGCCTCCCACAGGGTGTGCAGTGGCAGGAGCCCCCCTGTATCCCTGGATGAGCCGGCTGGGCTCCAACTGTCCCATGACCCACCCTGGGGCCCCATTCACCCCAGTCTCTGCCCTGGCCTCTGCCCCAGTACCTCCCTAACTATGGGGCCCTCAATTTTTCCCCCCATGCTCCTTCCCTCTCCCTCCACCCCTTCCTCTCCATAGATTTACCTGGGGGGGGGCGGGGGGCACGTGCGCGCACTCCTCAAATAATATTTTATCCCTCTGCCTATGCTGGAGTTTCTGGCCACAGCTGCCTGCAGCCAGGAGCCATCCTTAAGAGCTAGCCCCATGCATTGCTCCCTGGCCCCCTGCCTTCCTGGCCCAGAGCAACCTGCAGCCTGCTGGCACAGCACTCTGCAGCTCTGTCACCAGAGCCTTTCCTACCACCTGATGACTGCTCCATTCCCAGACCCCACCTGTCTTGCAGATGTGCCACGCCCTCCAGGATGTGCTGGGGCACACCATGCTCTGGCTGCATGACTCTCTGGAGGTGGTGGTTGGTTCCACGCCACACCCTGGGCTTCCCTGAGTGCATTAGGACCCTGGACAGGACCCACATCCCCATCATCCGCCTGCCCCATGCAGATTACCTCTACTACAGCCAGCTGGGCTTCCATTCCATCGTTCTCCAGGCCATCATCAACTACTGCAGTGTCTTCAAGAACATGAGTGCCAGGTGGGTGGGCAGCATCCACAATGCCTGCATCTTCCACAACTCCACCATGCCAGCCCTGGTGGAGAGCGGGCACTTCATGCCAGGGGTGTCAGACTTCCAGCTGGGTGCAGTGGTGGTCCCACCCCTCCTTATCAGGGACACCACCTACTTGCTTCTCCCCTGGCTCATGCGGCCCCACACTGGCCAGCTCTACCCCCAACAGATACACTTCAACAGGTGCCTGGGCTGGACCTGTGCGCTGATGGAGCATGCCTTTGGTTGCTTTAAGGGATGCTGGTGCACCCTCACTGCCTGCCCCAAGGTTGTTGAGGCTGACATCCCCTGGATCATTGTCGCAGCTTGTGTGCTGCACTGTGGACAGTTCTCAGAAAAGCCCTTTATTCCCCTCCACAAACACAGATCCCCTCTCCTTCCTTCTCCATCCCCAACAACAAAGTCCTTCCCCCCTTCCTCTTGAACCGCAGAACCCCTCCTCCCCCCTCCACCACTCATGCTACCCATCACCAATAAAGCACCCTTTTCCCCATACAGACTATGTATAGTGCATGCTGTGTGTGCCCTTCCAGGGTGGGGGACAGTGGGGTTGGGGCATCTAAGGAGTGCAGCAGGTGCCCAGCACCTCAGCATCACCCCTGTGGGTGTGCACGCTGCGACGTAGCCAGTGGGCAGGGGGCTTGCCTGGGGGCAATGGTGGGTGCTGCTCTGCTAGTGCATCTGGCTCCTCATCCTGCAGCCAGCGGGCTGATCCAGCAGGGCCCGCATGTAGTCCTGGCTCTGCTGCAGGCAGCTCCTGGTCTGGGGCCACATGGAGCCCAGGTTAGTGGCGGGCCAGGGCCCAGGTGGGAGGGCTAGCTGATGCAGGAGCTGAAGCAGGGGCACCTGGCTGGTGGAGGCGCTGCTGCATCTCAGCCCAGGCCCACTAGGGGGCCTGCTGCTGGGCAGCAGGCAGCTGCCATGGTGCAGGCAGGATTGTGGCTGGGGGCTGGGCAGTGGGTGGCATGAAGGCGACTGCCAGGGCCAAGACGGTGTCCAGCACCCAGCAATCCTCCTTCGTGGCCTCCACTACCCTGGCCACCATGGCAGCCTGCCATTTCTGGGTGTCCAGGTGCCAGGACCCTGCCCTGGAACTTCTGGTCCACCTGGTCCCTCTCCCCCTCATGTGCAATGACCTCCACGTAGCAGGCTGGTGAGTCTGCTGGCCAGTCCTCGGCCACCATGACCAGCTGGTTCCGCAGCTGGGTCTAGTCCTGGGTCCTCTGCTGCCTGATCTGGCTTATACAAAGGGCCCAGGCCTCAGGCTGGCAGTGACCCTGAAGGCACATCCTGGCTGCCAGCTGGTGCCTCTCCCCCAGGGTGCAGCTGCAGGATGTGCAGAGCCAGGAGAAAGAGGTTGTTTGTAAGAGTTCGCAACATTTCTGAGATAACATGCTCTATACCAGGGGTCTGTGCACTGCCTGGCCTCAGGTTGAGGGTTGGCCATGCACGGGTGCCCATGGAGCATGGAAAGTTGGCTGGGCAGGCCCCGACACAGGTGGCTACCGGCTGAGCCCCCCCATCCCTACTTGCTCCATAAGGGCAGGTGGGCCACTGGATGCTGGCCATAGGCAGCCTGCCTTTCCCACCCCCTTACCAGGCTGAAATAGGCCTGGCTCCTGGCAGCACTTGCTGCTGCAGCTCCAGACCTAACTCCCCCCGCCACCCCCCTGCAGGCCAGGCTGTCTCCTGCACTGCCGCCAAGTCCACATTGTCCAGGCTTGGGGAATGAGAGACTCCAGATCGACTGAGACATGGAGCTGGTGGTGTCCTCCCCCCCAGGGGACCTCCTTGGAGAGGCGTCCTGGGACCAGTCCCCACCCCCACCCCGTGCCAGCTCTGAGCCCTGAGAACGCCCCTGCTGAGAGTGTCATGGGCATTCCACAAGGAGCTGTTTATTCAGGCCGAGGGGTACCCAACCCAGTACACCCTGCTGTTGCTGCTCACCATGACCTAGGCGCATCAGAGAACCTGGCATGAGACCCTGAGCTTTGATGGTGCAGTGGGCAATTCCTCACTGCCCCACAACCTCTGCTACTGCCTGGAGGGCTACCTGTGGCTGTGCTACATGCTCCTGCAGCTGAGGAGGACACCGCCACCAGCATCAACATGTTCCTCTGCGTGTGAGAGGCCCATGCCTACCTAGCTGAGGAGGCTCAGTCTGCTCAATAAAGTTTTGCACCATCTCCCAGCTGCAGCACCTCGCCTGGACCCCAGCACTGGCCCCCAGCAGAGCATCACCATGTGCCTGCCAGCACCAGAACTGTTGAATAGAGGCCCAGCAGGCTGTCGAGGGAGCCATGCTCGCATCTTCCCCAATGCCACATACAGCCCCCTGGGGCCAGAACTGGTCCTAGGAGACCATGAACCTTGTGACAATGTGGGAAGATGCTGAGGTCCTCCACCAGTTTGCCCAGACTGGGCACTCCAACGTGCATAGCTATGAGGGCTTATCAGGCCACATGTGAGAGTTTGGGCATGACCAGTTGGTGTGCCAGTGCCACATAAATGTCAAGACCTTGCAGGCGCAGTGGGTCACTGTCACCGACCACAATTGCTGGTTGGGGGCTGCCAGCAAATCCATGCCCTTTATGCAGCAGCTGGACGACATCTTTGTGACCCAGGACCCTGGCTGGAGCCATGCTGGCCTACCTGCCCGAGCCTCCACTGCAGCCTGGCACTTGTGAAGGTGTCAGTAGGGGATGGCCCCTTGGGCCACCAGGAGCCTGTCCTACCATTCCCATGCCTGGCCTTGTTCAGCAGCTCTGACAGCCTGGGCCAGAGTCTGCCCCACCAGCTCTGGGTGTACAGCCCCACCTAGGAGGCCAGGACAGCCATGGCACCACCCCTCAGTAGCTCTAGCTTCTCCCCGGAGGGGGCCTCTGCCTGGGCACCCTGGTACCACATCCCCGCATCCTAGGACACCACCGGGAGCTGCATGTCCTTGCTGCTAGCAGGGACAGACTCTGGCCAGCAGGCACACCTGCCTTGCCTACCCGGTAAGCCGTGCACTGGCTGGGGGCCTCTGCTGTGCGATGCAGAGGCTAAAGGTTGGCTGCAGGTAGCTCAGGGCCCTGACATCCCTGTAGGCTTTTAAAGACCTGTCTCATGGAGAAGTTCCAAGCCCCGTGGCCCTGAGGCTAGCCTTCAGGTGTCCCCCTGGTGGTGGAACTGATTGGGAACAAATTTGCTCCTGGTCATCATCTACACATGCATTACTGAGCAGTAACTACTGTGCAGTTAATTTGCTACCTGCAAATGCATTTGCAGGTAGCAAATTAACTGCAGAGTAAAACAAATTACTGCACATAGTGAGCATCTGCATGTATAGACGGTGACACTTACTGTGCATTAATTTGCTGTACTGCACAGTAAAGAATCTTGTGTAGACACCCACTGAAACCTTCCTGCTACAATGAAACTCATCTGAGCTGGTAGTAGCTCCCCAAGCCTTCCATGTTCTCCACTATTTTGCAGGTGCACTCTGAACCACTGCTGGCCCCCAGCAAGGATGTGCACTGTGCATAGATCACAGCATGTGTGAGTTCCAAGGGTTTGCTCAGGCTGATGTTCCCCTTCTAGCTCTTCATCTGTCTGGCCAAGGACAAAGCTCCCTACATACCTCTGCACAGCAAGAGGTAAAGACTGACAAACACACAATTCAATTTGTTCCAGTGTCTGCATCCAGATTGCTGGCCTCTGATTTGGAGCAGCTGAATTCCCTTTTACCTCTGCAGTAATAGTTTTTAAAGCAACACATTTTTTAATGGAGAACAGGGTTTAGCTGACCATCACCCCCAAAGCAGCAGTAACATCCAGCATGTGTCTGAGAGCCTCTAGGCTCCTTCTCCATCTTTAATTCTACCATTTTAACACATGGCTAAAGGCCCACTGCCTTGTCAAACACTAGATTGCCAATCCACTTTGGACCAGACCTGATTGCTACAATAGATTATCCCCTCACACCAACCCCCTGCACATAGCTCTATCACAAGAGCTCCACCTTCTCTGACGAGCATGACTAGAGAGGAGATGCACAAGGTGGTGTCCAGGATGTGCTGCAATTGCTCAGCAGTGCAATTTGGTCTCCCCACTCTATCTTCTTATGCTCACAGGGTCCCAGACAGCATAAACCCCAGAAAAAGAATCCGAACCTCCCACTTCTCCAAAGGGCTGAAGTTATTCAGTGCTCCCCCCAACAAAGACCCTCCCTCCATTTCAGACTCAGGGCCTGTCCCACAGAGACACACCAATACTTGTTTTTTAAATGCTAATTAGTTGAGAGGTGCCAGACTAACAGGACTCATCAGCGTTGGCCTCAGCTTATCCACACTGTAGGCACAGTACAGGCAGTAGTATTCCAAACTCCACTTGTCCCAAACTCATCTCAAGCCAACTTTTTTCAGTTTTTACCCGAAGGCACTCTCACAAGTTAAAGAGACAGTGGACAGAACACCATATTGTAAATCCAGGGACATGGCTTCTGTCCCCAGTTCTGTACGTGATTCACTGGCATGACAATAAGCAAGTCAAAAGTCATCTTGAGCTTCTATTTCCTC
Source organism: Alligator sinensis (assembly GCF_000455745.1). NCBI lineage: Eukaryota > Metazoa > Chordata > Crocodylia > Alligatoridae > Alligator > Alligator sinensis. Next base: position 990,234 of record NW_005842025.1, on the reverse strand, counting down.
ATACATAAAATGAAAGAAATGATACCAGTCCTTTTGTACAGTGGGCTGACATAAATGGCACAATCAACAATTTTACAAACTATGGTAGTGCTTTTTGTCTTCACTAGGCTCTGTCTGAAACCACTAACCTCACTCAATAGACCTAAACTGCATGTAACAAAAACTGTGGAAGTACAGAAGAACAAAGTTAATTATATTTATTACAAGGGTCAAATTCTGTTCTGCTACATCAGAATAATTCTGGAATAAATCCTCCAAGAAGATTTAACTTTATGAGCCTGAAAGCAGAATTTAGACTAAACTTCTCCCTATTTATTACTGGTCATTTTCCAAAAGCCTATTTTTTTAATCTTCTTCCCTTCCCCATCTTTTATCTTGTGTTTTTTAAAGGTACTGGGCCAAATCTATAAAGCCAGAACAACTCTATTAGGGTGCCTATACACAAGCAGCAAGGCTGCTTCAATACACTGGGATTTCAGTGCAACACATGCAACGTGGCAATTGCTCTGCTCCAGCAGCCTCCTGTGTCTTATGTATCAGTGTGCCCACGCTTAAAAATGATGGTGGGGGCACTTAAACTAAAACGCTGCCTGCCTCTCCCCCCCACAAGCACATGAAAAAGTGCCTTTCAGGTCAATGAGATTGCTCTGGACTCTCTAGCCAAGAGTTTGCAATTTTGCCCAGTTTGCCACTCAGCCAGGCAGCACTACACTGGGAAATTCTGACAGTTTAGAACAGCAAGAAGGCAGTACAGTGACAGTTACTCACTACTAGGTAAATGCTCACTTATAATACCTAGCCCTTATACAGTGCTTTTCACCAGTAGATCGCAAAGTACTTTATAAGGAGATCAATCTAATTCCCCCTTTATACAGATGAGAAACTGAGGCACACAAGGGGAAGTGCCTTGCCTGAAGTCACCCAACATGATGATAGCAGAGTCAGAAATTCAAACTGGGTCACCCAAACTCCACTGTAGTCAGTATCTATTCAATAAGCCACATCAGCTCTCAAATCGTATTCATCCTTTCTCTTGTAGAACTGAGCCTCTCTGGTCTCCCCACAGCAACAATCAGGAATAAACTGCTTCTGCCACTTGAGTGGCACAAAGTGAGGGTCCAGAACTGGATTTTTCTTAGAACAAATTTTACTGATCAGACTGCTGGCCCATCTAGCACTAATTTTTGCTCACTGGCTGAGACTTGAGAATTTGCTCTCTTCCTCTCTTTGGAAGTCACAGCTGGTGTGCAATGATTAAGCAGATGATTGTAAGAATGTATCAGCTCGAAAAGAAAGAGACCATCTCTGGCCCCCAAGCTGGAGTGCAGTGGGAGTTTATAGTCTCTTGAGCTATGAAGTAAATTCTCTCTGGTACAGAGCTGTTGTTCCTGGTATCTGCTAAGCAGAACATTCGTCAAACACCCAAAATATCCATTTGCTTTAAAAAGTAAATATTAATTTCAGGACGTTGTTTACATAATAAGACTCATCTAATTTTAAGTCGATGCCTTTTGCTAGTTGTCACATGGCAATACGGTGTATTTAACATTTATTTAACTCTACATAGTTTTGCTTATGGCAGATGGCAGGCAGTCTGCTAGGCTAGCCACTGAGATAGATTAGTGCCACTTTGAAACTAAAAAAATTAGATGGTTTGGAGAAGACCGAACTGTCATCTGCCTTGGAGATCCGAGAGGATATAAAAGTTTGCATATTCTTGTTGTTACCCTTCTCTGAATGTCGCAGATGTGTGTGTCATAACTGGGCCTAAATTCATGCTGATGACTCTCAGACCCCACTCACACAGGGACGACGTCTGAGACGAAGGCAGAAGATGTTGAGCTGTGTATGGCTACTGTACTGGATTCTGGGAGCTTGTGTAATAAGGGGCCAAAGCAAACAATGAGAACTATTCTTCCTGCCTCTACAGAAGAGACAGTACCCTTACTGCTAAAGAAAAGTCTCAGCCAGCTTGACCTAGGTGCAGAGAGTAAAATGTCAAGAAAATAAACTTAAATGGAAAAGATCTAAGAGCCCAATACACTTGATGAGACACTCCCATCAATCCACATGTGTTAAGGCATTAGGCAGGTCCAGGTAGTAACTTCTGTCCCCCATAAATGTATAGAAGTGCTCAACTGACAATAAAATCAGTACAGAAACTATATGTCTTCCTCTGAAGTACACAGTATAAGGCAGAAGCAAAATGCCAAATTAGGCAGACCAGTGATGTTTGGCCTTATGGCTATTCTGAAATGTCTCACAGGCCAAACCACTGAGTATATTGCTGTTTAAATGACAGGAAAGATGTGTTTTTCAGTAGGCAGAACACAGTGCAGGGCTAATACCGGAAATGATATCACACACACTCCTGTTTCAAATATCAGCTCAATAAATGATCCAACATTTCCTTTTATTTGAGTATTTTAACTGACAGTCCCATCTATTAGAAGTGGTCTTGGCGTCAAAGTCACCAGGGCAACAGGTACGAGCACAGCTCATGCACACAACACACAAGGGCTGATGAAACATTTGGTGTTGGTGAGCTGAGGCCTGCCACGGTGACTGAAACTGAGTCACCAACAAAAATAGTGGTTTTAAAGCGAAAAAGAAGAAGAGGAGCAACTTAAACAAAGGGTACTTCCTATGGATTAAATGAACATCTTGAGTCCTTTTTGGCAATCAGTTTTTTATACCCTAAGGGAGAACCAGCCTCTTCTTCTTTAACTTGTTAACATTATTAACACTCCCTTCATCTTAACCAGTTTGATTCTGTAAGGGACTGAGCACAATCTTCAGCTCTCACTGACTTACTTCAGATATATAAGGCTAGGGACAGACACTACACATAAACCAGATTAAGTGATCAGAAACTGGTCTAAACCTGTAACAGAATAGACATTCAGTGCACATAAACCAGTTCGAAAATGGCCAAAACTGATTTGAGATGAACCTGGTTGAATGTAGCATCAGACTTAACTGATTTGGCTCAGACCGGTTTATGCATTGTCTGTCCCAGATCCCTTCCTGGTTTAAAGTAAGCTAGACATCTCCAGCATCCTGGCATGCTCTCTGGGCTGGGCGGGGCTCTGCTCCAGCCTCAATGCTGACCCTGCCCCTCTGTTCTCTAGCCCCAGCAGGGACCAGCCCTAGTGGGAGATGCTGGTGGGCATGGTCCCATTAAGGCGAAGTAGGCAGAGGCGGGATTAATTCTTCCCTCCTTCCCTTCCTCCTCCACTGCAGCTGGGGTCTGCCTGTTTGCTGGAAAACAGAGGGGAGGGAGCTGCAGCTGTGGACCTTGGGGCTGGCAGACCCTGGCTGCAGGGCAGAAAGGATGGAGGGAAGAATTAACCTTTCTGCCTGCTGCCTTCATCTTAACAGGGCCACGCTAGGACTCTGTTCTGTGCTGAGCAAGACTCTTCCCTCTCCTCCTCCCCACAGTGTTGGGGGGAGAGGGCTCCGTGTGGCGCCGGAGGGGGGACTCCAGCTCCTGCTTCCCCTCCCCCCTCCCTGCCCAGCCCCCAGAGGGGCTCTTTTCCTGCTCCTGCCCCTGCAGGGTGGGGAGGGGGCTCTATGCCAGGTTGTCCAGACCCAGACGGGGGCTCTTCCACAGGGCAGGGAGGGGGGCTCTGTTCAGTGCTGGGGGGTACTCTTTTCCCTCCTCCTCCCCCCCTCACCCCCATAAGGCAGGGAGGGGGAGCGCTGTGCGGCGCTGCCCAGCCTGGCCCAACTCAACAGTGGCAAGGGGAACAGCTGTAACGGAGCCGCAGCTGCCAGGTGTGGCCCCACAGCCCAGACTCGCCTCGCTCAGGCCCAGCCACAGCAGCTGCATGGTCTGGTCAGGCCGGGCCACAGGGCCAGGGCCACCCCTGGAAGCTGCAGCTCAGTGACGTTTTCGTTGAGCTCTGTCAGCTAGCACAGCCCAGCTTGGCCCAGCGCATGGCTGGTGGCTACTAGCCAGACTGGCTAGAGGCACTGCAGGGGCTGCAGCCAGCCCCTGTGGTGGGCAGCTGCCGGGCTCCAGGCCTGCTGGTACCTCTGACCCAGTCCAGCTAGCTCACTGCCCAGCCAGCCACGGCTGCACATTGGGCTGGGCCAGGCTGCACTCTCTGACAGGGATCAACATCCCTGTTTCTGAGCCACAGCTGCTAAGAGTGGCCCTGCCCCATGGCCTGGCCTGGCCAGACTGCGGCTGCTTCAGCTAGGCCTGAGTGAGGCCAGTCTGGGCCATGGGGGTGGGGCCACCCCGGCAGCTGCGACTCAGTGACAGCTGCTCTCCATGCCTCAGCTGAGTTGGACCAAGCTGGGGAACGCAGTACAGAGTCCCCCCTCCCCACACTACGGTGGCTGGGGGTGGGGAGTGGGAAGAGCCTCCCCCCAGCACTGTATAGTGGCCCCCTCCCCTTTCCTTCAGCCCCGCGGCTTCAGGTTGAAGCTGTCAGGACCTCCCCCAGCCCTGAGCTGCGTTGCACGGTGCAGCAGGAGCCGCACCTGGAGGCCAGGGGAGAAAAACGGCCCTGCCGAGCCAAGCTGGCTTTCTCTTGCCTGCTGTGGTGACTCCCCCTGGTGCTCCTGTGCTGCTCCAAGAGGCAGCTGGGGGAGCTTCAGCCCAGTGGTTCGTGCCCCATGCGTGGAGCTCTGGCTGCAGCCCCTGGGCGGCTTCTACCTGGCTGCCTTTTGCCTTCCAAGGCGTCTGGGAGCTGGAGCCGGAGCTCCATGCATGGGCAGAAGCTTCCCACCCCCCACACAGAGCAGCTCAGCGTAGCCATAACAGCAGCAGCTGCAGGCAAGGGAGGGCAGAACAGCCCCATCCCGGCCAGCCTGCAGCTGCTTGTTAGGCTGCAACCCCGGGTGCTGCACAGCACAGGGGGCATGGTGGCGGCGGGTGCCAGGCTTAGGGTCTGCCAGCATTTTTGAGCTGGCCGGGGAAGCCCACTCCCTAGCCAGCCCCCACCTGGCAGGGTCAGACAGACTGGCAGGGCCAGTGGGGTAGGGGGGCAGGGTCATTCCCCCTCCCTCCGGCATCCAGCAGAGTGGACAGGAGGGGGTTTATTCTGCCGCTCAGCAGCAGGGGTGGGGGTCAGGGTGGGCAGACCCAGCTGTGGTTCCCCCAGGGACAGTGGGGGTAGAGGGGAGAATAACTACCCTCCCTGCCCCCTCTGAGTCAGGGTGGGGCCCGCTGCTGCAGCAGCAAGTGGGTGTGCCTGGCAGACCCAGTTCAGGTCCCTGCTGGTAGGACAGGGAGGGGGGAATTAAACCCCTCTCTGGCCAGTTCAGCCTGGACTGCCCCACCACCTCCAGCCTCCCTGCAGCTGAAAGTGTGGTCTAGTGCCTCTGGCTCCTGGCCTGAGCCGACATGTCTGTGCAGTTACAAACCAGCTCAGTCTAGCCAGGTTAGACTAACCTGTAAAGGTTGAATCAATTCAGGCTCTGGCTTTTTGAATGTCTGTCCCTAGCCTATGAGATTGTGTCCATAAAGTGCCTATCACCAGAGGATTTCAACATGCTTTACAAAATGGTCCAGTCCACAGCTCCTATTAGGAAGAAACCAATCAACAGCTTTTTAGATACACCAGTCAGGGAACTCTCCAGTGGGAAATGAAACAGATGGTCAGGCAACATTAACAGCAAGGCAACTTTTCCCTATCACCACTGTTCCATGGAGCTTTGCTCCTCTCCCTTTGTTTGCCTTAGCTCAGCCATGCAGTAATCCAACAGGAGCAGATAACAGAAAATGACTTGCTCTCTTTTCCTGAGATCCATTACAGCTGCAGACCATTTCTTCTTTCTATGAAGGGCAGAGGAAAGTGTACATGCTCATTAATCAGCTCTCATGACTCAACGAGCAGGTTTTCCTTTGGCACTGGCCAGTTGTTTCCTGGTTATGTTGCAGAGCATTTTCATAGTCAGAAAGCACTTCCAGAGTCCCCAGGTCCTTAACGATTGACCAGAGATGGGATCAGAAAAAATGACTCATGATGTTAAAGCCACTGATGGCACCTTTGTGGCTGCAGCAGACACTTGTCAGAGCATACAGATGAGAAAGATAAGAGACAATTTTAGGGATGGGATTCTGATTTATGATCTGAAATGTCAGTGGGCACCATTAAGTTAAAAGTCACACATTTAAACAGAGTCCATGTGTGTGTTACAAAAGCCTCAGGTTTCAGGAATGGGAAGAATTTTATATCAGTGCTGTAGGCTTACTGTTTATATTGCCCTAAATCTGGATGATGAATGTAGGTTAGTCAGGCTCATGCAGAGTCATTTGCTAGTTCATTTAACTTGCAGGTTCCCATGCACTGCACTACTGTAGCTCTAAGAGTATGGACAAACATACATTTTTAGCTGCTTTAAAAACGGGAGTGGGTTGCTAATGAGGAGTGCACCTTGGCTCTAACTTCATAATCCTGTAGTAATACAAGTTAGTGGAATGGCTCTAACTTTGACCTTGAGCAAAAGGAGAGCTAAGACAAGTGGTTTTGCTACATCTGTATTGCTACAGAATCAAGCAGTTGTAACAGATAAATTATGATACTTTATATTGGCCTACTAGCCAATTGCCCATCAAGAATGATGAGCTGGGATGGAGTGCCGCCACCTAATCCCCCTGCTGCCGCTGTTCTGCTTCTTGCAAGGAGTGGGCTGGGGGAGCCAGGGCCAGCACTACTGGCCTCAACTCTCCCACCCTCTGTCCAGTCCTCGGCGGGGCTTTGGAATCATGGTGGCGCTCCCCCATACTTGAAGCACTCTGATTGGCTGTTTCCATCAGCCAATCAGAGCATGAATAAAGCATTACAGACAGACAGACTTAGGCTTTTATATTATAATTCTGACATCAACACAACTGTTGCACCCTAAGATTGCACTCAGCTCAGAGGCTGCACCTCCAGCATAGGAAAGCTCATTTATTTTCATTCCCAAACCTTTTAATTGATCTGAATCTTATAAAATTTTAATCAAGCCGTTGCCCAGATTTGACTCAGTTCCATCCTTTTACCATGTTAAAGACTCCTTTTTAACAACTCGAGATGACTTGGTTCCCTGCTCTGTTCCTCTATTCCCTTATGAGATGCAGAGGCAAAGTTCTCTGCCCTTCAGAGAACCACCAGCCCGGCTGGTTTTAAGTGCCCTACTGCATTACAGGTGAGGCTGGTAGTGCCACCTGTTACTGAGGTTGACCAACAATTACAATTATAAGCCCCTGTTTTCAGTTGCTTGCAGTTTTGCCAAAGTTCACCTATTTGGGTTGAGAACAAATCAATACTGCGTGATGCTCTCTCTTTTTCAATTCAGTTATAAAATTTGAGCCATTTCTGAAAACAAGGCTAGGGAAGACTATATTGTTTTGTCCACATTAAGGAATTCTGGAAACCTTTTCTCTGAGACACTCCAATGCCCACAAGCTTTGCAGCAGACACTTGAAATTTCACAAAGAGCTCACTTCCATGTCACAGGGTGGGGAAGATCCTAGAACTGGGAACTCTCTCTTCTGTGCTCCTTATATTCGCTTCTTGGGGTTGGACCCTGGGAGCATGGGGGAAGACATCATCTAGTTTGAATGCAGACGGGACTAAAGCTGGGTGGAAGATGAAAGTACAGTACTTGGCACAAGAAGCTGGAGAGAGAAAACTGGGACTGGAACTAAGGGAGGGGAGAGAGAAATTGGGAGCTAAGATATGTGGGAGTCAGACTGTGAGGGCAAGAAGCCTAAGAATTGGGGAAATGGATTGGGAGCCAGTAGATGGGAGGGAAATTTTAATTGGATGAGGTACAGCAGGGGGGAAATCTGGACTGCCTAAGCAAGAAGATCAGCAGTGGGGGAGAAGGATGTGAGGAGAAGACGATACATGTATGACAACCACAGCGTGTGGACAAAGCTGGGACTGGATTAGGGAAGAAGAGGAGAGGGACAAATCAAGAGAGGGATCCTGGGACTCAGGGGCCAGAGGAATTTAGGAATATAGAACATAGGACTGGAAGGGACTTTCTGGGTCACAGAGTGCAGTCCTTGTTCTTGCAGACACCATGTCACTTAATCATTTCCACAGATTTAGCAAACTCCATTTTAAAGCCATCTTCTCAGATGTCAGGCTTTTCCAGAACCTCAGTCCTCTGATGGCTAGAAACTTTCTTTAACTTTCAGCATCAGTTTACTGTGTTATATTTGTGCCAACACTGTCCTTTAGATTCTACAACTCCTCTTCCTCTCTGGTAGTCTCCCCAACATATGCTTATAAAGAGCAACCATATCTTCTGGGGCTACATTTTGCTAAACTAAAAACACCAAGATCTTTCAGGATATGAAAAACTGGGCAGGTTATAGCAAGTTAAGAGGGGGTCAAGACTTACAGCACATAATACAAGACCATCTGATAGAAATTCTCGTTTCCATTAAAAGAAATAAAACCCTAGGAAACTGTGTCTGCACATACACACACATGTGCACACAAAGCAGCATTACAAGAACTTTATTAAGGTTGTAAAATCAAGTTTTGAAAAGTTGGGAAATACCAGAAAGGAGGCCTTTTTCAGTGCAAAAAGATGACCCTGGGGATGACTCAGCGTTCGGTACCAAGACAGATTTTGCCTGTAGGACCTCTGCCTCATTCATAGAAGACATTAGAAGGAGCATAATGAACAAGACAGGGAATTGCAAAAGGAGAAAGGATGGCTTTATGGCTATGGCAGCTGTGCTCCTCTGGAATCAGCTTTTATCCCCACCTATGCCAAATTTCCTATGCAATGCTTGGAAATTACTAAAGCCAAGATGTTCAAAGGTGGTCATTTCTTGCTTCTTCATTTCCAGGATACCTCACTTGAGCTCTTAGAGTCTGATTTGCAGAAATGCTGAGCGCTCTCCATTGCAATTTTAATGTAGGATGTTGTGACACGGGTCCATCCCTGGGCCTGCCTAACATAGGCCTAACCCTCTGTCTCTGAGCTACTCACCCACCTATCTCACCTGATATGCCTTGGTGGAACAATAATTATGATGTTACTCAGGTGAGAGGCTGCCCATTTACAACCCCAACACTAGGGGTCGCCATCCACCACTCCAAACCTCCCCTACATGGTGACCCACACCTCGCAGATGGTATATAAATGTTGACCTGCACCCTAGGGCATTGGGTCAGCTCACTCCCTGTCTCTGCGCCCCCTGGCGCTGGGGTCTGATCACCCCCTGGCGCTGGGCCTTTGCACAGTAGTGTGCCCCAATGAGGCCTCTTCTTCCCCCAATAGCCTCAGTCCGATCCACGGGATAAAACAACAACATAAATATGAGCCCCTGGGCTATAACATAATACGAGTCCTACAAGCCACACTCTGGCTCCTTAAAAACTCCAAACTGCTCCTCGAGTATTGAGTACCTCCCAGCTCTGGGTACCTTGTAGACTCCTTGAGCCTCATTAGCCATAGCAAGTCTGACCAGCAGCCACAGTGTTCCTGGGTAGTTCTGCCATGCAGGAGCTCTCTTCCCCTGGCCTCTTGCCAGAGACCTCCCCCTGCCAGCCTCAGCCCTGGGGTTTATATGTACACAGAGGTCTATCCCCTTCTTGTCAGCTGACTGGCCTGGGTGGTTGGGCTTTTCACCCCTTGTTACCTCTCAGCTCTGTGTTCTTGGGGAACCCTGGCACAGGACGCAGCCTGTCTGACTCACAAAGAATTTTCCCCTCCTCTACCTGAACAAGAACTGATTATAAAAGACAATGAAGATGCAGTGGGAGATGCACCTAAAGCCCTCCAGATAAGGGAGCAACTGCCCCGGTCTCATTTGCATCCGAGATGGAACCAGATGACAACTCATTTAATTGGGAGATGGGACAGTTCTCCATTAGCATTCAGGATGGAGAACGGAGATTCCAAGGCAAGGGCCGCACAGAATTCTTGGATCAGGGAAGCAGGGGAGCACTGCATGATGGGGAATCTGTGCTCCAAATGGTAATCGACCCACATTTACACACACCCAGCTCAGCATTTATCAGACCAATTCTGATCTGGATTTACAAAGGACATTTCCCCCACACACACACACATACCTCATCTAACCAGAACTAAGCAGAAGTAAAGTTTAATACACATCCTGGGCCGTACATTCCCTGGTCCCACTATGGGAGGCCTATTTAAACCTGATTGACTAAAACTCAGTCACCGGGTTAAGAAATGCTGAGGCAAGTGACCGAGTCAGAGGGGGTATGGGCAACTTTTGAACAATGGTTAAGGGTTCATCACAGCATCCAGCTTGTTGGAGCCCTGACCACAAACGTGTCTCGGACGGCCAGGGCCGACTCGAGTTACGCTCGTACGTCAGGGCGGGCTGGTGAATGGAGAGGCAGACACAACTTATTGGTTGTAAAAAAACTTTATTCACGCCGCTTGCAATCACGACGCAGGTGGTCCGGTCATCGGAACAACCACACGAGTTGTTCCAGCTGGCGGGGCCCAAGCCAGTTAATCTGTCCGCAATTCGAAGCCGGCGGGGAACGGGGTACCGCGGAATTTTAAACGGCCAGCGAGCCAATTACTAGCCACCACGTGTGAATAATTTAACACTGGCCAATAACGGGGCACAAATTTGCATCCGAATAGCGGGAACTCTTTGCACCGTGCATTTCTGTGCTGCAAAGAAGAAATGCATCCTGCAAAGGAAACTGCAAATTGGCGGGAACTCTCCTGCACGCAGGCTCTTAATTGCAGCAGAACACTCTGCTGTGCAAAGGAGCTCTCATGTGGCCAGGAAATTCCATAGTGCCGAGGCACAAAAAATCACTGGGTCGTGACAAAATGCTGTCATACTTTTCCTGGGATGACTGGTGGAAGTCCTCCCCACAAAGTTTATGAACACTCCAAGTAATCCCCTTACGTCTGTTAAAAGACTACAGTAAGATCTGGAAAAGTCATGCTAAGCTGAGGCCTATTCACAACAGGTAAAAATACAAAACCCCGACACTGCAAGCTACCTATTGTTTCTGAAGAAACAATGAGGTATCCGATCCAGTATATCTGCTATCCATAAGAATCTCAAGCTGGCTCCTAAGTGTCTGGTTACCCCTTAACCATATGTTTTTCTTGGTTGTTGATCAGTTTCTTGAGATGTTCCAAACCAGATAACCCCTTGTCAATAGAAAAGACAATTATTTACACAATTAAAAGAATGCTTTGAAGAAGTTGAACTAAGGGTATAAAAATCTGTAAAAGCAGCAACCTGTGTGCTTCAAGAGGAGAAATCTCTCTGACACCATCCGCTGTTGTTCCCGAAAAGCTGCCGCTTTTCCTGGCCCGTGCTGACCCAGCTGGGTCCGTCCCATCCGGAGCAGCATGCAGCTGAAGCCAGCTTCCTACATGCTGCTGGGGACAGGAGGAGCCTGGCCGGGTCTGCACCGGCCAACAGAAGCAGAGGCAGAGCCATGTGCCACTTGGGACGGGACGAGCTCAGCCTGAGTGGTAGGGGTTCAGCTGCATTTTCCCCCTATCTGCGCTGGTCAGTCCTGAGCAGCACATGGCTCCCCCGCCACTTCTGCTTCCAGCCGGGCTCATCCCATCCCCAGCAGCTTGTGGGAAGCCGGCTTTAGCTGCATGCTGTTCCGGATGGGATGGACCTGGCCGGGTCTGCACCAGCCAGCAGAAGCAGCGGCAGAGTTGTGTGCCACTTGGGACTGACCGGCACAGGTAGGGGGAAAGTGCAGCCGAGTCCCTGCTGCTCCAGCCGGGCTTGTCCTGTCCTGAGCGGCACATGGCTCCGCTGCCACCACTCCACCCTGGTGCTGACTGGACCAGAGCTGCATCCCAGCTGCTGCTTCTCCTCCCCAATGCGGGCCCAGCCCGACCCCTCACAGCCCAAGTGGCATGGCACACGCCTGCCCAGCAGCCGCTTTCCAGGGCTTACCTGTAGGACAGGGCCCTTTCCAGTCCCACGCAGAAGGCAGAAGCTGGCCCAGACGCTCTTTCCCCTCATTTCCCCTCACCAGCGGCACAGGTTCTGGCCCAGCTCCCCCTGTCCCTCTCAAGCTGTAAACGTGGCCTGAGCCAGGGGCGGGGCGAGGCCAGCTAGGTCAGGCTGAGGTCAGGGTTGGTTGCCTCCCAACCAGAACCCAAGTAAATAGCCTGAGGTGCTGTAGCTGGCAGCTCGTGCCACCAACTGCCACTGGAAGCTTTTAAGGAGGCAGCCACCATTACCTGGGTTTTGAAGGGGCTCCGCATGCCGGAGGGAAGTGCTTGGCAGGCCAGAGCCAGTCTGTGGGCCGTATTTTGCCCACCTCTGTGTTAAGCACACCTCAGACTTTCCCTTTCCTAGTTAATATTATTCCTTGGATTCTTTTCACCTCTAGAAATATGAACATGGGAAAGATGAATTGATGTTTTTTGCAGCTTGGAGGAATAAGCATCACTACTTTTGTTAGGGCAGCACATATACAAAAACAGAGCTAGAAGGGGCCTTAACAGGTCATCTAGTCCAAACTTCTGCTCAAGACAGGATCATCCCTGTTTACACCATCCCAAACAAATGTTTGTCCAATCTGCTCTTAAAAACTCCCCAAAACAGAGATTCTCTAACCTCTTTAGATAAACTGTTTCAGTACTTAACCATGCTCATATTTAGAAAGTTCTTCCTAACATGCAACTTAAATCTTCCATGTAATATAAACCTATTTAATCTTTTTGAGATCTAGGCCAAGTACAGATGTTATACTTAATATGCGTTAAGCATGCAGAAAGTGCTTTGAAGCTATAACAGATGTTCATGGCACTTAAAGTGCTTTAAAAATGGCGGATCCCATTTTAAGTTAACTGCCGATGGATGTAATATTAGACTGAAGCACTTTAGGTTAGAGCACTTTTTGAACATCTGTACCATATCCACCATGTTTTACTGTAGCACCATTCTGCTGCCATGCCAGGGCCACTCACGGCTAGCCTCAGTTGGTGCTTGTCTGCTCCAAGCAAGGCCCAGCTCCATCCCCAGGCTGTCACAGAGAAGAGACAGAAAAGGCTCAGTTCCCTGCCTGAGCAGCTGGGCAGGGGAGTGGGGAAATGGAGCCTTTCTGCTGCATAGATCCCGTCGCGCCCCAGTGATGGATGTGGTGCAGATGTTCAAAAAAGCGTTCTAACCTAAAGTGCTTTAGTTTAATATTACATCCATCTAGAGTTAATTTACAGTGGGATCTGCCATTTTAAAGCACTTTAAGTACTCTGAACATCTGTTCTGTGACCTCAGGTCTTGGTGGGGGCCAGGCTGGGTCCGCATGGCAGAGAGGCTCTGTTTCCACCCCCTCAGCTCCAGTTCCTGGCCACTGTTGGGGGGCTGAGGTGGCAGGGGGAAGAATGGAGACACATCACCCCCACCTCCGCCATGGGGGCCCTCCCAAAGCTTGCTGGCTGGGGTCTTCGGTGGGGTGGGGGTGGGAGGAGCAGGCTAGGTCTGTGCAGCAGGGGGCTCCCTCCCCCACCCCAGCCTCTTGACAGCTGCAGCCCAGAGCTACAGTGTAGGGCTGGACCCTGCTTTTCACTATGCCAGGAACTAGGGCCAGGGCAGGAGAGGGGAAGGAAGCCTCCCTGCTATGTGGACCTGGCCTGGGTCCCTCACCCCGAGACCCCAGCCAGCAAGCTGTGAGGGGGAGGGGCCTTGCGACAGTGGGGGGCCCCGTTCCCCCCAGACCCAGTTCCTGGTGCAACAAGAAGTTGGGCATCCCTGCAGTGCAGCTCCTGGCTGAAGCTGTCAAGAGTTGGGAGCAGGGTAGGGGACACCCCCTCCTGCGTGGACCCAGCTTGTTTCTACCCCTCCTCCCCGGAGACCCGCAGCCAGCAAGCTGTGGGATGGCCCTTGTGGTGGCGGGCTCCCTTCCCCCCCCAGGTGCTGCTGACAATCACCAGCTGGCACAGGGGCAGGGCTAGAGAAAGACATCACTCTGGCAGCTTCCTGGGAGTTGTGTGGGAGCACCCCCCTGCTTGCTGGCCTTGGCCAGTGCAGGCAGGAACTGATCCCCACCCCCACCAAATGGCGAATGTCGCTTCTGTTCATTCCCACTCTAACTTATAGAACTTTAAGTAAAGTGAGATACTTAGAATGCTTCCACCAGGAGCTTTTTGAACAACAGTTACAACAACTTTATTTTGCATTTAAAGACTTTTCAAATCTCTCCTGTTCTTCTCTTCTCTAGATAAAATAATTCTGGTTCTCAGCCTAGCTTTATTTATCTGTCTAGACCACTACTTTTTTTCTAGACCTCTAACCATAAGCCAGTTAAGAGGAGAACAGGAGAATGTTCTGTTTTAGATGCACTAGCAAAAGTCAGAGAAGAGGTAGAGACCAACAAAGTCAGAGAACGATAGAGAAAAACTATTTTGAAAATAATGGTGGTTATCAGAAAAAAAGACTTAGAATCCTAGGCTGTTTCAGAATTTCGTTGGGGGTTTTGAAACCTCTTGCAGCAGTACTTAAATACCACAGCTGAGATTGGGGTGCACTTTGCTATGTGCTATACATATACAGCACCAGACCCTGTTCCAAATATGTTCCAACACCTTGGCTGTTGGTTTCTTCTTTGAATAGTCTTATTACTCCTTAACAGAGAGAAACTGTTTTATATCAGTGATCTGACAGGCTTTTTCAGCACACTTCTTGTCCTTCCTTTCTGCATCAGATATTTTTCTTAAAATAAGATGCCTTCCTCCAAGGCCAGGCTGCCCAATAGCAAAGAATAAAACAGCACTGGCACAATGAAGAGCAGGAGGTGCTGCAGCAAAAACTGTCAGCACCACAGCTGTTTTCATATCATGTTTGAATGCCACAGCATATGGAGGACCCCTGAGCTGGGTAGCACTCTTTAGGGAAACTCAGTCTGCCTCTGTTTCAGGAGATCTCAGACTGTGGTCTGTGGAGCATTTCCAGGTGGTCAACAGAGCTGCTTCTGTCACGTTGGTGAAGCATCTGTCAGTGTTCCAGCAGTGATGCTTCCTGGGAGATGAAGCCAAGTCAATGACTTGTTTCGAGTTTGTAGAGTCTTTTGTGACCAGCTGAATTAAAAAAAACAAACCCTTGTCAGCACCTTGTTTAACCTCTCTCCTGTTTCACTGGCATACATTTGAAAATAAAGCCTGCAGATGATGCTGAAATTAGAAACAAACCAAACTAAATGGCAAAGAATCTGGCAAGAGATAACAGTACTGCAGACATGTTGACTGTGAAGGAAGGTTTGGTCCTAATGAGAAACCCTGATCTCAGGAAGAGGATACAAACTTACACAGTTAAAGGAGGAGATATGACTAGTCAACCACACCTATAGCTTTAGAGAGAGTTTGGACCAGATCCAATATAAAGACTTGGGGGGCCTAAAAGCCAGGCACTATAATACATAACTTTTAACTACCAGGCTCTCAGAGTGGATTCCAGACCCCCGACTGAGACACATAGGCTTCCTAGATGTTGCACAGGAGTTGATCCTATTCTGAGGTGTCTGACAACAGCAGGACCCTGGCTGGGGAGATGATTAATGGCAGCATGCTCAGTATGCAACTGGGGAGAAATAACCAACAGGGACTCGCTGAAGCAGGAGTGAGCCTTGAATGTTGCCTTTCCAGTAATGTATCCTTGAGATCCACAGCCCTGAATCTTCCTTTGCAGGAAGGTGCTTGGTAGGGCTGTGCGAAATGACACTCTTCCGTTTCAACTTGTTTCGAGGTTTGGATGGAACAGTGTTTTCTTTTGAATTTCATTTCGAGTTGAAACAGCTGTTACGTTTTGCTTTGAGGAAACGGGGGCTGTTTTGAAGTTTCACCTGACCATCAGGCTGGGCTGAGTTCCCAACCCCAGGCCCACAATCAGGCCAGGGAAACAAACTCAGGCCAGTTGGGCTGAGTTCCCTTCCCTAGCCCAATCGTAGGCACCTGTGGGGCAGCTGTTGTACCACGAGGGTGGAGCTAGGTTCGGCAGGGCGCTGCGCGCTGTCTGGGAACTGGGGCAGCTCCAACAGTCAGCCAGAGCCCAGCACTGCTCAGCTCCAGCTACTAGACAGAGCGCAGCGCCCTGCCGAGCCATGTCGCACCTGCACCATTGGGCAACTGCTGCACGGGTGCCGGGCAGGAGGGGAGGGGGCAATCCCTGCTGCCCCCCACTGCCCCACACTGTGTTGGGGGGCTCTGCCTTGAGCCCTCAGAGGTCCTGATTGCCACTGCTACAGCTGGTGAGTGCAAGGCTATTTTTGAAGTGCTGGAAGGCTGGGGCTGGGCAGGGGATGGGGCCCAGCCGATGGCAGCTTCTCCCACGGCTCCCCACACCTGGGGAGAGGCAGGGAGCCCACGAGGAGCCAAGAGAGAACCTGCAGCCACCCAGCTGTGCCTGCCTCTCCCCAGCCAATCTGAATCTCTGGATCAGTGCCAAAACAGCACTGAAACTCTGAAACAGATTTGGCCAAAATGGAACAGTGATCCAAAGCACCAAAACGAATCACTGTCCTTCTGAAATGGCTGAATCCAAAATGGAAACAAAACAGCCATTTCGCACAGCCCTATTACATATGGCCTCTTGTTCCTGGATGATCTCAGATATGAGCTATTTGCCAAGCTACACAGCCTGTCAAAACTGAAGTGCTTCTGTGCATGCACTGGTCTCGCATGTCAAGGTCACAGAATGCAGTGCCTAACGTGCTTAGGTATCTGCAGATCTAGAGGCCAGCTGAATGGGGGGGTGGGGGTTCAGGACTGCAACTTTGGCCTCAGGAAGAATTCAGATGAATAGATCCGTTATTTGATTTGGCTGCTAGGAAAATTTTATGAAAAGAAAATAATACAAAGTGGTGGGGTTTGATCATATGACCAAACTCTTAGGGTGCTACAGGTAGCATAGGAAATAGGAGACTGGTCTATGAGAGAAGCTTTGTCCTAGAAAACAGCTCAGCATATGACAGAGAGAGAGGGCAGTGAACCTAGTTTAAACATAATAGCTCTGCAAAGCCTTTCCCTTAACATAATATGAACTGAGCAGTTAGCCACAGCCACCTCTGGTGGACAGCCCTGTTCCATAGACTGTACAAACATTTTGTCCATATTTTCAGTGCTCTGAGTAGAACTGCTACATGTGAACCATTTGAGTCTTTCCTATAAGCAATCTGGCTACCAAACCTACACATTGGAAAATCAGCCTCATTTTGTGGTTGTAGGACAATGATAGTGTGTAATCTACCTCCTACTTTACAAGAACATCTGGCTGCAGCTGGTGTAGGCAGCACATACATACTGAAACTCTGTCAAACACATCCAGTAGTATGCTACTACATTTCAAATTAAAGCATAGTGTGGTACTCTAACAGATGGGCTAGCGAATCACTGTCCACCCTTACTCTCAGGCTCCTCCATCCCACATACTCCCCAGTGAAGCAGCCAGGCACCTCAACCTGGTGATACTAAAAACAGTACAAGTTTACAAAGGGTTTTTTGAGCACCTTGAAGAACTGGGGCCTCCTGTGTTACAAAGTTGCCTATGACATACCTGTGTTATACCTCTGCTAAATGCCTCAGAAATACTAGATGACCTCAGCAAGGCCAAGAAACCAAAATAAACCTTGAATTTAAAAATGAAGTAACTTCTGAGATTGCAAAATCCAAATCTGGAATAACATTTCAAATGCATTTAGATAACATGTTCAATTTACCTTACCATTAAAATCTCATTTCCTAACTTTTATCCCAGGAAACGAACCCAACAGAGATATGGTATACAGTATTTCAAGGTGCATGTGGGGTGGGGAGGTTCCCCCCTCTTTCCTTCTTTAATCAGTTTTATAATGGAAAACTGGCTTGTGCTAGAACATGGAGCCTGGCATCCTGTCTTCAACTGTAGTTAGTATCATTGAAAGAATAGACAAAAAACCCATGTTATTAAGAACTATGATGCCCATAACAGTTTTTTTATCCTCCTCCCCAGCTCAAAATTTACATTAATTTGAAATGTTTATCTTGTCTAATATAATTACGGATGGTCTCATGATTCACAAAGTTGGAATCCTGCATTGTTCCCAGCCTCTTTTACTCTTTTCAAAACCTCTATTGCCTTGGTTATCCACTTCTACAACTATCTATGACTTCTCCTGCGGTTCCTGCACTGGAGAGAATGCCTTTCTAATACTGGTTCAACAAGCCATTACCCTTATTCCAGTTAAATATCAAGATTCACTTCTATGATGCCTACAAAAAAGCAAGGCAGAAGAAAAATTCAACTGAATCATCAATCTGTGCATATATCCACTTTGTCTGATCATATCTGTCAGTCCTCTGTTAAACCATTTTCTCTCTCATTGCCAATTCTACTCATTTCACTATGTGTAAAATAAACTAGTCTCTGCCCTGAAGACTATACTATGCATTTATGAAATGTATATAGAACATTTCTGGCAGCAAATCCTTTATGATTGTAGAAGGTGAAGAGATTAGATCAGGAATACAGAAACATTAAGAGAAGCTAATGCAACAACAAAAATATAAATATTGAAAATCATAAAAGAACAAAGCCTAAGAATATGTGAAAGTGAATAGGTAAGAAAACACAAGTACTGCCAACCACATGGAAGCTGCTACCACAAAGCCTGAGATGTAAAGGTTAGAGGAAAGAAGTCTTGCCAGCATAAATCTAAAGAACAGAACAAAAACAAAAAAGGAAGAAAGAACATGAAACAACTGCATCGAAGCAGATAGAAATTGTGTTCACAAAAGCTAGAGGACAATAAAAGAAAAATATCCTTAAAACAAATGAGAATATTAAGAAACTGCACTCGTTATTGAAGTATGGAAACAGGAGTCTGAAAAGCATAATTCTAGTCTCTTTGTAAAGTTTCATTCAAGAGATCAAAAGACCCATGGGACTGTAAAAGAAATAAGGCAAGGGCTGCTTCTGGCACCTAGGCACTACAATATGATTTACTTATTAGATTTGTTCCTGGAAATTCACTGTCTTTTGTCCTATATGAAAAGGACAATGATTTTGCTATTTTCTGTTACAGCTAAAGATGTAGAGTCAAAATAAGTAAATGAAAATAAGCAGATCCCATTCCCAATGTTTAATCTGAAAAAAAATGACTATACTTCAACCTATTCTTGGTCACATGTCCAATTCCAGTGAAAATTGAGGAAGCAATAGGTTTATACCAGTACCTTTGAGGACAGAATTTGATTTACAGATTTGTTTTTTTTAGTACATTAGAAGGAAAGAGCCCAACCTGACTTTCACACTGCATCAGTAATGAAAGTTGGGGGGGGAGGGAGCTGCAGGGCACCATCATCAACCGCCCTTTTTACTTGTAAGATTAGTACATTTTGTTTGCAGTCAACAAGACAACAAACACACGTATGCCATCAGGAAGCACCACCTTTACAGGCACTTTTGCAAATCAGAAACGACACTTAATATTAAAAATGGAATCTTAAGGGTTGTATTCTCTTCTTAAACATACTAGCTGCAAAAGCTTCACCAAGCAAAAGCTGTGCTGGTGTTTGTAATGTACCTGATGATCACAATGAGGGCTCGGGCTCCATTCCATTGGATACCCTACAACGGCACCCTGCAACTGCACGGGCACCGTTTGCGCGAGGCGGAGGGTCCTGGAGGAGAACGAGAGCAGCATCAGACCGGGAGCGCGGGGCCGGGCAGGCAAGTCCGGCTCCAAAGAGCCGGGCCCTTCACGCGGCCGCCCGGCCTCGCAGCCTCCGAGAAAAGGCAGGAGCAGCGCCCACAAACCCCTCACTGCCTGGCCAGTCCCGGGCTCCAGCGCGCTCAGCCCCACGCGCGCTGACGTCATACGCCTCGGAAGGGGCGGGGTTGCCGCTCGCCCCGTCTGATGCGCGCGCAACCGCGGCGCTGGCGTAGAGAGGAGCGTGTACGGGGCCGGCGATGGTGGGGATCCCGGGAGCCTTCCAGTGTAAGAGCGCCCCCGCCCCCTGGCTGCGTGGCTCCTCGCGTCGGGTCGGGCTCGCCTGTGCCCGTTGCGCAGTGGGCCGAAGGTGCCGTCTGGTGGGCGGGGCGGTGGTTCCCACCCCGCAGGGGAGCGGCGGGATGGCCGCCTGCGTGCCC
>NW_005842025.1:950102-970142 GCF_000455745.1 Alligator sinensis | reverse complement strand
CGGGGCGGCGCGGGGTGCCGTTGCCTTCCGGAGAGGCTCCTCCGGGGACGCGGAGCCGCGGGCAAGTGTAGGCGGGCCCTCGCGACTTTCCCGTGGCTCCGCTTGAGCACGTGGATTTCCTTTGGGAGTGCAGTTGCGGGATTGTTCGGGGTGCTTTGGGTAGGGATGGCTACATGCCCTCCTGAGGTCCCTTCCGGCCCTGCTTTGCTGTGATTCACTCATGCCTGTTGCTCTCGGGGCTCTTGATGCTCTGTCCCTGCTTCCTGAACATTAAGCAGTGTGTCGGTGACATGTATATCTTAGCTCAATCTTTTCAGGTCTCACTGAAAGGAAACTTTCCCCTGTGCCATTTTGTTAGGGCCAAAATTTCAGATAACAAATGCAAAGTTTTCTGTTGCTCACTTGCATTCCATTGCTGGATAAGATATTTTTCCAAGAAGCTACAAAATCCTATTCACTTTAAAATAGGGGTGCACCGATAGAGATTTTTTGGGGCTGATACTGATGGCTGATTTTTAAGGAGGCATATTGGCCAGTACTGCTTGGATTCCAATATGCAGCCCAATATGGAGTCCAGCAGCTTGGAGACCAGTATCAGGCTGGTAAATCTGGTGTAGTGGAAGGGGTGGGGGGAGGTTAGGAAGGGGCTTGGGGGGCACAGATTGAGGCCCTCATGGTGAGGGAAAAACAGCTCAGCTGGGGTGGGGCATGGGAGCCACAATTGGCTTGTCCAGGGGGTTGCAGGGTGGGGCAGCTCCCACCCTGTATGCACCCCTGGAGGGCATGGGGGGAGGGCATATGCCCCCGGATCTGTGCGGGGCAGGGCAAGCTGCCTCTGCAGGCTGAGGCCGGGCTGTGCCAGCCCGGCTATGCTTGGGGTGGGTGGCAGCAGCACCACTGGGAGGGGGGCTACAGAGGAGGAAAGCTGCAGCCACCCCAAAATTCACTGTAGCCCCCCCCAACTCCCCCTCCCAGTGCCGTTGCCATGCAGCTGAGCCCAGCCCCCACCAGGAAGAGCCCAGTGCAGCCCCTGGTCCCAGCCTGCAGCAACATCCTGCCCTGCACACAGATCTGGGGGCACCCCCATGCCCATGCAGTGGGAGCTGCCCCCACCCCCCAAAGAGCTGCTCCCAGCTCCTTCCCACATCTGCCCCAGCTGAACAGCACCAGCCCTACACCCTCCCTCACCCTCGGTCTGTCCTCCCCCCACCCTTTTTCCCCACACCAGACTTACCAGACAGATGCTGGTCTCCAAGCTGCTGGGCTTCACTCCTGGCCCCTTGCATGCTGCGGCTGTGCACAGGCACAAGGCATTTATTGGCCACATTATTGGCCGCATCAGGGAAAAAAAGCCGATTTTGATGCTTTCAATTTTCTCTATATCGGTGCCGATCTGTTATGGGACTGAAGTATTGTTGCACCTCTATAAAAAATAATATTAAGTAGACACATGCTTGCTTTTCACTAGAGTTGTCAAATGCCAAGGGCTGGCATTACAGAGATGGAGAAGTAGAAGCAAAGGCTACAGAGAAAATCCTGTGATAATTCAGTGGTTTAATCTCTCCAGTTTCACGCATCTATACAGAGCATGTATTTAGGGGGAATGTTAACCTATAAACTGTTGTATCTTAACACTCTTCTGGATGGCTGCTTTAGCCCCTTATTACATTATTTAGTTCTTAGAGAGAAAAGGGTGATTTGCAGAGACGACTCAAGCAGGGTGCGGGGCCTAGGGCAAATCAGCCCATGTGGGGCCCCACCCCTGCTCGGATCCCAGATCCGAAGAAGCTGTTGCTGCTGCCATCAGTGGCAGCAGCAACGGTGGGGAGGGGGGTTGTAGCGAGCGGCTGGATACGGAGCCGCTGCGCTGCCCAGCTCCGTGTCACTGCTGCTCCATCCCATTCCGCGGGGCCCCCCAAAGCGCAGGGCCCGAGGTGGTCTCCTCAATTCACGCCCCCCCTAGGGACGGCCCTGGTGATTTGTCCCCAGAAATCTAAGCTCTCTTTTTTCCAGTAGTGACATGGCATTGTTCTGAGGTTTGTAAACATTCCACCACAAGCATTCTCTTTTGTAAATACGAATTCATTTTTCTGGTGCTGAGCTGGTAAAACTGTCTTTTAATGCCTGCATCAAATGAATCGCTTGAAGTAACTGAAACGACTTTGGATCAGAATTTAAGATTCCTTTTTGTTTTGTTCTGCAGCAACAGTAGTTTTGCTGCTGTTTTGTTGCTGTTTGGCCTCAGTGAACCTACCTACATGTGTATTTTCACATTTCTTTCCTATCAGCTCAGTGGCAGTGTCAGATGAACAAGTCAGAGCTGTGTGCCTGAACTTGTGTAATACGGGAAACTATGTGTCATGAAGTAGCAGCTTCTAGACTGCTCTGTTGTTTGGGTGAAAGAAAGGTGGTCAATTTAAGCTTTGGTTTTACTAAGTTTACCAAAACAGGACATTTCTTTCTAGGAAGATTGGCAATACTTTGAAAGCTGTGAAGCTGGCAAGAGTACAGGGAAGTATGTTATTGTTGCCAAGGAGTAGAATAGATGTTTAGAGGGTATATGTAACGGAAATAGCTTCCTGTTCATTCTTCTAATCTCTTCTTACACGTGCAACATTTGTTTATAGATAAACCTGGGTGTTGAGAACTGATTTCAAGCAACAGTAGGCTGAATAATAAGGGGCTAGGACATAGAGAGATGACATTGTATGATGCCTTTCAGTAACTGTGAAATAGGGCTGGCATCAACTAATGTGAATGTTGAATTGTGGCCTCAGTACGTCTGACAAATGATGCAAGGCAGGCAGTGAAAGTACCTCCCAAAGCTCAAAGGCAATGAAAGAATACTTTAAAATGAAGTGTGATGGCCTCAGAGGGAAGCAATGTGAATGCAAATGCCAGCACTAAAGTGGAGACGGCTCTAAAAGCTATATGCCTGGTTACTGAAGAAATTGCCAGGTGAAGAAAATTACAGATAGAACATAGCTTCTTTTTCATGTTGCTGGGTGCATGGTGTGCTAGAATGTACTGGGAATGCAGGCATTATGCAGTCAAGACAAAAAATATTATTCTGTCAAACCTCATGCATTCAAAATGCGTGAGGGAGGAAGGAAGACCCAGGAAACTATAGGCTAGTTAGTCTTACCTCGATCCTGGGTAAGCTTTTTGAGAGAATTGTCCTGGCGCATGTCCACGAGGGGCCAGCAGGGGAGGTTATGCTTAGGGGCGACCAACATGGGTTCATTAGAGGCAGGTCCTGTCAGACCAACCTGGTGGCCTTCTATGACCAGGTCACAAAAGCCTTAGACGCAGGGGTAGCAGTGGACATAGTCTTTCTGGACTTCAGGAAGGCCTTCAACACTGTTTCTTACCCCATTCTCATTAAAAACTAGGGGACTGTAGCATCGACACCTACACAGTCAAATGGGTTACTAACTGGCTGGAGGGCTGCACCCAGAGAGTGGTGGTGGACGGGTCATTTTCAACCTGGAGGGATATGGGCAGTGGGGTCCCCCAGGGCTCGGTCCTCGGACCTAGGCTGTTCAACATCTTCATCAGTGACTTGGACGAGGTGGTAAAAAGCACGCTGTTCAAATTTGCTGAAGACACTAAGATGTGGGGGGAAGTGGGCACACTAGAAGGGAGGAATAGTTTGCAATTGGACCTAGACAGGTTACAGGGGTGGGCAGATGAGAACAGGATGGGTTTCAACACTGACAAGTGCAAGGTGCTGCACATGGGGAGGAAGAACCAGCAGCACACCTACAGGCTGGGGAACTCCCTTCTTGTCAGTGCAGAGGCAGAAAAGGATCTTGGAGTCATTATTGATGCCAAAATGAACATGGGCCAACAGTGTGGGGACGCGGTCAGGAAGGCCAACCATACCTTGTCGTGCATCCACAGATGCATCTCAAGCAGGCTCAAGGAGGTGATCCTCCCCCTCTGTGCGACACTGGTCAGGCTGCAGTTGGAGTACTTTGTCCAGTTCTGGGTGCCACACTTCAGGAGGGATGTGGACAGCATTGAGAGGGTTCAGAGGAGGGCCACCCGCATGATCGGGCCGCAGGGCAGGCCCTATGAGGAGAGGGTAAGGGACCTGAACCTGTTCAGCCTCCACAAGAGAAGGCTGAGGGGGGACCTGGTGGCTGTTTACAAACTAGTCAGAGGGGACCAGCAGGCATTGGGGGAGTCCCTGTTCCTCCAAGCGCTACCAGGAGTGACTAGAAATAACAGTCACAAGCTGTCAAAGGGTAGATTCAGGCAGATATCAGGAGGCGCTACTTCACAGTCAGGGCGGCTAGGACCTGGAACCAACTTCCAAGTGAAGTGGTGCTGGCTCCTATCCTGGGGGTCTTTAAGAGGAGGTTAGATGAACACCTTGCTGGGGTCGTTTGACCCCAGTACTTTTTCCTGCCATGGCAGAGAGTCAGACTTGATGACCTGCTGAGGTCCCTTCCAACCCTACGAACTATGAAAATACCAAATTGTAAAGATACAAGGAAGAAATTCCAGGGAGGGATCTTGACCTTCCAAGGGGAGGTCAGGCTACTGCAATATGAAAAAGATCATATGTCAAGCATTAACATACCAGGATTGAAAGGGAGTACTCTTCAGCTTGGGCATGTCATGTGTTTTCTGTTTGCTGGGTCAATGAGGTTGTCTTTGGGTTCCCATGGAGACCTTGGTATTCCACTGAGAATGACTGTAGACCATGGGTGGGCAAAATGTGGCCCAGGGGCTGGATGTGGCCTGCCAGGCCATCCTATCCAGCCCACAGGGCCCCTAAACATTTTAGAGAATTAATATTTATCTGCCCTTGGCTGCCTACCATGCAGCCCTCAATGGCTTAGCAAAACTCAGTAAGTGTCCCTCCACCCAAAATAATTGCCCGCCCTTGCCGTAGACTCAGTTTGGCAAAGGCTCATCCAGGTTTTTTACCTACAAAACACAAGCTCACTTAATACACTTGGCCAAAGGGTTGCAAGCTATTAGTCCTCAATGCACAACTTGCCTGTAGCATTGCCTGGACATGGGGTTGGCAATCTGTGACCTATGGGCCATATCTGGCCTGCAGAACCATTGGATCTGGTTCACAGACATGGGGCTTCAGCGGCATTCAGCAGCAGGAGACTTTGGCTGCCTTTGCTTTCCCCAGGTTGTTGCAGGGGCAAGAGCTGACTATGGCTGGCTCCTAACATTTCCCACCTCTGACTCTGGGTGGATCATTCTGGCCTGCAGCCAGAAGAGGTTGCCTACTCTTACCCTGGACCTAATATAAAGTTCCAGTAGTTTACAGTCCTGCTTTTATACGTAGATCAAAACAATTCTGTTTCCATTAAGTGCTTACCTAGCAAATGTCAACATCTACCTAATCCTTGGACCCTCTGTCATTTTTATATCTTTTGGACTCTGGCACGAGCCTTTAAAACAGGGCATCAGCTTTTAGAACAGAGGTGGGCAATTATTTTGACTGGAGGGCCGCTTAATAAGTTTTGGTGAGCTGTTGAGGGCCGCAAGGGTAGTAGCTCTGCCCTTGACAGGTGCCCTGCCCCCTGGCTGCCATCTTGGGACCAGAAGTCCTGCCCCAACCCCTGACTTTTGCCACTGGAAGTCCCTCCCCTTGCCCTGAAAGTACTCCTTTGTGGGGGGGGGGTGCCATCTTGAAACAAACAAACGAACAAAATATATATATATATATATACACACACACACACACACACACACACACACACACACACACGTGTATATATATATATACATACACACGTACACACACACTAAAAAAAAAATTAAAAAATTACATTAAAATATAACTTATTTTAATGTTATTAAAAAAAAATTGTCCTAATTTGTGTGTGCTCGCATAGTATATTTAGAGTCAATGCATAGTAGCCCAAAATACAGTCTTACGTATATTTTGTGTCATGGGTAGGGGAGGGGTGTGGGGGATGGTATGGGTGTGTATGTGGGTATGGTGGGGATGGGGGAGTATGGGACTGTTGGGGAGGGTGTGTATGTGTTTAGGGATGCACCTCTAGAGAATTTTTAGGCTGATACTGATAGCTGATTTTTAACAAGCCATATTGTCCGGTACCAATATGCAGCCAGACAGCGTGGAGAGCAGCATCCAGCTCGTAACTCGGTTGTGGAGGAAGGGGCGTTGGGGGAGGGGGGGCAGATCAAGGCCCCAGTAGGGAGGGAGGGAGCAGGGTTGGGGTAGGGGGCAGGTGCTGAACTGCGGAGCGGAGCGCAGGATGGAGCCACGTGTGGTTCATCCGGGGACGTGGCGAGGTGCAGCTCCTGCTGCTGCATGCACCCCACGAGGGCGTGGGGGGGCGTGTGCTCCCGGATCTGTGTGGGGTGAGAGTGGGTTGCCGTTGTAGGCTGGGGCCAGGTGGCGCCAGCTCTTCTCAGCAGGGGATTGGGCTGGGTTGTGTTCAAGGCTGGCCGTGGCGGCGCTGGGTGGGGAGCTGCAACCACCCCAAAATTCACTGTAACTCCCCCATACTTCCCTGTCCCAGGACCGCCACCACCCACACTGAGCACAACCCCAGCCCAACCCTACTGCCAGAAAGAGCTCGGCACCACCCCAGCCCCTGGCTGCAGCGTAGCCCACCCTTCCCCACACGCAGATCCAGGCGCATGTGCCCTCCCAGGGTGCATGTAGCAGCAGGAGCTGCTTCCCCCTGCACTCCCAGACGAGTTGCTCACTGCTCCATCCCACGCTCCGCCCTGGCTGGGCAGTGCCTGCCCCAGCCCCACTCCCTCCCTCACCACGGGGGCCTTGATCTGCCCCCTCCCATGCCCCTTCCCTCACAACAGACTTACCAGTTGCACCTGGTTGCTCTCCACGCTTCCGGGCTGCACTCCTGGCCACCTATGTGCTGCACTGCAGCTGCGTGCATGCACAGGGAATTTATCAGTGGTATTATCGGCCACATCAGCCAAAAAAAGCTGATTGCTGATGCAGTCAATTTTCCTTATATTGATGCCAATCAGATACGGCACCGATATATCGGTGCACCTCTATTTTGGGGTGTGGTGGGGGGTGGGTTGTGTGGGGGCTGTGGGAGGGCGTGGTTGTGTTTGTGGATATGCTAGTGGCTCGAATATTTTGGGGGGGTCCTTAGAGTCTCTGAAGCTGCATGTGGTGGCAGCAAGTGGGGCCAGCCCTGCCCAGCACCATAGCATACAGTTCTCCATGCTCCCATCCCGGTCCCTGACTGTGTTGGTGTTAGCCTGTGGGGCCAGCCCCATCCGGTTCCATAGTGCACAACTGCTGCAGCATGCAGGGCCAGCCCAGCTCAGTCCCATAATGAATGGCTCCCCACACTCCCACCCCTTTCCTTCAGTGGGAGTCCCTGGCCTGTACCTGCATTCCTAGGCTCTCAGGCAGGGAGGCTGGGAAGAGACTCGGGTGCAGTAGGCAAAAACCTCTGGCAGCCAGAGGCTTCTTTCTTGTCTTTGGCTTCTGCTGGCACGGGGCTAGGGGCAGGTCATGCCAGGCTGGGATGGGAGGTGAGTTGGTTAGCAACCAGAGCCACACCTTCTGCATGGAGGTGCTGCCTTGTAGAGAGGCAGTGAGGGCCAGAGTCTATGTCAGCTTTCTCAGAGGTCTGTAAAGCCTTACCTTGCAGGCCCTTTCCAAGTAAAGGCCCTACTGGGTGTATGATCATCCTTCGATGAGGCCTACTTTGCTCAGTACTTTAGTAATACGAGTTGTATATGCACTGATCAATGCTTATATTAGTCCAGGGGTGGGCAATTATTTCAGGTAGAGGGCCACTTAGCAAGTTTTGGCAAGCTGTCAAGGGCCACATGGGTAGCCCTGCCCCTTGACAGGTGCCCTGCCTCCTGGTTGCCATCTTGGGACCAGAAGTCCTATCCCCTAACCCCCAAACTTTGCTACCAGAAGTCCCTCCCCTTGCTCCTGGAAACACTCCTTTCAGCAAGTGGTATTGCCATCTCAGAACCAGACAAATACCAAATTATATTCTAAAAAGCAAACATCTACAACATTCATTAATTTGATTTCAAAAAATATTTTTGTCCTGATTTACATGCGTTTGTATAGTGTATATAGAGGACAATAGAGCACAATAGCTTAAAATGAAGTCAGCATGTGGGTGTATGGATATGTGGGGTGTGAATGGGTATGGGGTTTGTGGAGGGTTGTGTGGGGAGAGGGTGAATGGTGTGTGTGAGGAGGGTGTGGGGGTCTGTGTGTATGGCAGTGTGAGGGGGGTGTGGGTGCATATGTATGGTGGGGTGTGCTTGAGGGACTCACCTTATGAACGCACACATACACACTCTCCCTCTCCCCCCTCCCTCATTGCGCACACACTCTGTGCTTCCCTCACTACACTCTCTCTCTCGCTCCCCCCCCTTTGCACAGACAAACACACATTCTCTCTCCCTCCCTCATTACACAGACACACGCTGTATGCCTCTTTCACTACATGCACACCCCTCCCACTCCTGGCCCTGGGGTACTGGTATGGCCCCGCGGTCCGGTGATGCAGCCAGGGGCAGAGACTTTTGGGTGCACGGGGGTGGGACAGGGCAGGGGTGGGGTGGGACAGGGCAGGGGTGAGGTGGGGCCGTCCTTGCTCCTGAGTCCTGCTGGCATCTCCTGGGTCCTACTGCCCTGACTTCTGTCATCTTTGACAGGCAGCCAGGAGCAAATAAATATTAATCTCAACTTTTTAGGTGCCCTGTGGGCCAGATAGAATGGCCTGGTGAGCAGGATCTGGCCCACGGGCCATATTTTGCCCACCCCTATATTAGTCACTACTCCAGTGAGCCCTACATCTTGCAAAAATAATTTACAGTCACATTGTGATCTAGTTCTGATGCATAATGACTCGCCCTAATGAATAGAGAGAGTGCTAAGATTCCATGTTGCTGCAGGGTCAAGCATCAGATAAACAGGAGACTTGTTAAAGCTTTACTTTTAAAAGTGGTTCAATGAGAGGGCAAGGATATTCTTGTGATAAATGTTTAAATGTGGACTCTTGAAACTTGGGTTCAGTTCTTGCCCCTGTACCACAAACTTTGTGGGTGATGTTAGGTAAGTCACCTAGGCCATGATCCAGCAAAGTACTTAAACGTGCACAATTTAGGGCTTATGAGTAGTGATGATAATGAAATTGGGCACTAGCTTAAATGTAATCAGAATGTTTGTCTCTCTGAGTTGCAGTTCTCTCTTGCCATAATGGTAAAAAATACTTTGTGTGGGTGTGATGAGAAGTGCCTTAAGTGGGGGTTCCCTGAGTGATGCACTACCCATCTGGTGTGGGGCCCCTCCCCTCAACTTGTCTGCCATGACTTGGTGTTATGATATATAAAGAGAGGGTTTAATGGAGATCTTCTTCCTGGGGGGTCCCCCGGGGATGGTAGTACTCATGGTTCGGGTATGATGTTCCACAGGGCTCTGCCTCCCCTACACCTCATCCACTTGCCAATTGGATGGGCGCCAGCAATGGTAGTTTGGCCATACTTGATCAACCTTGTCTTGCCTCAAGGGGGCGTCCCACGTCTGAGTCGGTTCTGTTGGTACTTGTCAGGCTGCACCCCCCCACTTCAATGAGTAGCCTTCCCGTCTTAGTGATTGGCAGGTTATATGAATGTAGGCTGGCACCTACTTCAGCGCCTCTGAGTAGGGCGCTTATGATCTTAAGCCTCTTCTCTCTTTTATTTTTTTTTTTCCCTCAAAAGAAATAGACCCCTGGAGAGGAGCGGGGTGTGGAGTTGCCTCCTTTCCCCCAGCCTCCTACAGGGGGCTCAAACGCCTCCCCTGCTCTGCCTGCCAGCGTTGAATTGACTACGCTGCTCCTCTTTTCTGCAGGAGCCTTAGCGTGTCTGACGGGCTCACTGCCAGCACGTTCCTTCTCCTCCCCCACCCCCTGGGTTCTGGTGGGGCTTTTAAATCTTCCCGCGGCAGCTGGAACAGCCGCTGTGATTGGCTCAGCTGTTCCCCGCCTGGGGAACATCTGCTTAAACAGCCGGTGTAACTCCGGCTCACGCAGCCACAGTTCCTGCTCCAGCTGCAGCCTGGGAGGTAAGTTCCCCCTGCAGGGGGGCTGTTTGTGGGGTCTGGGACTCACGGGAACTACCCTCTCCCCATTAGGAGCCTGTGGGTGCGTCTCGCCACCACAGTAGGGTTTTATTAGACTAAATACGTCAGTGGGGGTGAGGCACTAGACTGTTATGATGATAGAGGCCACACAAGTAGATGGAAAACAGGCAATGCATATTTTGTGAATACCAGTTATCATTGTTAACCAAGTGGACAGCAGCTGAACATTATCTGAGGAATCAGGTTCTAGTTCTCATTGCACAGCAGTGTTTAGTGTCTGTTCAAAAACATGGCTACATTTTGACTTTGATCTTTAGAAAACAAGTAAGCAGGAGTGGACTCAAATTCTTTGAGACGGGATTCAGTAAAACCTCGTTAATTTGAAACACGGGGGACCAAAAAATACCAAATTCGAAATGAATGGGTTTGAAATAAGCATACCAGTAGCAATCTGCATGCATGCAAATTACTATGGCTATGTACAGACTCGGTTCATCCATGTGGTGACCTTATTAACTGATGAGAACAAAATGAGTTATCCAGTGGCTAATTAAGCAGATTTCACAGGATGTAGCACAAGGAGTACCTAGTGTAGGCAAGTAGACCAAGAGCAGTGATCTCGGACCCCTTTTTCTTCTGCTTAGATCAATCTAAGTGCAGAAATGTTGGGCCAGCCATCTGATTTACCCATTGACAGAATTTAAAGTTGTTCTTTTTTGGTTTCCTGTGTTTCAAATTAACAAGCTTTGAATTTCAAAGTAAATGTATTTTGAATTGTATATATCATAAAGGCAAACAAAAACATACCCTTTCAACTGAGGAGCGCAGATAGCTTCAAGGTATCCAACACTTTGAACTCTCTGATATTGTGTTAACGTTTTACTGTACATATGTTGTCTTGTGTTTTGGCTAATTGTTTCCATTGCATGAATGGACAAATGATTTCCAGTGAATGTGATCAGTAGACTTTCAAAATTTTCTCTATGAAGCTGATAGTGTTGATAGTGCAAATACAGGTGTGTGTTTGAAATGTGGTCATAGTTCAGACTAGTTTAAGACAGATACTAATCCTCACATAAATACCACTTTCCTTTATGAAGGTGGGAACATGTTATGCACAAAAATAATTTTTTAGCATTTAATCATGGTTCTACCCCTATGTAAATTCATTCACTTCAATAGTTATTCTTCACTTGCAACCATCTGAATAAGACCACAGTGGGCCTTGATATTCTGAGCAAGAGAAGCCTGCTCTGCATTCCTTACTGCTGATGCAAATCAGAAATAAGTGTGTTCAACCTCTCAGGAGCTACAGAGACACAAAACCAGTGTAAGAAACAAGGGAGCTGCAGTGTGTTCTCTGGTGTAGAAGGTCATAATTCCAGTGTCTCAGCCCTAAGTAGTGATTCACCTGGACGGCTTCCAGGCTGCTGGAAACTATTTTTTTCAAGGCCTGCCATTGCCTTCTCTGAATAGTATCAATTACAGTCTACAGGAAAAAAAGTTCTCCTCATGTCAGTTTTCTCTTCCCTACACCCAGGTCTAAGTCAACTGCAGAAGGTCAGCCAATGGCTCCTTGGTTGTCTGTGTCAAGGCTTTGCAAACCAGCACTTTTGATTAATACTGAAGTTCTTTCTTGGCCCCTATGAAAACATTTTTCTGGACAAAAGAAGCACTAAGTCCTACAGCAAATGAGTTATCCTGCAGCTGACATTTGTTATATAAATCTTTTTATTTTAAGTTTTAGACAGAGACAAGATCAGTAGACACAGGAGGCGGCATAACTATGCATGGTAGTTTTTTTCCCCCTGAATTTACAGCATTTATGCTTCTAGTGTTAAGGTGAATGATATGCTGCTATCATGGCTCTGAAGTTATGAAATTGTTCGAAACATCTCATTCCACTTGGAGTATTACCTTGTTGATGTATTCATTTTGAAACCCAGATGGCAATGTAAAATGTTAGGCATTTTTCTGTGATCATCTCTGAAATAGCCAAGTAAACAAATACTTGAAACCAGTACTGTAGAAGAACAGTGCAGCCACACTTAAAAGATTAGAGCTGGTCGTCATTACCATAAATCAGGCTGGCCCATGGGCATGAGACTTCAGCAGTGTTAAATGGGGGTGCTTCCTCTAATGGGGGGGGGGGGGGAATGGTGCCAGTGGGCACTTTCCCTAGTGCTGTGATGGAGGGGAGCTGTGGCAGCTGTGATGGTCAGGTCCTATAAGAAGCCATACCTAGCATTTCTTTAATACAGGCTTGGCCAACATATGACCTGCGAGCCACCATGTGGCCCACCAAGGCATTTTCTGTGGCCCACGGTGCTGCGACAGGAAATGAAAGTAAACACGGTTTACTTTTGTTCCTGCCCCTTGTCATCCGCAGCCTTGACTTGTAAAATGTTGGCGTGCCAGTGGCACACAGTGGGGGAGCCACAAGGGGCTCTATCCTTGTTGTGGCAGCACAGCCCTGGCCCTTCCCCTGAAGACTGCCCTGAGGCGCACGTGCCAAGCAAAATGCCTTTGTGTGCTATGCTCTGGCACCCATGGAAGGGGTTGCCTACCTCAGGACATAACCCTCTTGCCATAAACCTCTGGATTTGGTCCCAGAAGGAGCATAGGCACACCCCAGTCAAAGTCCCTAGCCTCGGCTGTAGCCAACACCCAGTACCTCTGAGGAAGACTTAAAAACACCCTGGCACATATAGCAGAAAGGGGAAGGGTGGTGGTGGGGGCAACCAGCAAAGCCCGGAAGCATGAGAACATAGGCATAGCTATGCCTAGATCAGGGGTAGGCAAAATATGGATTTTAAACCACATTTCCAGACCCATTTCATTGTCACTTCCTGCAACTTCGTTGGTGTCAAAGGTCACATGACATCACATCCTGATGTTATACCACTTCCTGTGAGGTCTTTGAATATGGCTCGCCGGCCCACTGGGTGATAAAAAGTTCATGATCCGGCCCCACATTCAAAAAGGTTGGACACCCCTGATTTAATATATCTCCTTTTCCTTTTAACAGGCCATGTTTCTGTAGCAGCAAACCTGTGTACACTCATCTGGTGCTTTTTGCACCCCCTTAGGCTCTTGTATTTACTTATCTCGCCACTTATAATGTAGCCGTTAATCTGATGTCTGGATACAGCTTTTAAGTGGGGTTTCATCCCTGCTATTCCTCAAACACAGCAGCTCTGTTCTTTTAGGGTACTTAACATGAAGCAGGATGGCAGGCACACATAACATGCTGCCTGTAGCAAAGCACCTGTGTAGCCTTGTCTTTCCCCATCCCACCCACTGCTGCCTTATCTATGAGACTCTTTGATCAGTGATTAAGGGAAGGACTAATCCCTAGATTCTCCAATTCCCAGATTTGGCCCTCATTTTGAGCTGCCTGGATTGCAGCCCTGACCTCTCAAGATCAAGTCCAGGGGCTCGCACTCCACCTGGCTCATTCACAGTGTTGTCAGATACAAAATATTGAATTCAAGCCTTGGAGCCCATGTTGAGGTGGTAACTTTATATGGAACTTTTTCCAACAGCCATGAAGGCAATTTCTGTTATAAGCTTCTCACTTAGGATGTTTGATATCTTATTATCCTGCATTAAATTATAAGCATCGGATCAAGTAGAATAAGAAACTTTTTTCAGGTTTTGGGGAGCCCAGGCTTCTTGACATTTTTACTAAAATTCCCTGTAGATTTCAGCTTCTTGATTGTGCACTACCGTAAAATGGAAATGATTAAAAACTCTGGTCTCTTTCCTGGATGCCATGCCTCCAGGAAATGGAGCTAACACATGTTACACAGGCATTGTGGAAGAATGAAAAAGGCATTGTATTTCTTGGAACCAGATTGTTAATTGGCTCTGTTATATGCAAATTGGAAAACCCTGTAAGCTTATGCAAGACTCCTTGTTATCTACATCCAGCTGCAGATACAGGAAGCTTCAGAAAGTGAAGCTCTCTGCTCATTCTTATGAACACATGAATGAGGCAGGGCTTGCTGTGCCTTAACTGGGTTAGAATGCTACAACACAGTGAAGCCAAAAGGCTCTCAAAGATTTATCCCTCTCCCTCTCAACCAAAGATTGCAGGGGGAAGGGTAGGGGGAATGATGAAACCTTTGGGTAATTGGGACTTTACTATTCATCAGTTATTTGGGGGCAGGGAAAAATACATTAGTCTCTGTTTATACTTGAGTAGCGCACTAGGTTTATCTGAGGGCATCACTGAGACAAAAGACATTTCTGATTTAGAAGCAATCCCTGTCTCTTATCCATCATCATGTTTTTCTAATTAAAGACCAAGCTCGGTAAATAGTTTTTAAATTGCTGTATTTCCAAAGCATGAAAAACACATGCTAGGAGTCAGACTTGCAGTGTCCCAAAGCCCCCCATTCCAGTATGCAGTCATGCTGTCAGGTCTTGGAGCTGGGGGTGACGAGTTTATCTGGAATGATCAGCAAAGACTTATAAAGCTGTGGGATTTGCTTAGCCTTCTCCCCTCTGCTGTTACTCTCAGAACTAGGAAATTGGGGATCACATTAAAGTCCTAATTGGTTTCGCTCCAGCAATAGTTTGGTGGCTGCTAAATAATTTATTGTGTGAGAGTTTGGCCACCAGTCGAGAAGTAGATTAGCTTGGCAGACAATTTATGTAAAATTGTACTATGTATTCATCCCATAAGTCCTGTTTACAAGAGAACTCCAGGTGAGGCACAGGAGAAGAGTGCAGCTTGTTTTCCATAACAGTCAGCTCAGGGCATGGCCCTCCAGCATGGCAGGGGAGGAGGAAGAGAGGAAAACTTGGGGTTCAGCTGAGCACCTCTCACTGTCTCTTTGAGGGACTCTGTCTGAACGGTGGCAGGATTTTTCTCCATCTTCCCCTACCAAAAGGTTTTGGAAACAGTTGGCCTATCAAGTCATAAGAGCAGGTTTTTCAGTTTGACAGTTATTTGGAAATTTAAAATGAATATTGTAAATTTAAGATGAAGGTGGAGGAGGGGGAGCTGTCTGGAGAGAGAATGTGTCTGTGCTGGGTTGGCCAAGTGGGGAGTCCCCTCTGGTGGTTAGATTTCTCTTCCTGTATGGTAGAGGAAGGCCAAATTGGAATGTGCTCTTATCTGGCTGGCTTCCTGTAGCCCTGCAGAACCTAGGTTTGTTCTTGCCAGTAGCACTGTGATTCCAGTACCCTGAGAGATCTCTAGCACTAACAATCATTTCTCAAATTAGATTTGTTATCCCAGGCTTTTTTCTGTTGCATCTGGTGGACCTAGTAATGTTTGATTCTTGTGTTGTTTTTTCTGAAAAATAAGCTCAGGGTGTCTTGGGGCTCTCACTTTAGCTTTAGTTATAAGCAATGTAGCTTATTTAAGCTATTCTCTTCACCTTCAACATTATTTGCATGGGAGGTGTATATATTAAACAGGATATTGCAAACTGAGATAAAGTATCGTATTCCTAGCGTGCCTCTGGGCTCGGAGTATAGTTTGAAAGAGACCATATAAGGACTAAATCATGGCTGTAATGTTGTTTTTCATTTATCACTGACAGTTAAATAACTAACTTCATGTTCAGGAGCTGCTTTCAGCTAAGTGGAAACAATATTGTTACTGCAGTGCCCAGCAGCACCTTTTTTATGTCAGCTTCTGCTTTCATTGTAAATTTGAACTCTTAAAGCTCAATATTGTGACCCTTTTAATTTTCAGCTGCTAAAATGTACCGTACATTCTAACTAAAGGGAGAATTCAAGGGGGAATTTGCACTACCGCTTAGGAGTTTGTTCTTTCAGATATTTCTAAGTGCTGAGTGTATAGAAATTGAAGTGGTTGCAGTGCTCCCTTAGCAATACTTCTGTAATTTTCATCTACTCCTCCAGCAACTTCCTGAGATGTGATAAAATCCATTAAGTCCTGTTTCTGACCCAAGGCCAAATACAATAATATGATTTTGTTGTTAAAGTTTTTGTTGATAATAATTTTGTAGTAGCTTATTCCTGCTACAGAGTCAACAAAAGCTCATTTTTGGGCATGTTTCCACTGGATGTTTCATACGATACTGTCATGAATTGATGTTAACCAGATTTTAGGGAGGAATTGGAGAAATTTCAATTTGCCAATAAAATCAATCTGAACTTCTTTGTACCAAGTTTGTGCCTGGGGCTGCCACATGCTCTTCTGACATGCAGAATAACACATTCAGCATGTGCCACCCTGAACTTGCCAGTTTTAGCATTGAGATAATGGCAGGTTCAGACAGCAGGTAACCCCTTTTGTACAGACAAATTGGGTAGGTATTGAAGCAAACTGATCATTGTTTAGCCAGCATATTTTTATTTGATGAGATTTTGGAAAAGACTAATTTATCAAGGAATTTTGCCTGTTCTGTGCATCTTCCTTGGTTTTAAATGCAGCCATCTCTGGGGTGAACTACAATACTTATTTCACAGAACACAGTACTACATGACACTTTAAGCAGGAAAGGGAGAGGGACACAATATTCAGTGGCAGGCAAAATAGAAACAAATGTCAGAATTTGCTTCAAACAGTAGATCCATCTACTGTGCATCTTCATCCAAGTTGGATGAAAGCCATGCCTCCATTTCCCTTTTTGGACTTAAAGCTGCTCTTTAGAACACAGTCCACGTTAACAAGAAACTGATTTTAAAGCAACAAGTTCTAGCTGGCAAGTCTTCCCAGCGTTTTATATTTCTCTTGCTGTCCTTCTCCATGCTTTGTATTTAGAGTCCTTAACCAGTGAGTTCTTGTTGGTTTCAGACACTGATCACCCCAACTTTTCAAATCTGGTTGCTTAAGTTTACATTTCATACTGTGCTAGAAAACTGTATTGTTTTCAGGAAACTGCACATACATGCTCTTATTCACAGCTGTGCTGGCTAGGAATTATTAATAACTGGGTACTTGCAAGCCCAGCTTCAGGTCACAAGTCTCAATATAAGCACCTGCCTCTTGTTTGGACCTGGATACATGCCTGATGGTGCATCTCCACCTCAAAGCTTTCTGCATGTTTGGGCATGTGTGCAAATTTGTATACCCACACTTAGAGCTCATGTCTGGGGGTAGATTCACCCCAAGTTTGCAAGTTTGAGGGTGTGCATACATACCTATATTGAGCTGTGATCCATCCTGTTAGGGGGTGTGGATGTATTGCAATTCGGGTAATTGGGTATAGGCATAGAGACTCCTGCACTTGTATTCCCACAGTCTCCTGCCCTTGTCTTCTGGCCCTTCTGTGTACTACAGTGTTGCATAACCTCTCAGCCTCTTATTCATTCCTTGGAAGTTGTATGGCACTTTAAGTAACAATACTTGGCATTTAACCTATCATTTACCACATGAACCAGTCCAGATTGACTGCACAGCTAATCCCTACTCTGCCAACTGGAGGATGACCATCCCTGTGCAGCTAGCTGGCCAGAGAAACATGCAAGGAGGAAATAGTTCCACAACTGTGACTTTTTAACTAGTGTTCCAGGAATAGGCACCGATATACTGCGATCGCAGAGAAGCTACTGAATTTGGGCAGTGCACCTGCTTTGTGCCTCTGCTTCTCTGATGGAGCTTAGCAACTGTCTGTCAGAGGCCTGAGCACAGAGCTCAGTGCCTCCTAGGAACCCATTTTTCTACCAGGAGACCTGAGAGAGAGAGAGCGCGTGCGAGAGCGAGCAGCCTGAAGGACGTGTCTCCTCAGCAATATCTTGTAAAACAATCCCTTGTTAATTGAGAGCAATCGGCCAAGCCAGCCATTCCAGGTGACATCCTGAAAGAGTTGCTGAAGGAACCTTTTTGAGAATGAAGCCATGGATGGCCTTAGAGAGAGAGAGAGGAATTCATTGAGAGGGAACAGCCCCTTAGCCTGGTAAGTACAGCCTTCTTTGTTATTACTGCATTGGAAATAATGGTGCTAAAGAGGGAGGGATTTCCTGACTTATGGCCAGTACAACCCCTGTAATGGAGGACATTGCATTCTTCTGAGCAGGTACTACTTTAGAGCATGTTCCACTTTTCTTCTCTTCAGATGAGAAGGGAAGGTGGAATGAATTTCCACCACAGTTTGTTTTCCTTCTTTTCTCTACTCTGCCTTCCATGGCCAGGTGATCCTCAACCCTTTGCATCCAAAGATGGCTAGTTAGCAAGGGGAAAAAGCTTAATCATCCAAGCACTGATGGTTACATAGTGCTGCCTTTGCCATTTTAAATCCAATGTAGGGTCAATGGCTATTCAAATAATTATTTATTTGCACAAATAGACTTTTTGGTGGATTTGTTGCACTCATGCTGCTATTCATTTGCATCTTTTGGCAAAAAGATTTGACAGTGGATTTCATCATTGTCAGCTTTCCTAGTCTGCTTAACCTGATATAATTCTTACATTTACAGGGGGCATTTCCATGAGATATTTACTGCAGAGTAGACTAATTAGCTCCACGGTAAACATCTTGTGTCTACTTGTCTGGCTGTATTGGTCTGCAGGAAATTAATAAACTCCACAGCAGGGTACTACTTGTAAATACAAGTACTTTCTAGCTGTGGAGTTTTTTGCTCCACAACAATGTATGTGTAGATGCTGATGTGGGTGGCTGGGTCATGAGGGTGCTCCAGTGCAGGGGATGCCTGCTAGCTAGTCCTGCACTGAACACCCTCATGGCCCAGCCAGCTCTTCCACAGCATGTTGAGCCAGGTCAAAGCAACCCAGGGCTGGCAGGTTCACTCCCTGGACTCCCTGCCAGCAGGGACTGCCCCAACCTGGCTCAGTGTGTTGTGTTCCCAGCTTCACGTTCAAATAGCATGCCTGGGCGCAATAAACTTTGGTACATATTGTGCCAGAGTTTATTGCTGTGTGCTAATAACATGTAGATTTGGGATGGGCAAAGTACGGCCTGCAGGCCAAATATGGCCCACCAAGCCATTCTATCCAGCCTGCAGCAGCCCTTAAAGAATTTAGAAAATTAATATTTATCTGCCTCTGGCTCCTGTCATCTATGGAGCCGGGGGCAGTAGGACCCAAGGGAAGCTCCGGCAGGCTCCTGCAACAGCGGGGCCTGCCTGGCCTGGGACCGTGGGGCGTGGGGCTGTTCGTGGCTGCACTGGTATGGGAAATCCAGGTAAGAAGGCAGGGAGGGAGGCAGGGAAGGACTGTGGAAGGACTTCCTTGGGTCGGGCCTGCACCAATGTCCTGGGGCCAGTGCCAACAGGGACCAGAGTGGGGTGGTAGGAGAGCGGGGTGTGTGCTGGCAGGGGTCTGTGGAGTTGAGCTAGGTTGCACCAGCAGGGAGAGGGGGGAGCTGACCCAGCTCCATAGTGTCCCTATCAGCCTGGACCCCACACTCATGCCACCCTGCTCTGAGCCCTGCTGGTGCTGGCCCCAGGTCACTAACATGGGCCCCGGATTCCCACCCAGCTGCGGCTGGCTCCTGCGTGCTCGCTCACTCCCAGTGCCCCCACCCCAGCCCCGCGGTACATGTGGGGATGAGCTCGCAGTCCTGACCCCACACGCCCCGCGCTTGCCCGTCTGGACTGAGCAGCGGCGCCAGGGATAGTGCTCGCCGCAGGGCAAAAGCCCCCACCCCGCCAGTGCTCCCTGCTGCAGCTGCTTGCAGCCCGCATGGGGCTGTCTTGCCTC
Organism: Alligator sinensis; assembly: GCF_000455745.1. Lineage (NCBI taxonomy): Eukaryota > Metazoa > Chordata > Crocodylia > Alligatoridae > Alligator > Alligator sinensis. Next base: position 950,421 of record NW_005842025.1, on the reverse strand, counting down.
TCCACTGCATCACCGCCGCCCCAGCGGTGCCAACAGAGAGCAGGCACAGGCAGCCCCACGCGGGATCCGAGTGGCTACAGCACAGGGCACCGGCCACAGGAAGGGGAAGTGGCTGCTCTTCTCCCGCAGTGAGCATCATCGCCACCGCTGCTGGTAGCATGTGCCCCACACCAGCTCCAGGTCACCCGTTGAGGCTGAACTATGGCAGCAGCAGATGGGCACAAACTGCTGCTCAGCGTGGAGGAAAGCACCCTGTCCCTCTCTGCCACCAGGCAGTGTTTGCCGCGGCCGGCGGGCCCGGTCCTACACGCGCACACGC